>NC_073270.2:41467053-41771071 GCF_029289425.2 Pan paniscus
ACAGCAACATACTAAGACATTCAGAAAATACAATCTTTTGCATAAAAGCCCAGAGAAAACTATAAGGATGCAAGAAACCAGTATATTTCCAGCTTCAAAGAGCATTTATTACATTAACTAAAGAAGGGTTATCGAAATCCACACTAATAGTCAAATCCTGTTACAACTTAAAAGGGACTTTCCAAAGTCTTTAATGGCAGTGAAATTTTGTACTGAACATCACTGAAGTAAATGGTCCACTGGGCTGGGCCTTTGGACTTTTTGGTTATATGGCCTCTGCAGTAAAGGTGTTTTGCTATAACTGGATTTGACCTCTTCCATGTAAGAAGATCTAAATTTTTAATGCAAAGTATTCTGGAAAATAAGAAAAAAAATAGAAAAGTCATTTATTCCAAAATTTATAGATAATCCACACCACAGTAGCCAATATATTTCAACTGTGTCATTTTAATGTTATCTTTTATTGAGTAATTCTCTAAAGAGCTTAACGGAATGGACGCTGATTTAGACTTTGCAAAACTGGTTACTTTAACAAATAATATTCCCACGAGGGCAAGCTCAAGCACTTAGGATGCATACCTTGACATATGCAAAAACTCAGGTTTACAGCTCTTCAGAAAATAGGTTGACAACCAGTCTGTGTCACAATAAACTTTGTTCCTTTTACTATTCTAGGATACTATGAAGTGTATGTTAAGAATCAGAATTATACAATTAAAAAAATTTATACTCAGTCAACTGTTTCTCAGAACATGCCATTTTTCTACTACCTAACAAACTATAGCTCAATGTGGCTTTTAAGACAATGAAGTTTTAGAATGAAAAATGCAACACGGCACTTTCCTTTGGTTAAGAAATTTAATTTAGTACTAAAGGTTTAAAGCAGAGTGTTCTGTATGTTTTATATCTATTCCTAAATACAAAAATTTTCTTCCAGGTAACTTTAAAATTAATTTGAAACATAAAGTTCCTTCAGAAAATCAAGAGTCCTGATTGAACAAGGGAATCATTTATTTATCACCTATAATTGACGAGAAGTCTGACTGGAAAGTATTTTAAGATTACCAAAGTGTTTTGAAAGGATCTTCCCTTAGACAATCTCATGGTTAAAGAAAATTGTCCATTCTTCTATTTAGTCCTGTGGTTCTCTACATTAGACAAAGGCCACCGAATATCACACATGGAGAACTTGATGCTCAGCCTCCTTGTAAAAGCTTGTAGCCTTAATCAGCTTATACACAGGATAAAAACAAGTAGACACCGGAGATGACCTTAGTGGCAAAAAGCGACATGAGAGAATGGTACAGTAACGAAGGTCTGTACCCAAAAGTGTACGTTCTTATCCTTCTGGCACTTGAAGCGAAATCTTTAGCCACTCGGCCTGACACCTAAATTGGATAATTTATGTCAACTTATATGGATACACCTTCCTGGGTTTTCTTTTGATTAGAGAATTGCAAAACAAAAACATTAGGAAACCATTACTGTGGCAGAAAGTCGAAAACCAGATGACATAAACCATACCTCTGGTTGGCTGCCTCAGATCCCACATCAAGACTAAACCCAACCTGATCCCCACAATTTCTTGTGATTGGTGAGGAACTATAAATGACTCCCATCCAAGCTTATACCAGAAAAAAGGAGCACATTTTCTACAAATTATATCATTTTTAATCCATTACCACATTATTTTAGGGGAACTACAAGAAAAAAAAAATAGTGGCTTAACAAGCCCTGAATAACATTATATATTTTCTCATCTGTTTTATGAAATTTTATCAACCTACCTAACACAGTTGTAGTGAGAATGACTGACATCCTTACTATGAAGCATTTAGGGATCTTAGGAGGAAAAGAGCCAAAAAGAAATCAAATAAATGGCTATTTTTCTCTCGTTTTTCATTAACATAAGGTCGTAAGTATGACAGATTTTTATGTTTGTTTGAGACAGTCTCGCTCTGTCTCCAGGGTGGAGTACAATGGCACAATCTTAGCTCACTACAACCTCTGCCTCCCAGGTTCAAGCGATTCTCCTGCCTCAGCCTCCCGAGAGTAGCTGGGACTACAGGCGTGCACCACCACGCCCAGCTAATTTTTGTATTTTTAGTAGAGACGGGGTTTCACCACGTTGGCCAGGATGGTCTCGATCTCCTGACCTTGTGATCCACCCGCCTGAGCCTCCCAAAGTGCTGGGATTACACGTGTGAGCCACCACGCCAAGCCCAGATTTTTTTTTAAGACGGAGTCTCAGTTGGGTCCATGTCTCACGCCTGTAATCCCAGCACTTTGGGAAGCCAAGGCGGGCGGATCATGAGGTCAAGAGATGGAGACCATCCTGGCCAACATCGTGAAACCCTGTCTCTACTAAAAACACAAAAATTGGCTGGGCACGATGGCTCACGCCTGTAATCCCAGCACTTTAGGAGGCCAAGGCAGGTGGATCACGAGGTCAGGAGTTGAAGACCAGCCTGGCCAGGATGGTGAATCCCCATCTCTACCAAAAGTACAAAAATTAGCCAGGTGCGGTGGCAGGCACCTGTAATCCCAGCTGCTCGGGAGGCTGAGGCGGAAGAATCGCTTAAGCCCGGGTGGCAGAGGTTGCAGTGAGCCAAGACTGCGCCACTGCACTCCGGCCTGGGCAACAGACTGAAACTCCATCTCAAAAAAAAAAAAAAAATTAGCCAGGCATGGTGGCGGGCACCTGTAATCCCAGCTACTCGGGAGGCTGAGGCAGGAGAACTGCCTGAACCCAGGAGGCAGAGGTTGCTGTGAGCTGAGATCACGTCATGGCGCTCCAGCCTGGGTGACAAAAACGAAACTCTGTCTCAAAGAAAAAATAAAGACAGAGGCTGGGCACGGTGGCTCACACCTGTAATCCCAGCACTTTTGGAGGCCAAGGCAGGCGGATCACAAGGTCAATCCTGGCTAACACAGTGAAATCCTGTCTCTACTAAAATTACAAAAAATTAGCCAGGTGTGGTGGCAGGCGCCTGTAGTCCCTGCTACTTGGGAGGCTGAGGCAGGAGAATAGCGTGAACCCAGGAGGCAGAGCTTGCAGTGAGCAGAGATCACACCACTGCACTCCAGCCTGGGCAACAGAGCAAGACTCCGTGTCAAAAAAAAAAAAAAAAAAAAAAAAAGGCCAGGCGCAGTGGCTCACACCTGTAATCCCAACACTTTGGGAGGCCACGGCAGGAGGATCATGAGAGGTCAGGAGATGGAGACCATTCTGGCTAACACGGTGAAACTCCCTCTCTACTAAAAATACAAAAAAAATTAGCCAGGCGTGATGGCGCGAGCCTGTAGTCCCAGCTAATCGGAGGCTGAGGCAGGGGAATCACTTGAATCTGGGAGGCGGTGGTTGCAGTGAGCCGTGATAGAACCACTGCACCCCAGCCCGGGCGACACTGCCAGACTCCATGTCAAAAGAAAAAAAAAAAAAAAAAAATCAAAGAATCACTTGAACCCAGGAGGCGGAGGTTGCAGTGAGCCCAGACTGCGCCACTGCACTCCAGCCTGGGCTACAGAGCGAGACTCCGTCTCACAAGAAAAGAAAAAAAAAAAGTGGATCTCATCATATCTGTTACCTAAGACTTTTCGTACACTGTTTTCTGTACTAGTCTATAGTAGAGTTCTATTGAGTCACTCATCTTACCCAAATAAAGTGTACAGATATAATATTCATAATTTCCAAAATCCCCACCCTGTTAAGTCTAGAGTTTAAAAGGCCTAAGATAATGAAAGCCACCTTTAGAAGTACTTAAGTACTCTGTTGCATCACTTCCAAAAGGGCCTCTGAGCAGCAAGTTGCAGAAATAATTCACAGCTTTGACTCCTTCAGCAATTTAGGGCAAACAATACTTTCCATGGCCTAGTTATCACCTAATTTAACTCTTTCTACCTTTTAAGATCAATGGATATATAACAGTTTTATCAGTAAGATAACCAAATATCAAACCAAAGTTAACAAATTTAAAACAAGACAACCTCTAATACAGAACTTGTCACCAGATTGTCATGATGGACTTGGAGGAGAAGGTATCTGAAACTATATTCTGAAATCTAAGCAAAAAAATCCACAGTTCCTCCAAGAGTTTGTCTCAAAAGGCAAAGAACCAATTTTCTAAAAGCAGCAAAGAAAAGCTTCAGAAGAGAATTTTGTATACTTTAGCCACAGGAACACAACTTAAGGTCTAAAACCACAAAAAAGCTCACCACCCTCCCCCAAGCCCCTTCTTAAAACTCACTTTTTGCTACGTTCTTCATGGCCGTTGGCACTGCTCAACTTGTTCTCATCCTAAGCAGGGTTGATAGAAGAACATCATGAGGACGAAGTGGTAACATTTCAAGTTGTCAAAGGGTAAAGGGAACAGGAATAAGAAAATACAAAACAATTTTAAAACTAATTATTTACTTATAGTTTAACATGGAAGGCTATAAAAAAATTTAGATGGGTATGTGTTTAACCACTTTGTTGCTTACATTTAAGTCATCAAGATACAAAAATAAAAAAATTTTCCATATTAACATGTTAAATTTTACTTTCTTATATAGTTTAGATATTAAGTTATCCAGATTTACAATGTTGAAGTGGTTAAATATAATTTCCATAAAACATGAAGTCCTGTTTTGAGTTTTATTCCATGTGCTATGGTCCCTTTGGTCAGTACCATGGCTCTATTTCTGCCTAAGCCCCAAGTGGCCATGCTAGCAGCCAGCCACTATCGATTTCCTGTGACCGATGCCATTCCTGAGATCTTCGCCCATTTCCGTTGGAGGGTTGGGACTGTAAGAGCTTGATGCCACCTCTGTCACACATCTCGCCCTGAAGCAAACAGGGATTCACACTGCTTTAGTAATGTTGACTCCCAAGAACCCAAGAAAGTCAATTAATAATCCACCAAGTCCAGCCTAAACATTTCCTACTTCCATACCTGTTTACATGGAATTACATCCATGTTAAAAAAAACTAAGACACAAGAATCTTAACATTAAAACAGAAAGTAGCTCTTCAAGAGTCTAAGCATTACAAAATTACATACACTATTTAAATCTATCAAGAATTCATCCAAATTGGTACCACATGGTCGTGCTATACAATCCAAAACAAATGTATTATTTTTAAAAGGTTTAGGGAAATGTTTATTTTAAAGTTTGATTACATCAGCTATAGGAGTAAAGTGCTAACTTACAAAGCTTACAGTTTGTGACACCAGTGATAATGCATGCATACTGCTATTTTCACCACCAACTGGTGAAACAATGAAAAGACAGTTTACTTTTACTGAGATACCGAAATGAGTCAAAGACTATATTAGCCAATATAATTCCTTTGTTTTTAGTGTGAAATACTATGGTAGGGCCTAATTAAAAATAAAAACAATATGGAGAACAGTAAAACAGTCATCAAGTGACTCTAAGCTGTGATACTGCCTCTTGTATTTTTTTTTTTTAATTTCTATTCAGGGATCCAAGAATTTTAGTAATTATTAACTGAGCAGCAGATTGCCACTGGACTGTTTTAAGATTTACTATCACCAGTCTTACATAGATACATAAATTTTAAAATCTCACCCATTTCTTCTTATAAGACTATTAGAAGATTTAACTTGCCACAGACTGGTTATGCTTTGTTATTCTTGGACCCCTGCTTTTTCCCAAACCACTACATTCACCTTTTTGCTATACCAAACTGGAGGTGGTAATTCTTAGTTGAGTCATTTTACCTAGGGGACCACGGTACAGCGATAAGTCACTCAATTACTACCTTATGATTGACAGTTCACACTGGAATCAAAGGTGAATTCATGGGAGTAGAGGTGAGATATCGTTAGGCAAGTCTACAAAGAGAGATAGATGGGCATTTATTCATCACGCTGAAGTGAAACTACTGCACAATATTATTACATCAATAGCAAATATTTACTTTTGTAAGTTACACGTAATGCATCTCTGATAAGATAAATCAAGAGGGCTCCGGGGAGGTTAGTTTACATTTCAGCAGTAGTTTCGTGAATAATGCTAAATTAAGAATTATATAAACCTCACTGACATGTTTTTTCTCACCTTCTTGTAAGGAGCCTCAAGCATTGCTTCAATATCAATATCGTCTGCCATTTTCTCTAAACGCCTAGGAAAAAAACAAGACAATTTCTTGAGTAAACATTTTTTTGACAATGTGAAACAAGTTTCACTCTTGTTGCCTATATCGTCTAACATTTTCTCTAAACGCCTAGGAAAAGAACAAGACGATTCCGTGAGTAAACATTTTTCTTTTTTTTTTTTGAGACGGAGTTTCGCTCTAGTTGCCCAGGCTGAAGTGCAGTAGCGCGATCTCGGCTCACTGCAAACTCCGCCTCCCAGGTTCCAGCGATCCTCCTACCTCACCTCCCGAATAGCTGGGATCACAGGCGCCTGCCACCACGCCCGGCTAATTTTTGTATTTTTGGTAGAGACGGGGTTTCACCATGTTGATGAGGTTGGTCTCGAACTCCTAACCTCAAGTGATCCGCCTGCCTCTGCCTCCCAAACTGCTGGGATTACAGGCGTGAGCCACCGCGCCCGGCCTGGTTTTTCAAATCGACTGAATTTTTTTTCTCAGCCGACACACTCGAAAAGTTAAGAAAAACCTCCAAAAGCCCTACAATTAATGACTAAAGTGACACGCACTTTAACCAGGTTTGGCTTACGTAAGTAAATCCAAAACGCCTCTTACACGAAACACACGAAAATAAAGACTTCAATATCCAATATTTAAAACTGCTGTCAACTCCAAAAACAGAAACTGGGAGACCCGAACGAGAGCGCCTCTTTCCGGGCAAAAACCCGCGCTGCCATTTTAGGGGCAAAGGGAAACTCCCTCCATTGGGAGGGGTTATGAGCCAAGGCAGCGTTCAACTGGCGCCATGTTGGGAGGTCGCGGCCGGCCCAGGCCTCGAAGGAGACAGGTCACCATTCTACCGCGGCCTCTCGGGGGTCCCTACCGCCCCAAGAATCCAGACTATACCCGACTGGAAAATAAGGGCGCGGTCACTGAAACAGGGCCGATTTCTCGAAAACCACCCCCCACCCCGGTCGCTAAAGACCGCCAAAAGCGCCCCTCAGCCCAAAATGGAGCCAAACCTCAAGAAAGCTGAGATAATACGCGGGTCCGCAACGCCCCGTACCTGTTCCGGCCTTCGGGCGCCTGTGGTGCTCGTGTTCGGGAAGAGATTGCTGCTGCTGCTGCTGCTGCTGCTGCTGCTGCCGCCGCCGCCGCCGCCGCCGCCGCTTCTGTTGCTACTGTGAAGCCCCTAGGCCCAGGCCGCGGAACCGCCCAGCCCGAATATCGGGTTGCAAGGACGGCTAGGCCCGAGAGAATCTAAAAAAAACAATGGAATTAGAGAAGCCCACGCGGGAGAGCAGGACGGCGGCTTCGGCAGCTCAGGATCCACCCCTGCGACAGCGTCGACAAGCTCCCTGAAATGGCGGCCGCTGCTTCCCTGTACTCACATTCACCAGCACACATACACACACACAAACACACGGGGCCTCACAGAGCCCTCAGCACGGGCTCTCGCGAGAAGCTGCCCCAAGCTCCAAATCTGAGCGGCCGAAGTATCGCGAGACCTAAGTATGGCTCCGGCGACCGTAGCCCAATCTCGCGCAATGATTGCGCCACAGATATTCCCATCCCCCATTCAGCGAGGCGCCTTTCACTCCCCCTCCGCGTAAGCACCCGAATCTCGCGAGACAGAGCGGGTCTCTAGGGCAAAGACAGTTGGTAGGCTGCCTGTCAATCTTTCAGAGAGCTCCTCGCTGAGTGGAGCTCAGCGGTCACCTCCCCCTCGTGGCGCCTCCTCACGGCCATCTGAAGATTCCTTCGGCACAGCCGATCGCCCCCGCTCCGGCCTCCCACACAGATGGCTGTCAAGGTCGCCATAAGGCAACCTAGTCCTTATGGCGATAGGATAAAACGGCCATATTCAGATTATCCGCTGAGGGTGGAGAGGAAGTGGAAAAGTGTATCAGAAGGCCAGAAGAAGAGATCTTTAGGGGTAGGGGGAGAGGGGGAGATAATAAAAATAGATTTCCCTGTCATTTGGAGCCAATGGCGCGGCCTCCACTGTCGAGCTTTGAAACAACCTTGGAAATAGTGGAGAAAAGCAAAAAAAAAGGTGGAAAAAATAAACTCTTGCTTCCCTTGGCATGGGATCAGTTTTGTGCCCCGAATTTAATCAGCTCTTGTGTCAGGGTTGCTACCGTTCCTTCAAAAATGTTCCCCTTCCTGAATATTACTGAACGATTTGGTGAAAAAATAAGACACCCCCCCAACAAAAAAAAAAAGGCCCCCTTCCCCCTGGGACCTGGCTCCTCTCCCCTGAAGTCTTCTAGATGCCAGGTAATTAGAGTATGAATTAGCCATTTGTTCTTTGGTCAGTACTGTGTGAAGTTTCTTCCTAGATGCTGGGAAAAAAAACTGGAAAGAAGTCTTCAAAGCAAAAATCTTACCCTCTAATCTTAACAGTCTAATGATTGAGGGCAGAAAAGATTGGAAATGAGACGCCTTGATTAGTGTAACTAGCTGCTGCAACACTGTGTGACCTTGGACAAGCAAATTAACCTCTCAGAGGGGATCTTTCATTTCCTGATTTAAAAGAGGACGTGCTTAGTAGCTAGTCTAAGGTACTTGAGACTGAGGAAGGCAGGTAATGCTCAGTACTGAATTTTTAGAGGTTAGCAGGGCATGTCTGCCCAAGTGGACCCTCAGTAAATTAATGAATGAAGGCTCAGAAGGGCTATAGTGAAGATTAAATGATATAATGTCTGTAAAACGCCTGGCAAATATTTGATCTTCAAAACAGCTAACTTCTGTTTCTGCTAAACAAAATTATTTAGAGCAAATATAGATGTTAAGTGGTTTTGCCTCTCAGGTTAACTTTACACACAGGTTAGGATTTATCTTAGAGGATTATTAATAACAGTTATTTTGTAGTTAGAATACTCCCTTAATCCTTTTTCTGAAAATTCAGATCCTCTTTTTATTTTATTTCTGAGACAGTCTCGCTCTGGAGGCAGGGCGCAGTGGCTCATGCATCTAATCCCAGCACTTTGGGAGGCCGATGCGGGTGGACCGCCTGAGGTCAGGAGTTCAAGACCTGACCAACATGGCGAAACCCTGTCTCTACTAAAAATAAAAAAAAAACTAGGTGGCAGGCGCCTGCAATTCCCAGCTACTCGGGAGGCTGAGGCAGGAGAATCACTTGAACCTGGGAGGCAGAGGTTGCAGTGAGCTGAGATCATGCCATTGC
Source organism: Pan paniscus (assembly GCF_029289425.2). Taxonomy (NCBI): domain Eukaryota; kingdom Metazoa; phylum Chordata; class Mammalia; order Primates; family Hominidae; genus Pan; species Pan paniscus. The sequence continues at coordinate 41,476,344 of NC_073270.2, forward strand.
ACTCCAGCCTGGGTGACAGAGATCGAGACTCCATCTCAAAAAAAAAAGAAAGAAAAAGAAAAGAAAACCGTCACAGGAAATTGAAGCATAATATGTCAGAAATAAAGCAAGCTAACCTTTGCTATCTCTTCCTGCCCCTCGGTAATTCCAGTATTATGATTTGTGCAAAATGAAAGCGTGAAGGTGGCACTTGGTTTTTCTTGTTTGTTTAGGAACATGACATGACAGAATTTGACCTTAACCACTAGACTTCTTGTTTGGGAAGAGGAAGGATTTAAGCTCTAAGTCGCTTGATGATTTAAGGTCCCTTAAATAGTTTTCTGCTCAAGGACCATCAGAGGCAATATGGCAACTTAGCAGATCATCAAGAAAAGCCGTTTGGAAAAATCAAGTTTCTGAAACAAGTATTTTTTATGTTTAAAAGAAAATATCCCCAGGCATGGCGGCTCGTGGGCTGTTATCCCAGCACTTTGAGAGGCCAAGGCAGGAGGATTGCTTGAGTCCAGGAGTTTGAGACCAGCCTGGACAATATAGCAAGACCCTGTCTCTACAAAAAATTTAAAATTAGCCAGACGTGGTGATGCATGTCTGTAGTTCCAACTACTCAGGAGGCTGAGATGGGAGGATAGCTTGGGCCCAGGACTTCAAGACTGCAGTCAGCTAGAATCATGTGCCACTTCACCCCAGCCTGGGCTGCAGAGCAAGACCCTGTCTCTTAACACAAAAGAAAATATCACGAACATAAGATGCTTTTCATTCACTTTACAAAACTTCACTAACTCTGGTTCATGAACTTTCTATGTAAATTAATTCCCCTTTCATCATTTTGCTTTCAAAAGATGGAGGAATAGAGCTTGAAATAGAGCCAAAAAGGTAATGAATATACTTAGAGAATTTGGCTGAAAACTAAATGTATTTTACCAATGTGGATTTTTAATTTTTTAATTATTAAGGGTACATTTTAAATGTATATGTTTATCAGATACATGTGGTTTGGTTTGGTTTTTTGTCCCCAAAAATCTACAGCAAGTAGAATTGTTTGGTTTTTTAATTGAGACAGGGTCTCACACTGTCCCACAGGCTGAAGTGCAGTGGCAACATCATAGATTACTGTAACCTTGCACTCCTGGGCTCAAGCAATCCTGCCAGCTCAGCCTCCCAATTAGCTAGAAAAACAGGTGCACATCACCGTGCCCAGCTTAATTTTTAAAAAATTTTTTTTGGCTGGGTGTGATGACTTACTCCTATAATCCCAGCACTTTGGGAGGCCGAGATAGGTGGATCACCTGAGATTGAGGGTTTGCAACCAGGCTGACCAACATAAAGAAACCCGTCTCTACTAAAAATACAAAATTAGCCAGGCGTGGTGGCGCATGCCTGTAATCCCATCTATTTGGGAGGCTGGGGCAGGAGAATCACTTGAACCTGAGAGGCGGAGGTTGCAGTGAGCCGAGATCACGCCATTGCACTCCAGCCTGGGCAACAAGAGCGAAACTCTTTCTCAAAAAAAAAATTTTTTTTTGTAGAGATTTGGGCTTCAAATGTGATGTTTTGATAAAGGCATATTATGTGTAATAATCAAATCAGAGTAATTGGGGTAATCCATCACCTCAAGCATTTAACATTTCTTTTTTTTTTTTTTCTTTTGAGACAGAGTTTCACTCTTGTCGCCCAGGCTGGAGTGCAATGGCGCGTTCTTGGCTCACGCTCTCTCTCTCTATATATATATGTGTGTGTGTGTGTGTGTGTGTGTGTGTGTGTGTGTGTGTATATATGTATATATATATATATATATTTTTTTTTTTTTCGAGATGGAGTCTCTCTCTGTCGCCCAAGTTGGAGTGCAATGGCACAATCTCAGCTCACTGCAACCTCTGCCTCCCAGGTTCAAGCAATTCTCTTGCGTCAGCCTCCCAAGTAGCTGGGATTACAGGAGCATGCCACCACACCCGGCTAATTTTTTGTATTTTTGGTAGAGATGGGGTTTCATCATGTTACCCAGGCTGGTCTCGAACTCCTGACCTCAAGGGAATTGCCTGCCTCGGCCTCCCAAAGTGCTGGGATTACAGGCGTGAGCCACCTCGCCCGGCCTTTTTCTTTCTTTAAACAGTGTCACTTTGTCACCCATGCTAGAGTGCAGCGGCAAAATCACAGCTTACTGCAGCCTTGACCTCCTGAGCTCAAGAGATCCTCCCATCTCAGCCTCCCAAGTAGCTGGGACTACAAGCACATGCCACCAGGCCCAGGTAATTTTAGTATTTTTTGTAGAGTTGGGTTTTTGCCATGTTGTCCAGGCTGGTCCCCAACTCCTGGCTCAAGGGATCCTCTCCTCTATGCCTCCTTAAGTGCTGGGATTACAGGCGTGAGCCAGCATGCCTGACCCTTTTTTTTCCCCCATATCACTAGGACAATGGGAAACTTAAGCCCATTTCATACAGATGTAATTAATTTTAACACTCATGTGACCTTTGCCTGATTTAGGCAGATGAAATTGTATCTCCCCACCCAGGTTCCTTCTGCACTTGATTATCTCATCAATCTACTGACTGATTGAATTGTTTTAAATACTTGCCTGTCTATTGGCACAATGTCAAGGGTATTCTAGTGACATATCCAAAGGTTTTAACTTAAATTTGTGAATCATGTTTTTTGAGACAGTCTTGCACCATCTCCCAGGCTGCTTGGAGTGCAGAGACTTAGTTATGGTTTACATGGTTTACTGCAGGCTCAAACTCTTGGCTTAGCTTCCCGAAGTGAATCATTAGGTTTTTTTTTGTTTTTTTTTGAGATGGAGTCTCGCTCTGTTGCCCAGGCTGGAGTGCTGTAGCACAACCTTGGCTCACTGCAACCTCCGCCTCCTGGGTTCAAGCGATTCTCCTGCCTCAGCCTCCTAAGTAGCTGGGATTACGGGCACCTGCCACCATGCCTGGCTAATTTTTTTGTAGAGATGGGGTTTCACCATGTTGGCCAGGCTGTTTTTGAATTCCTGATCTCAGGTGATCCACCCGCCTTGGCCTCCCAAAGTGCTGGGATTACAGGCATGAGCCAACATGCCCGGCCTGTTGCTTGTTTTTTTTGAGACAGATACTCACTCAGTCCACCCAAGCTGGAGTGGAGTGCAGTGGCTTGATCTCAGCTTACTTCAGTCTCCTCCTCCCAGGTTCAAGTGATTCTCCTGCCTTAGCCTCCCAAAGCAGCGGGACCATAGGTATGCGCCACCACTCCCGGCTAATATTTGTATTTTTAGTAGAGACGGGGTTTCACCATGTTGACCAGGCTGATCTTGAACTCCTGACCTCAGGTGATCCGCCCACTTTGGCCTCCCAAAGTGCTGGTATTACAGGCGTGAGCCACCACACCCAGCTTGGTTTTTTGTTTTTTTGAAATAGTCTCACTCTGTTGGCCACGCTGCAGTGCAGTGGCAAGATCTCAGCTCACAGCAACCTCCACCTCCTGGATTCAAGCAATTCTCATGTCTCAGCCTGCTGAGTAGCTGGGATTTCAACCAAGTGGGCCCAGGTAATTTTTGTATTGTTAGTGCATATGGGGTTTTGCCATGTCGACCCAGCTGGTCTCAAACTCCTGGCCCCAAGTGATCAGCCCTCCTTGGCCTCCTAAAGTGCTGGGATTACAGGTGTGAGTCGCTGTGCCTGGCAGAATGATTAGTTTTTAAGAAGAAATCTAGGCCGGGCGTGGTGGCTCAAGCCTGTAGTCCCAGCACTTTGGGAGGCCAAGGTGGGCAGATCACCTGAGGTCAGGAGTTCGAGACCAGCCTGACCAACATGGTGAAACCCCGTAATTATTAAAAATACAAAAATTAGCTGGGCGTGGTGGCACGCACCTGTAATCCCAGCTACTCAGGAGGCTGAGGCAGGAGAATCGCTTGAACCCGGGAGGTGGAGGTTGCAGTGAGCCGAGATTGCGCCATTGCACTCCAGCTTGGGCGACAGTGGGAGACTGTCTCAAAAAAAAAAGAAGAAATCTTTCAAGGGTACATCCCTGGCCACTTACTTGAGGTTGATACCACATTAACTTTGCTTGGGATCACTGTCAAAAATCCTGTCCTCAAACTCAAGATAATTTCGTTAGATCCGATATGAACTAGATAGGGAAATAACTGATGCTTTCTGTCAGAGTTTCATCTTTGGTCAAAAAAGTAAAATGTTTTGAACTCATCATAGTTACGGCAATGAAAAAAATTAAGGGGCACTCATAATAGCCCATGTGTCCATTCCATGGCCAAAAGGATTGCCCAAAATGCTACTTTAGATTAAAAATAAAAGCAAAAATATTCAATACACGGTAACATAAAATGTAATTTACGGCCGGGTGCGGTGGCTCACGCCTGTAATCCCAGCACTTTGGGAGGCCGAGATGGGCGGATAACAAGGTCAGGAGATCGAGACCATCCTGGCTAACACAGTGAAACCTCGTCTCTACCAAAAATACAAAAAAATTAGCCGGGCATGGTGGCGAGTGCCTGTAGTCCCAGCTACTTGGGAGGCTGAGAAAGGAGAATGGCGTGAACCCGGGATGTGGAGCTTGCAATGAGCCGAAGTCATGCCACTGCACTCCAGCCTGGGTGACAGAGCAAGACTCTGTCTCAAAAAAAAAAAAAAAAAAAAATGTAATTTACAACACTCATTTAGAGCTTATCAGTGAAATATACTGTTTACTGATTCATTCAGTGTTTATTTAGTACATTAGGTAGGTGAAATACTCATTAAGACAATTTGTGGCCAGGTGCGGTGGCTGATGCCTGTATTCCCAGGACTTTGGGAGGCTGAGGCAGGTGGATCATGAGGTCAGGCGTTGGAGACCAGCCTGGCCAACATAGTGAAAACCTATCTCTACTAAAAATACAAAAAATTACCTGGGCGTGCTGGCGGGCACCTGTAATCCCAGCTATTTAGGAGGCTGAATCCCTTGAACCTGGGTGGCAGAGGTTGCAGTGAGCCGAGATCGCATCACTGCACTCCAGTCCAGGCGACGGTGTGAGACTCCAATTCAAAAAAAGAAAAGAAAAAGAAAAGAAAATTTGTGAGCCCACAGCTAATCAAAAGGATAATCCTTTTTCCTTCAAGAGTTTCCAGTTTATTGAGAACACCTGAAGGAACATAAAACCGTATTCAAGATACTGTTTTGCATTGTACTAATAAGATTTTGCATAAACTCAATGCTTTAAACATCAAAAGTCAGGGTCTCGGCCAGGCACGGTGGCTCACACCTATAATGCCACCACTTTGGGAGGCCAAGGCAGAGGATCACTTGAACCCAGGAGTTTGAGACCACCCTGGTCATCATAGCAAGACCCTGTCTGAGAAAAAAGATGGAGTCCGGCAGTGTCGCCCAGCAGGCATTGTTTGGTGGCATGATCATAATTCATTGCAGCCTCAAACACCTGGGCTCAAGAGATCATCCCACCTCAACCTACCAAGTAGCTAGGACTACAGGCACACGCCACTACACCTGGCTATTTTTTTTCTTTCATAGAGACAGGATCTCTCTGTGTTGCCCAGCCTGGTCTTGAATTCCTGGTCTGAAGCAATCATCCCACCTCAGCCTCCCAAAATGCCAGGATTATAGGTGTGAGCCACCTAACCTGGCTAATAGTATTAATAATAGCATATTTACATAACACTTCACACATTATAAACCTTTTTCTATATAAAATCCCATTTATTCCTCTATATCAGTTTATTTCCTTTTTTTTTTTTTTTTTTTTTGAGCCAGAGTTTTGCTCTTTCGCCCAGGCTGGAGGGCAGTGGTGCGATCTTCACTCACTGCAACCTCCTGGGTTCAAGGGATTCTCCTGCCTCAGCCTCCCAAATAGCTGGGATTACAGGTGCATGCCACCATGCCTGGCTAATTTTTGTATTTTTAGTAGAGACGGGGTTTCACCATGTTGGCCGGGCTGGTCTCGAACTCCTGGCCTCAGGTGATCCGCCTGCCTCGGCCTCTCAAAGTGCTGGGATTACAGGCGTGAGCCACCGCTCCCAGCCTTGTTTATTTCCTTGAATGAAATACATTGAAATGATCAGACTATAATGGAAGTGATCACAGAATCTGCTTCTGAAAGTAGCTGATTTATGTATTTTATCAGAGCAGTTAGGGAGATTTTTTTCCAACATTTTATTATGAATATTCTCAAACAGAGGTTGAGAGAATAGTACAGATGCCCACCATCTATTTTACATTTAACATTTTTCAATGTTTGCTATATCACATATTCATCTATCCCTTTGTCCATCCATTCATCCAACTTAATTTCTGTGTGCTTTTCAAAGCAAATTGCAGACATCAGTATACTTTATTTCTAAACACTTCAGCATTGCATAATTTTAACTAGAGTTTGTTTTTAAATCTTAACTAGAGTTTAATAGTGTTCACAATATTTTTAAATGACATAATATTTACATATGGCAAAACGCACAAATCTTAAATGTACCAATAGATTAGTTCTGACAAATGCTTACAAATCGGGTAATGTTCTGTTAACTTTATTAAGTAAAGAAATAGCAGACACAGGCACAGAGGGTCAGAGAAAGCAGTATATTTTGTCCCAAAATATCCTGATTTGACAACCGGAGAAATGGATAAACCATTGCAAATTAGGAGGCAGAGTATTGTTTAAAAACATCTGCTAACAGAAGCAAAAATAATGCAGTCGGGCACAGCATTGCAAAAGATTTAGGAATTAAGCAAATCTAGCAATAGAGAGGAAGATTCTGCTGACAAGGCATCACAGGATGGAGATATACCTTGAAAATGAAGGATGGCAAACAAAAGAAGCATCAACTCAACAGTGGTTTTGAATGAAAGGCATGTGATTTCATGATATGAATGAATGACCTTGTACAATGAATAGCCCAGAAAGACACAGCATCTCTGAAAGGATGTAGCTAATAAACTCATTCTTTTGGGGTCTGAAAAAAATAGGTTCTTAATAGTCATTTTCTGTAAGAGGTCTACAGACATACATCTTGCCCAAACATCTCTAAATAACCAGCTCCCTAGCCTACCTAGGTGGCAGGAACCTGTAATCTCAGCTACTCAGGAGGCTGAAGTGGGAGGACTTCTTGAGCCCCGGAATTCATGTACAGCCTGGGAAACACAGTGAGACTCCATCTCTAAAATAAGTGAAATAAATAACCAGGTGCCATCTCAATATATAAATGAAACATCAGAGTTGGAATATGTGCATCATAGACATGAATTGTATGCTATTGTTGTAAAAGAGCAAGGGATGCCGGGTGCAGTGGCTCAAGCCTGTAATCCCAACACTTTGAGAGGCTGAGGTGGGGGGATCACGAGGTCAGGAGTTCAAGACTAGCCTGACCAACATGGTGAAACCCCATCTCTACTAAAAATACAAAAATTAGTCAGGCGAGGTTGTGCGCACCTGTAATCCCAGCTACTCGGGAGGCTGAGGCAGGAGAACTGCTTGAACCCAGGAGGCGGAGGTTGCAGTGGGTGGAGATTGCGCCACTGCACTCTAGACTGGGCAACAGAGTGAGACTCCATCTCAAAACAAACAAACAAACAAACACAAAAAACCAACATGGGATTTTGGTAAGAATGTGGAGAAATTGGAACCCCTATAGTTTATTGGTATCAATGTTTACATATTAATGATATAGCTGCTATAGAGAACAGTTTGGCAGTTACTCAAAAAGTTAAACATGGAGTTACTCTATGACCCAGCAAATACATTCCTAGGCATAACAAAATAATTTAGAACAGACATTTGGCTGGGCACAGTGGTTCATACCTGTAATCCCAGCACTTTGGGAGGCTAAGGCGGGCAGATCACTTGAAAGGAGTTCGAGACCAGCCTGATCAACAAGGTGAAACCCTGTCTCTACCAAAAATACAAAAATTAGCCAGGCATGGTAGCGTCTATAATCCCAGCTACTTCAGAGGCTGAGGTGGGAGGATCACTTGAACCTAGGAGGTGGAGGTTGCAGTGAGCCAAGATCACACCACTGCACTCCAGTCTGGGAGACAGAGCAAGACTCCATCTCAAAACAAAAAAACAGTCAAATAATTACTCATACACAAGTGTTCATAGCCGCACTGCTCACCATAGCCAAAAAATGAAAACAACCCAAATGCCTATCAACTGATGAATGGATAAACAAAATGTAGTATATTCAGACAATGGAATATTATTCCGCCATAAAAACGAAATACTGATACATGCTATAATGTAGATGAACCTTGAAAACACTATGCTAAGTGAAAGAAGCCAGACACAAAAGGTCACGTATTGCTTGAAACCATTTATATGAAACATCCAGAGTAGATAAATCCATAGAGACAGAAATCAGATTGGTAGGCCAGGTGCAGTGGCTCACTCCTGTAATCCCAGCACTCTGGGGGGCTGAGGTGGGCAGATCAGGAGGTCAGGAGATCAAGACCATCCTGGTTAACACGGTGAAACCCCATCTCTACTAAAAATACAAAAAATTAGTCGGGCGTGGTGGCAGGTGCCTATAATCCTAGCTACTCAGGAGGCTGAGGTAGGAGAATCTCTTGAACCCGGGAGGCGGAGGTTGCAGTGAGCCGACATAGCACCACTGCACTCCAGCCTGGGTGACAGAGGGAGACTCCGTCTCAAAAAAAAAAAAAAAAAAGAAACCAGATTGGTCTTTGCCAGGAGCTGGAGGGAAGGAGGAATGTGGGGTGACTACTTAATGGCTATAAGGTTTCCTGTTGGGGTAATAAGAATTTACCAGAACTAGATCCACCTAGTTAAGAGTTCCAGGTAGTGGTAGCGATAGATGCTCCGGATCGAGTTGTAAAGCCCAAAATGAAAAGAGTCAAGAGATTCCTTGAGAAGAGAGAACCAAAACTCAATGAAAATATTAAAAATGCAATGCTGATTAAAGGGGGAAATGCAAATGCAACAGTGACACAAGTACTTAAAGATGTGTGTGCACTGAAAAAACCATACGGTGTACTGTATAAAAAGAAAAATGTTACAAGACCTTTTGAGGATCAGACATCACTGGAATTACTTTCAAAGAAGTCAGATTGTTCTTTATTCATGTTTGGCTCCTATAATAAGAAGCGGCCAAATAATCTAGTAATAGGTCATATGTATGACTACCATGTGCTGGATATGATTGAATTAGGTATTGAGAATTTTGTCTCTCTAAAAGACATTAAGAATAGTAAATGTCCTGAGGGAACAAAACCCATGCTAATATTTGCTGGTGATGATTTCAATGTAACAGAAGATTACAGAAGACTAAAAAGTCTTCTTACTGATTTATTCAGAGGCCCCACAGTATCAAATATCTGCCTGGCTGGATTAGAGTATGTTCTGCACTTCACTGCACTGAATGGGAAGATTTACTTTCGAAGATATAAGTTGCTGTTGAAGAAATCTGGTTGCAGAACACCACGGATTGAATTGGAAGAGATAGGACCCTCATTGAATCTGGTTCTGAGGAGGACACACCTGGCATCTGATGACCTTTATACATTATCTATGAAAATGCCAAAAGCTCTCAAGCCAAAGAAGAAGAAAAATATCTCCAATGATACTTTTGGTACAACTTATGGAAGGATTCATATGTAGAACCAAGATAAGCAAACTACAAACCAGGAAAATGAAGGGGTTGAAGAAGTGACCTGCAGAAAGGATAACAGAAGACCAGGAGAAAAAGTCAAAAAGAATTTAAAAGAAATTATGGAAAAAAAAAAAAGAATTTACCAGAACTAGACATTGGAGAAGGTTGCACAACATTGTGGATGTAAATGCCAAGAATTGAACACTTTAATATGATTAATGGTTAATTTTATTTTATGTGAATCTTATCTCAATAAAAAGAGAATAGACTGGGTGCAGTGGTTCATGCCTGTAATCCCAGTACTTTGGGAGGCCAAGGGGGAGGATGGCTTGAAATTAGGAGTTCTCAAGGCCAGCCTGAGCAACAGAGAGGAACCCTATCTTTTTTTACTTGTTGTTGTTGTTGTGGTTTTGAGACAAGGGTCTTGCTCTGTCACCCAGGCTAGATTGCAGTGGCCTGGTATGATTGATCTCACTGCAACTCTGCCTCCTGGGTATAAGCAATCCTCCCAGGTGTGGCTGGGATGACAGGTGTATGCCACCATGCCCAGCTAATCTTCATATCTTTTTTGGTAGAGATAGGGTTTTTCTGTGTTGCCAAGGCTGGTTTCAAACTCTTGGGCTCAAACAATCTGCCTACCTTGGCTGCCTAAAGTGCTAGGATTACAGGGGTAAGCTACCTCTCCTGGCCTTGACCCTATCTTAAAAAAAAAAAAAAAAAAAAAAACCTAGCAGGGCATGGTGACATGCACCTGTAGTCCCAGCTACATGGGAGGACGAAGTGGGAGGATTGCTGGAACCCAAAAGTTTGAGGTGGCAGTCAGCTATGATGGCACTGCTGCATTTCACCCTGGGCAGCAGATTAAGACCCTGTCTCCTAAGGAAAAAAAAAAAGAAAGATATTTTAAAAAAAGGAAAGAAACAAGGGACCTTCTCAGAACCTCTAGAATCAAGAGCGAGATGCTGGATTATCAATGAAATGAAAACCCTCGGCCAGGCGCAATAATAGCTCATGCCTGTCATCCAAACACTTTGGGAGGCAGAGGTGGGCAGATCATGAGGTCAGGAGTTTGAGACCAGCCTGGCCAGTATGGTGAAACCCCGTCTCTACTAAAAATACAAAAATTAGGTGTGGTGGCGCGTGCCTGTAGTCCCAGCTACTCGGGAGGCTGAGACAGGAGAATCCCTTGAACCCTGGAGGCAGAGGTTGCAGTGAGCCAATATCGTGCTACTGTACTCCAGCCTGAGTGACAGAGCAAGACTGCATCTCAAAGAAAAAAAAAAAACCCACACACAAAAAAACCAAAAGAGACTCAAATCCCTGCTTTCTTCTTCTTCTTTTTTTTTTTTTTGAGACAGAGTCTTGCTCTGTCGCCCAGGCTGGAGTACAGTGGCGCGATCTCGGCTCACTGCAACCCCCGCCTCCTGGGCTCAAGCCGTTCTTCTGCCTCAGCATCCCAAGTAGCTAGGATTACAGGCACGAGTCACCACGTCCAGCTAATTGTTTTCTATTTTTAGTAGAGACGGGTTTCACCATGTTGGCCAGGCTGGTCTCGAACTCCTGACCTCAAGTGATCCGCCCACCTCAGCCTCCCAAAGTGCTGGGATTACAGGCATGAGCCACTGTGCCCACCCAAATCCCTGCTTTCAAATACCCACCTCTTCTCTTGTCATGGCTACATTCTGCACTTGCAGAATATTGAAGTAATTCCATATATATATATATATATATACACACACACATATATGTATATACATATACATGAATATATGTATATACATATACATGAATATATGTATATACATATACATGAATATATGTATATACATATACATGAATATATGTATATACACGCATATATATTATATATATTTACTACATATGTATTTTATATATATACATATATATATATATTTTTTAATTGAGACGGAGTCTCAATCTGTCGCCCAGGCTGGAGTGCAGTGGCGTGATCTGGGCTCACTGCAACCTCTGCCTCCTGGGTTCAAGCAATTCTCTGCTTCAGCCTCCTGAGTAGCTGAGATTACAAGCCCCCACCACCACGCCCAGCTAATTTTTTTGTATTTTTAGTAGAAATGGGTTTCACCATCTTGGCCAGGCTGGTCTTCAACGCCTGACCTTGTGATCCACCCGCCTTGGCCTCCCAAAGTGCTGGGATTACAGGCATGAGCCCCCATGCCCAGCCATATATTCTATATGTATATATGTGTCAGTCTACTATGTGCCAGTCACTAAACTAGGCACTGGTAAAACAAACAATGCAGTGCAAAAAACAGTCATGGCCCCTGCTCTCCTGGAGCTAACAAACCTTCTTGGAAGAGGCAGGCATTGATCAAAAGACTATATGAATAGAGCTAAGCACAGTGGCTCAGGCCTGTAATCCCAACACTTTGGAAGGATGAGCCAGGTGGATCACCTGAGGTCAGGAGTTCAAGACGAGCCTGGCCAACATGGCAAAACCCTGTCTCCACTAAAAATACAAAAAAATTAGCTGAGCATGGTGACACATATCTATATTCCCAGCTACTCAGGAAGCCGAGGAAGGAGAATCCCTTGAATCCAGGTGGTGGAGGTTGCAGTGAGCTGAGATCATGCCACTGCACTCCAGCCTCGTAGACAGAGCGAGACTCAAAAAAAAAGAAAGAAAAAAAGACTATATAAATAAATGAAGATGCACAACTGTGACAATTGCTATAAGAGACGTTTATGGTGCTATAAGAGCAAATAAGAGGAAGATTTGGGCCAAGCTCGGTGGCTCACACCGGTAATCCCAGCACCTTGGGAGGCTGAGATGGGCTGATCTCAAACAAAACAAAACAAAACAAAAAAGTAAGATTTGAGGAGCAGCGTATAACAGGTAAAGAATATTCCTGGCAAATAATAGACTGTGCAATGGCCTTGCAGCAGAATGAAGCATGGTGTCTTTAAGGACTACAGGAAGACCATGTGGCTATAGCAAAGATGCTTAGGAAGAGCCCAACCATGTAATACCTTCTAAGCCAGGGAAGATGAGTCTGGTTTGTTGTTGTTGTTGTTTAGACGGAGTCTTGCTCTGTCACCCTGGCTGGAGTGCAGTGGTTAGATCTCGACTCACTGCAACCTTTGCCCCCCGGGTTCAAGTGATTCTTTTGCCTCAGCCCCTCCAGTAGCTGGGATTACAGGTACACACCACCACACCCGGCTAATTTTTGTATTTTTAGTAGAAACGGGTTTTTACTATGTTGGTCAGGCTGGTCTCGAACTCCTGACCTCGTGATCCCCCCCGCCTCCGCCTCCCAAAGTGTTGGGATTACAGGCGTAAGCCACCACGCCTGGCCTAATTTTTATTTTTATAGACATGGGGCCTCACTTTGTTGCCCAGCCTGATCTTGAACTCGTGGGCACAAGCAATCCTCCCACCTTGGCCTCCCAAAGTGCTGATTACAGATATGAACCTCCATGCCCAGCAGTTTTTTCAACACTTACAGAACTAGTCTCATTGCCTCTTCTTCAGAGATACCAGCACCTGGCTGCCCAATGCCCCATACTCACAAGTCTGGTTTCTACCCCTTGGGGTTATTCCTCTGAGTTCAGAGACACGAGCACCTGTCAATCAATACCTCCTCCTCAGAGGTCTGAGTGTCGGCTGTGTTTGGCCACTCCCCCTCTAAATTTCTATGTTTTAATAACTCCAACCTCTTCTTTTTGTTCCCTCAGCCCTAGGGGTGGTAGCTGTTCCTACAGTTACTACCACCATGAAACTTTAGGTTTCGCCTTTTACTTCTTCAGTTACTTAGTTAACAATCCACTAAGTTACACTGTCTCTGTCCAAATGCCATGTGATTTCTACCTCCTTACAGGACCTTGACTAATATATAAGGATTGTTATTTATCCTTCAAGGTCCAGTTCAAATGCTGCCTTCTAATGTGTCTTTTCCATTATCCTCAGTTAAAATTATCCATCCAGTTAATTCATAATGTCTTTCTTGAAAAGCCAATAGGCGTTTGTTTTTATAATTATATGCCCAGTCACACTCATATGCCTACTCACATCTCTTTGTTGTCCTACAGTTATACTGAAACTTCTTTACTCAAATTAACTCTGAACCAAAAAAATTGCCTACCAATTATAATAGAGAAGAGTAGGTATAGAGCAAGAAGGAACAAACATGGGTTCTAATCCATTCAATTACATAATGTAATTCTGCACAGTTTACTTAAACTCTCAGTTAAATTTGTTTCTCTAGCCTCACAGACGGCTCTGAGGATTAAGTAGAATAAATGTGGAAAGGATTAAGTAAGATAATATGTGTGAAGCATTTACCACAGTGCCTGTCTAATGCCCCAAGTATTCAATAAATATAAACTATTGGCCGGGCGCGGTGGCTCATGCCTGTAATCCCAGCACTTTGGGAGGCCAAGGCGGGCGGATCACAAAGTCAGGCATTCCAGAACAGCCTGGCCAACATGGTGAAACCTGTCTCTACTAAAAATACAAAAATTAGCCGGGCATGGAAGCAGGCACCTGTAATCTCAGCTACTCGGGAGGCTGAGGCAGGAGAATTGCTTGAACTTGGGAGGAGGAAGTTGCAGTGAGCCAAGATCGTTGCCACTGCACTCCAGCCTGGGCGACAGAGCAAGACTCCATCTCAAAACAAAACAAAACAAAACAAAAAGAGTTATGCTGAGTCTTCTCTGCCTATGTTCTATAAATGGAACAATAAAGCCTGGATGACAGCACATCTGTTTACAACATAGTTTATTGAATATTTCAAGCCCACTGTTGAGACGTACTACTCAGAAAAAAAAAAAAAAGAAGATTCCTTTCAAACTATTACTGCTCATTGACAATGCACCTGGTCACCCAAAAGCTCTCAGGGAGATATACAAGGAGATATACAAGATATACATGCCTGCTAAAACAACATTCATTCTGCAGTCCATGAATGAAGGAATAATTTGGACTTCCATGTCTTTATCTTTATTTTAAAAAAATGTTTATTTTTATTTCTATTTATTTATTAATTTTTGAGACAGAATCTCACTCTGTCGCCCAGGCTAGAGTTCAGTGGCTCGATCTCGCTCACTGCAACCTCCGCCTCCTGGGTTCAAGCAATTCTCCTGTCTTGGCCTCCTGAGTAGCTGGGATTACAGGCGCTCACCACTACGCCCAGCTGATTTTTGTATTTCTTTAGTAGAGATGGAAATTCACTGTGTTGGTCAGGCTGATCTCGAACTCCTGACCTCAAGTGATCTGCCTACCTCAGCCTCAATAAAGTGCTGGGATTACAGGCGTGAGTCACTATACCTGGCCTTTATTTTTTATTCCTCAGCGATTTTTATATAGAGATCGGGTCCCACTATGTTGTTTAGGCTGGTCTGGAACACCTGGGCTCAAGCAATTCTCCTGCTTTAGCCTCCCAAAATGTGAGCCACCATGCCAAGCCTGACTTTCAAATCTTATTGTTTAAGAAATACCTGGCCGGGGCCAGACCTGGTGGATCACGCCTGTAATCCCAGCACTTTGGGAGGCAGAGGCAGGTGAATCACCTGAGATCAGGAGTTCAAGACCAGGCTGGCCAACATGGTAAAACAACGTCTCTACTAAAAATACAAAAATTAGCTGGGCATGGTGGCGGGCACCTGTAATCCTAGCTACTCAGTAGGCTGAGGCAGAAGAATTGTTTGCACCTGGGAGAAGGAGGTTGCAGTGAGCCAAGATCGTGCCATTGCACTCCAGCCTGGGCGACAAGAGCAAAATTCCGTCAAAAAAAAAAAAAAAAAAAAAAAAAAAAAAGAAGGAAGGAAGAAAGATAGATAGATCTGGCTGGGTGTGGTGCCTCACACCTGTAATCCCAGCACTTTGAGAGGCTGAGGTGGGTGGATCACCTGAGGTCAGGAGTTTGAGATCAACCTGGCCAATATGGTGAAACCTCGTCTCTACTAAAAACAGAAAAATAGGGGCTGGGCGGGGGTGGCTCACGCTTGTAATCCCAGCGCTTTGGAAGGCCAAGGCAGGCAGATCACAAGTTCAGGAGTCCGAGACCAGCCTGTGCAACATGGTGAAACCCCTTCTCTACTAAGAATAATTAAAAAAAAAATAGCCAGGCGTGGTGGCGCATGCCTGTAATCCCAGCTACTCGGGAGACTGAGGCAGGAGAATCACTTGAACCCAGGGGGCGGAGGTTGCAGTGAGCCGAGGTCACACCACTGCACTCCAGCCTGGGCAACAAGAGCGAAACTGTAAAAAAACAACAACAATAAAAAGATACTCTACATTTTCTTATATTTATTTAGTTCCTTACTTAGTTATTTTGAGACAGTCTGGCTCTGTCACCCAGTGGAATGCAGTGGCACAATCATGGCTCACTGTAACCTCAAACTCCTGGACTCAAGCAATTCTCTCACCTCAGCTTCCCAAGTAGTTGGGACTACAGGCACTTGCCATCACACCTGGCTACTTCATAAAGTTTTTTTGTTTGTTTTTTGAGGCAGAGTCTTGTTCTGTTGCTCAAGCTGGAGTGTACTGGCATGATCTTGGCTCACTGCAAACTCTGGATCCTGGGTTCAAGTGATTCTCCTGCTTTAGCCTCCCGAGTAGCTGGGATTACAGGTGTGCGCCACCATGCCCAGCTAATTTTTTTTGTATTCTTTTAGTAGAGATGGGGTTTCACCATGTTAGCCAGGCTGGTCTCGAACCCCTGACCACCTGCCTTAGCCTCCCAAAGTGCTGGAATTACAGGCATGAAACACTGTGCCCAGCCCAACAATATATTTTATACAATGGAATAAAGATAAGGTCCTTATTATTTTGTTTTATGTTACTGCTGCATAGTATTCCTTGTGTGGACATATTATAATTTGCTTAATCAGTCCCCTATTGATGGCCATGTGGGTGACTTCCAATTTTCTGCCTATAAGCTCGGCACTTTGGGAAGCCAAGGCTAGAGGATCACTTGAGCCCAGGAGTTCAAGACCAGCCTGTGCAACATGGTGAGACCCTGTCTCTACAAAAAAATTTAAAAGGCCAGGTGTGGTGGCTCATGCCTGTAATCCCAGCACTTTGGGAGGCTGAGGCAGACAGATCACTAGAGCCCAGCAGTTCAAGACCAGCCTGGGCAACATGGTGAAACTCCCTGTCTACAAAAATAATACAAAACTTAGCCGGATGAGGTGGCTCACACCTGTAGTCCCAGCTACTTGGGAGGCTTAGATGGGAGGATCTCTTGAACCCAGGAGATGGAGGTTGCAGTGAGCCAATATCACACCACAGCACTCCAGTCTCAGCAACAAAGCAAGGCTCCATCTCAAAAAATACATCAATAAATACAATTTTTAAATAATAAAAATAATTTAAAAATTAAAGTTAGCCAGGCATAATGGCATGCATCTGTAGTTCCAGCCACTTGGGAGGCTGAGGTGGGAGGATCGCTTCGTCAGGAAAGGTCGAGGCTGCAGTGAGTTATGATCGTGCCACTGCACTCCAGCCAGGGCTAAAAAGCCAGACTTTGTCTCTTAAATAAATATATAAAATAAAAAGAGAAGTCTTGGAAATTATCGTGATGATCTTGTGTGGGAAATATTCTGAACACACAAAAAGGACAAGACATTAAAGAAAATATTATAAATTCAAGTACATAAAATATTTATATTTTATTCATGGATATACATATACACATGGGTAGTCTCAGAAGCGTTAGGGAATTGAGACAGAATGGAAGCTAAAGAAGAGTAACAGGTCAGGTGTGGTGGCTCACACCTGTAATCCCAGCATGTTGGGAGGCCAAGGCCGGCGAATCAGGAGGTCAGGAGATCTAGACCATCCTGGGCTAACGCAGTGAAACCCCATCTCTACTAAAAATACAAAAAATTAGGCTGGGCACAGTGGCTCACGCCTGTAATCCCAGTACTTTGGGAGGCCGAGGCAGGCAGATCATGAGGTCAAGAGATCTAGACCATCCTGGCTGATATGGTGAAACCCTGTGCCTATACAAAAATTAGCTGAGCATTGTGGCGCTTGCCTGTAGGTCCCAGCTTCTCAGGAGGCTGAGACAGAAGGGAGGCGGAGGTTGCAGTGAGCCAAGATTACGCCACTGCACTCCAGCCTGGTGAAAGAGCGAGACTCCGTTTAAAAAAAATAAAAATAAAAATTAGCCAGGCGTGGTGGCACGTGCCTGTATTCCCAGCTACTGGGGAGGCTGAGGCAGGACGCCAGTGCACTCCAGCCTGGGCAACAGAGCAAGACTCTGTCTCAAAGAAAAAAAAAAAAAGAAGAAGAGTAACAAAGAGGAGCCATTCATTTACTTTGTTTTCAATGTTTATATGTTTATAAACAATGTTGCAATAAATAATTTCCCTACTGATAGTCAATCACAACCTTTCCATTGTTATAAACCATGCTTCAATAAACATCCTTTTATATTCAAAAAACAAGACAAAAACCAAAAAGAAAGGAAAAAGTGGGGCTGTGTCTGGCTTAGTGGGAATTGGGTGCCAAGAAACAAAAGCATGATTGAGTGTTATCTGTGTAATTATGTGCATTTGAGGTTAAAAAAAAGGGGGACAGTAGAAATGTTGATAATTGCTGGGTGCGATGTAATCCCAGCACTTTGGGAGGCCAAGGCGGGTGGATCACCAGAGGTCCGGAGTTTGAGACCAGCTTGGCCAACATGGAGAAGCCCTGTCTCTAGTAAAAATATAAAATTAGCTGGGCATGGTGGCGCATACCTATAATCCCAGCTATTTGGGATTCTCTTGGGATTAAGGAGAATCGCTCAAACTCGGGAGTTGGAGGTTGCGGTGAGCTGAGATCACGCCACTGCACTCCAGCCTAGGCAACAAGAGCAAAACTCTATCTCAAAAAAAAAAAAAAAAAGAAGGAAAAGAAATGTTGATAATTAATGCTCTGCCACCCGGACCTCTGCGAATCCCTTCTTGTCTGCTTACTGACTCACCAAGACCCTAAGGCTCTCTCTCCCTTCACTGTCACCCTACACTTACAGGTTTGAAATCTTGCTTCCTTCATTTCACCCTCCCCAGCCTAGTGCATACTTCCCTTCGGCCTAAAAAGGTATCTGAAGTCCAATCTGAATTCCAAATTCCACGCTCTAAATAGCACCACTAAAGAAAGTCACTGGAGGAACAATTATGGAAAAACAGGCACTGACAGGTACTCTCACGCCTTATTCCATTTTCCCTGCTTTCCTTGACTATGTCATTGTCCTATCCCCTCGCCCCAACCCACAACTACTTCACAAGCACCAAACTCTTTTCAGCCTTTATTCTTTTTTTTTTTTTTTTTTTTGGGACAGAGTCTTGCCCTGTCGCTCAGGCTGGAGTGCAATGGCGACATCTCAGCTCACTGCAACCTCCGCCTCCTGGGTTCAAGCAGAGGCTCCTGCCTTAGCCTCCCAAGTAGCTGGGATTACAGGCGCGCACCACCACCACCACACCCGGCTAATTTTTTGTAACTTTAGTAGAGATGGGGTTTCACCATGTTGGCCAAGCTGGTCTCGAACTCCTGTCCTTGTGATCCACCTGCCCTCGCCTCCCAAAGTGCTGGGATTAGAGCCATGAGCCACTGCGTCCAGCCTTCACCCTTTATTATTTTCAGAGTTATTTATCCTACAAGCTACATCATTGCCCCTCCTCCTCTTCCCTATCTCCTTTCATTTTCAGGGGAGCCTATTTTTTAGAGGAAGTAAACTGAAGGCAGAAATCTTCAAATACCTGGCTAAAATATAAATTATTTTTTTTAGCCAGGTGAGGTGGCTCACACCTGTAATCCCAGCACTTTGGGATGCTGAGGCAGGCAGATCACCTGAGGTCAGGAGTCCAGACTAGCCTGGCCAACATGGTGAAACCCCACCTCTACTAAAAATACAAAAATTAGCCAGGTGTGGTAGTGCACGCTTGTAATCCCAGTTACTCCGGAGGCTGAGGCAGGAGAATCGCATGAGCCCAGGAGACGGAGGTTGCAGTGAGCCAAGACTGCACCATTGCACTCCAGCCTGGGCAACAGAGTAAGAATCCGTCTCAAAAATAAATTAATTAATTAATTAAAAAAAATAAAATTATATTAAAAAAACTCCAAAACCCTTCTTTTTTTTTTTTTTTTTTTTTTTTTTTTTGATGGAGTCTCTCACTCTGTCGCCAGGCTGGAGTGCAGTGGCATGATCTCAGCTCACTGCAACCTCCACCTCCTGGGTTCAAGCGATTCTCCTGCCTCAGCCTCCCGAGAGTAGCTGAGACTACAGTCACACCACCACGCCCAGCTAATTTTTGTATTTTTAGTAGAGACGAGGTTTCACCATGTTGGCCAGGATGGTCTTGATCTCTTGACATTGTGATCCGCCCGCCTCGGCCTCCCAAAGTGCTGGGATTACAGGCGTGAGCCACCATGCCCAGCCAACATTTCTTAAAAAAAAAAAAGCCACAATCTGGGTGCAGTGGCTCATGCCTGTAATTCCAGCACTTTGGGAGGCTGAGGCAGTTGGATCACCTGAGGTCAGGAGTTCAAGACCAGCCTGACCAGTGTGGAAAAACCCTATCTCTACTAAAAATACAAAACCAGCCTGGCATGGTGGCACATGCCTGTAATCCCAGCTACTCTGGAGGCTGAGGCAGGGGAATCGCCTTGGGAGGTGGAAGTTGTGGTGAGCCAAGGTCATACCATTGCACTCCAGCCTGGGCAACAAGAGAGAAACTACGTCTCAAAAAAATAAAATAAAATAAAATAAAATAATTAAAAAATTAGCCAGGTGTTGTAGCGGGTGCCTATAATCCCAGCTACTTTGGAGGCTGAGGCAGGAGAATCACTTGAACCAGGGAGGCGCAGTTTGCAGTGAGCTGAGGTCATGCCGTTGCACTCCAGTTTGGGCAAAAAGAGCAAAATTTAATCTCAAAAAAAAAAAATATCCTTTCATCATGTCCTTTCACAGATTAGCTCTTATCTGCCTTTTTTTTTTTTTTTTTTGAGACAGGGTCTCACTCTGTCGCCCAGGCTGGGGTGCAGTGACATGATCTCCGCTCACTGCCTCAGTTCCTGCCTCAGCCTCCTGAGTACCTGGGATTACAGGCATGCACCACCACACCAGGCTAATATTTGTACTTTTAGTAGACACACGGTTTCACCATGTTAGCCAGGCTGGTCTCAAACTCCTGACATCATGATTCGTCTACCTCAGTCTCCCAAAGTGCTGGGATTACAGGCGTGAGCCACTATGCCTGGCCACGCCCAGCTAATTTTTGTATCTTAGTAGATATATGGTTTCACCATGTTGGCCCAGCTGGTCTCGAGCTCCTGACCTCAATGATCCACCCACCTCGGCCTCCCAAAGTGCTGGGATTACAGGTGTCAGCCACCCTGCCAGCCTCTTATCTGCCATTCTAATGGAATCTGCTCAACTCTCTACCCCACCCATGCAACTCACTTTCACACAGAATTCCTGTATGCATGAAAACATGCCCAGCCAGGCACGGTGGCTCATTGCTGTAATTCCAGCCCTTTGTTAGGCTGAGGCCGACAGATCGCTTGAAACCAGCCTGGCCAACATGGTGAAACCCTGACTCTACTAAAAATATGAAAATTAGCCAGGTGTGGTGGTGCATACCTGTAATCCCAGCTACTCAAGAGGCTGAGGCATGAGAATTGCTTGAACCCTGGAGGCAGAGGTTGTGGCAAGCCGAGATGTCACCACTGTACTCCAGCCTGGGTGACAGAGTGAGACAATGTCTTAAAAAATAAAAAAATTAGGGCTGGGTGCAGTGGCTCATGCTTTAAATCCCAGTGCTTTGGGAGGCTGAGGCCGGCAGATCATGAGGTCAGGAGTTTGAGACTAGTCTGGCCAACATGATGAAACGCCATCTCTACTAAAAATACAAAAAAAATTAGCTGGGCATGGTGGCAGGCACCTGCAATCCCAGTTACTCAGGATGCTGAGGAAAAAGAATTGCTTGAACCTGGGAGGCAGAGGTTGCTGTGAGCTGATACCTCGCCACTGCATTCCAGCCTGGGCAACAGAGTGAGACTCTGTCTCAAGAATAAAATAAAATAAAATAAAATAAATAAATAAAAAAACAAAATGCTTGGCTGGATGTGGTGGTTCACACCTGTAATCCCAGCACTTTGGGAGGCCAAGGCAGGAGAACTGCTTGAGCCCAGGAGTCTGAGATCAGTCTGGGCCACATAGCGAGACCCCGTCTCTATGTTAAAAAAAAAAAATAGGAAAAAAGAAAAAAAAGCATGCCCCTGTCTATATTTTATTTTCACCGAGTAATGTGCTCTATTTCTGGAAATACTTTCATCCTTCCTTCCTCTGGCTCTCCACTGATGCATCTCCAAAGCAACTCCAATCAATTCAACAAATAGTTGTTAAACAACCAGCACATTCTAGGCAGGATGCTAGGAGCTGGGGGGATCGAGATAAACAAGAAGCAGTCCTGTTCCCATAGAAGTTCACAATCTGATGGTAAAAGCAAATACAATTATGTAAGAAAATAAATCAAATTAGGCCAGGTGTAATGGCTCACGCCTGTAATCCCAGCGCTTTGGGAGGCCGAGGTGGGCAGATCATGAGGTCAGGAGATCGAGATCATCCTGGCTAAAATACAAAATACTAAAAATACAAAAATTAGCCCGGCATAGTGGTGGACACCTGTAATCCCAGTTACTTGGGAGGCTGCGCAGGAGGATAACAAGGTCAGGAGATCAAGACCATCTTGGCTACGTAGGAGAATCGATAGAACCTGGGAGGCAGAAGTTGCAGTGAGCTGAGATTGCTCCACTGCACTCCAGCCTGGGTGAGAAGAACAAAACTCCATCTCAAAAAAAAAAGAAAAAAAAAATTTCGGCTGGGCGCAGTGGCTCATGTCTGTAATTCCAGCACTTTGGGAGGCTGAGGCAGGAGGATCATGAGGTCAGGAGATCGAGACCATCTTGGCTAACATGGTGAAACCCCGTCTCTACTAAAAATACAAAAATTAGCTGGGCATGGTGGTGGGCGCCTGTACTCCCAGCTACTTGGGAGGCTGAGGCAGGAGAATGGCGTGAACCCAGGAGGCAGAGCTTGCAGTGAGCCAAGATCACCCCACTGCACTCCAGCCTGGGCGACAGAGTGAGACTCTGTCTCTAAAAAAAACAAGTTTTGTTTAATGAAAAAAGTAAGGTGAACAACAACATGAATAAATGTTCCTTTTGTGTTAAAGGATCAATATAAGAACTGTATCAAAGTTTGCTTGTATATATGTAAAGAAATACTGATGGTGTGCACCTGTAGTCCCAGCTACTTGGGAGGCTGAGGTGGGAGGATTGCTTGAGCCCAGGAGTTTGAAGCTGCAGTAAGCTGTGATCGTGGCGCTGCACTCCAGCCTGGGCAACAGAGCAAGATCCTGACACAAACGATCCATTAAAAAAGTAAGTGTCATGTTTACCAATTGGAACTGGACCAATGAGGGACAAGAATTTCAGGGAGACTTTGTATTGTACAACGTTTATGTAATTTCCAGTATTTGAACCATGTGACAACATTAACTGTTTAAAATTAAATTACAAGAAGTTTGGAGACTGAAGTGGATTACCTGGATATTCCAAGACTGTTTGTTTAATTTACCTCTTTATAACCTCCATTCTCTTAGTCCCTGAGGCGAAAATCCTCCCCCTTTCCCTTTATCTCTAGGCTCGTAAGAATTTTAACCCACAAGAAATATTTATTAGGTATGTTTAAATTACAGGTAACAGTGACTGGAGTGCAATGGTGTGATCCCAGCTCACTGCAACTTCTGCCTTCTGGGTTCAAGCGATTCTGCCGCCTCAGCCTCCCGAGTCACTGGGATTACAGGATGCGCCACGACGCCTGGCAAATTTTTGTATTTTAGTAGAGATGGGGTTTCACCATGTTGGCCAGGCTGGTCTCGAACTCCTGCCCTCAGGTGATGTGCCGGCCTTGGCCGCTCAAAGTGCTGAGATTACAGGAGTGAGCCACCAAGCCTGGCCCCCCTCTTTTTTTTTTTTTTTTTTGAGACAGAGTCTGGCTCTGTCACCCAGGCTAGAGTGCAGTGGCATGATGATCTCGGTTCACTGCAACCTCTGCCTCCCGGGTTCAAGCAATTCTCCTGCCTCAGCCTCCCCAGTAGCTGGGATTACAGGCATGTACCACCACGCCCAGCTAATTTTTGTATTTTAGTAGAGATGGGGTTTCACCATTTTGGCCAGGCTGGTCTCGAACTCCTGACCTCAAGTGATTCGCCTGCCTTGGCCTCTCAGAGTGTTAGGATTACAGGCGTGAGCTTCCGTGCCAGGCCTTATCAGCCTTTTTAGTGACTAGGACAAGAATACAAAATGCTTTCCTTTCCTTCCGACTGCTCCCTCCCTCCTTGTAATCGTGCAAAATGCAGGAAGTAATTTGGAATTCCTAGTTAATTCTCCTCCCCCTCACTTGGAGAGCAGTGAAGGCCTGGGGAGTTCGGGAACTTTCCGTGGAGCCCAGACTGGAGAGACGTCCGGCCAGGGCCAAGACAACCTGCTTCCCTTGGGCCTCTGGTGCCTTGTTGAGGTCTTGGACCTTTCAGATGCTACTGTGACTGTGGTTTCCGGCTTCCTGAGTTCTCACACTCAGCTTGGTGCTGCAGAGATCACACCCCAGTTCCTGCTTTTGGGGACTGACATGCTCAAGTTTGGTGATACTCAGTACATGGGGTCTGTGAGATCTAGAGGGCTTACTTTTCTGTTTTAGTTTCCCTCTTTTCCCTTAACAGACTCACTGTAAGTGCTTTAGGGTTGCATAAGGATAGAGTATAGAGGTTTGCTGGGTAGACGTTGAGAAAGATCAGTTTCCTAATTGAATATTTTATCTCATGTTGGATCTTTAATTCTGCTTCTCTTTAGCTAGGAATATTTTGAATATGCTGAATCTAGTAAAAAAGAAATTAGAAATGAAGTTGTATAGAACTTTGTAGTTCAGTACATTTTCTCACATATTATTGAACTTAAACGTGACAATTCTGCGTTGGTAGATATATATTATCCCATTGAGTAAAAAAAGTGAATATTGAAGAAAAGCAATGCCTACAGAGAGTGACAACTCTTCCATGCAGGTAGATGCTTTTTGTGCTATCCTATACTTTGTATGGATGCACACAGGGTTTCATTGTGGAGCTCTCAGCTTATGGGCTGGGACTCCAGTTTTGAAATACAGTATTAGTAAGATGCTGGGGAGGATCTTAAGGCAGAAGGTAGATGTTACTTCTGGTCTAAAGTCAGTGGACTTTAGACCAAAATCTTGTAAACTGGAGCTCTCTGGCTAGCATTCCATTAATATTCAGTTCAGAAGAAGCTGGTAAGTCAAATTTCTGCAAGTTTTTACATCAGAAAGAGCTTAGCTCACAAGGTACTTTTTTCTTATCTGTATTCAGTTATTTTTCCCTGATCAGTGTCAGTCTCCTTCCAACCCTCACTTCCCATCTTGGGGAGTACCCTTAGGGGCAGGTCATTCCTCTCTTCTTTCCCTGGCAGGCTGGACTCATCCATGTGACCTGAGATTGGCCAATCGACAGTGGCTGCTGGCCAAGACCTTGCCTCTTGAGTGAGTGACTCAAAGACAAAGGGATACTAAGATTGAATCACAGCAGTGGTGCGCAGTGGTGCTGGGGGCAGCAGCTGTTGCTCTTTCTTGGTGGAGCTGTCCTTGTGCCTGTTTGTTTTCCAAGCCTGCACTCCTGTTGTAGCTCAGGGGCCCTTGTAACATATTTCTCTTTTGCTTGCCATGATTACTTCACCAGTTTGTGAGCTCCTCGAGAGCAGGGCCTAAGTCTCATTGTGCTCTGAGTGTTTGGTGCCCATCTTGAATTTGACTCTCGGTAAATGCAGGTTGAATAAGTAAAGAAACATGCTATATTTATACGGGGCTACAGAGTCTGGAGTTCTTGGCATTATTGTGGTTGGGGGGCAAAAAGTTCTTTGTGTGCTACCATAGCCACTGACATCTGAGCAATTTCATATTAATAAACATAAACCCAGAGGATCTTGGGAAGCCCTTCCTATATGTGAGCACTTACTTGACTGAGTGGCACTGATTCTCAAATTGCTGATTTTTTAAAAAGTATGAAATGTATCATGAATTTGCATGCTTATCCTTATGCAGGGGTCATGTGAATCTTTTCTGTATTGTTACAATTTTATTTTATTTTATTATTATTTTTTGAGATGGAATCTTGCTCTATCACTCAGGCTAGAGTGCAGTGGTGCTATCTCGGCTCACTGCAACCTCTGCCTCCAGGGTTCAAGTCATTCTCCTGCCTCAGCCTCTCAAGTAGCTGGGACTACAGGCATGCACCACCACGCCTGGCTAATTTTTGCATTTTTAGTAGAGAGAGGGTTTCACCATGTTGGCCAGGCTGGTCTCGAACTCCTCACCTCAGGTAATCTGCCCGTCTTGGCCTCCCAAAGTGCTGGGATTACATGCGTGAGCCACCGCGCCCAGCCATGTTACAATTTTAATAGAATACATGTACTGCCCAAGCAAGTGTAGCTGAAGCTTTTGTCCCTGGTTCCACAGTGTCTCTACCTAAGGGCTGCTCTTTGCCCTGACTACCTCAACTGAGGCAATACCCTCCTTAGTCTCCAGCCCTGGTTAAAAAGCACCCCTCAGGCTGGATTTGCTGGCTGAGGCCTGTAATTCCAGCATTTCTGGAGGCTGAGGCAGGAGGATCACTTGTGCCAAGGAGTTTGAGACCAGCCTGGTCAACAAAGTGAGACCCTGTCTCTAAAAAAAACAAAAAAAAAACCTCGGCCGGGCGCGGTGGCTCACGCTTGTAATCGCAGTACTTTAGGAGGCCGAGGCGCGCGGATCATGAGGTCAGGAGTTCAAGACCAGCCTGGCCAAGATGGTGAAAACCCGTCTCTACTAAAAAAAATACAAAAAATTAGCTGGGCGTGGCGGCGTGCGCCTGTAATCCCAGCTACTTGGGATGCTAAGGCAAAGAATTGCTTGAACCCGGGAGGCAGAGGTTACAGTGAGCCAAGATCGCACCACTGCACTCCAGTCTGGGCTACAGAGCGAGACTCTATCTCAAAAAAAAAAAAAAAAAAAAATTGGCCAAGTACGGTGTTAATTCCAGCACTCTGGGAGGCTGAGGTGGGTGGACTGCTTGAGCCCAGGAATTCAAGACCAGCCTGGGCAACATCGTGAAACTGCGTCTCTACAAAAAAATGCAAAAATTAGCCAGGTGCACACCTGTGGTTCCAGCTATCTGGGAGACTGAGCTGGGAGAATTGCTTGGGCCTAGGAGGTGGAGGTTATGAGGAGCCGAGACTGCGCCACTGCACTCCAGCCTGGGTGACACAGTGAGACCGTGTCTCAAAAAAAAAAAAAAAAAAAAAAAAAATTAGCTAGGCATGGTGGCATGGGCCTGCAGTCCCAGCTACTCAGAAGGTTGAGCTGGGACCACAGGTGCGCACGTTCACGCCTGGCTAATTGTTGTATTTCTTGGAGAGACGGGGGTCTAGGTATGTTGCCCAGGCTGGTCTCGAACTCCTGAGCTCAAGTGATCTACCCACCTCAGCCTCTCATAGTGTTGGGATTACAGGCGTGAGCCACTGCTCCTGGTCTCATATTCTTTTGGGGTGGCTTCAACTCCGACCTTCGTCCCCAGAGAAAATATAGCTCCTTATCCTTAGCAGCAATTGGAAACCTTTCTAGGAGTTAATTATAAAGTGGGGGAGAAATGAGTGCAAAGGCTCTGAGATGAGAAGAACCTGGATTATTAGCGGAGTTGAAGGACACTGAGAATGTGGGGGAGCTGGATTCGTGAGGATAAGAAAGCAGCAGGTCAGGTCCAGACTCTGAAGAGCCTGGTAGATAGTCTAGGTGAAGAGTTAGATCTTAATCCGGAGTAGGGAGGGAAACGAGCTTTGAGCAGGGGATGGCGTTTTGAAAAGACCTCTCTGCCGGTGTACGAAGAATGGATTAGAACGGCGAAGAGTAATAGGGTGGAAACCATCTTCATCTTGGAGAGAGATGGTGGTCGCTTCGATGGAGAAATGGGAAGCTTTGAGACGCATTTAGGTGGCAAAATTAACGGGTGATGGATAGCGTCCATTCCCCGGCTTCGGTGATCTCAGTGATTACGAGTGAGTGGGGACTTCGTGTTCCTGCTAGGGCGCGGGCCTGTTTCCCGCGCGTCAGGGTAGTGGGCGTGGCCTGCGCAGGCCGTTGCCACAGTGATCGGGCAGACGGGGCAGGGGGCGGGGCAGCTGGGACCTTACGTCACTCGGTGGTGGCGATGATGCGTGTGTGTGGGGGGCGGGGGATACGCTGGGCGCGTCCCGGGGGTCACGTGGTGCAGAGCACGCAGAGTCCTTCTGTCGGTTGGTCCTGGAGCGGCGCAGCCGGAGTGGGGCCGTGAGGTGAGCTCGCGGCGAGGCGAAGCCGGCCGGTCGGGCCGGGTTGGGCCGGGCCCGCGCTGCGCGCGCGCCGTGCGGGCGGGGACGGCGACGGACGCCACCGCTGCTTCGGTCCCCTGCCCGGCCCCGCTCCCCGCCTGGCCCCGCTCGCCCAGCCTGGAGGGAGGCCCTGGGACTGCTGCTGAGAGCGTGGCGGGCGTGCGAGCGGTGCCCAATCCCCGGGGCTACCCGCAAGAGTGGCGGCGGCTGCCGCCAATCAGCGCCGCCCGAGGGGGCTGGGCCGTGGGGTGCGGGCCCGGGGCGCGGAGCGGGCCGTGTTGGGGGTGCGGGTAAGCCCTAGGGCCCGAGCCTGAGCTGTATGGGCACCTAGAGCCTCATCAGCAGCCTCTGCTATTGCCTTGCGCTTTGGGAATATGTTTTTTAAAATTGGCTTTTTTAATCCTATTCTGGGGAGCACATTCCTTTCTCAAGACCCCAAATATGGGAGTGTCCCTTTTCTCTATAGTTTTGAAAACTGGGCGGCACATCCCCTTTCTTAAGCTCTAGCTCTGGAATTTTATCTAAATTTCTAAAAGCCCCCCCCCCAAATTTAGGGCGTACCCTCTTCCCTCAGCCCCCAAAGTGGGAGCACATTCCTTTTTTCGGGCCTCCAATTTGATTCTGCATTTCCGTTCCAATTTAGAGGTTAACCCTGTTATCGGCTCCTCAGATCTGGGGTCCATTAGCTAAAGTTTTGGGATACTTTCTTGTATCCCCTCCACTCCAAGGAAGAATTCCCCTTTTCCAGGTCCCAAATCTGACAGCATGCCTTCTGGAATTTCTTACATTTAGGGGCCACTTCCTTTCCTCAGCCCTTCAAACCTGAGGTTGGGCCGAAAACAATGTCCAAATTTTGAAGTTTATGGGTACTTATTTCCAGTTTCACAAATAAGGGAATTCACTGCCTTCTCCCGAGACTGTATTCTTGGGGTTACACACTTTTCACGTGTTCCCCAAATCAAACTACCTTATTTCCTAAAGGAGACTCATTTTCATATCTGGGAGTATATTTGTTTCTTGTGCCCCCCAAATGTACGAGGTGAACCCCTTTTAGTTATACAACTCTCAGAGTGCAGCCACTTTCCAGATGCTTCTTAAATTTGGGGGGCACACCTTTTTGTGAGTCCTCTCATTTCCAGGTGGCGAGTGGTCTGTGGTTTTGAGCATGCCTTCCTACCCTGTTTAGCTTTTCTGTCATCCAAGACATTTTCATTCCTCAGTTTCCTTCCCTTTTTGGAGCCACACTCCCCTTGAGGTGCTCTCCCCAGTCTGGTCAGTGCACCCATTTCCTCTTCCTCTGGCGAGTGCGTATCTTTGTTCAGCACGGCACTTTTCTCTGTGCTTCTGCGGCCTTTTCTGAGCACACTTCCCAGAGTCACACCTCCTGAATTCTCCTCTCCTCCCAGGGAAGGATTCCTCTCCTAAAGGGCTACCTGCACATTGTTTTTGATAGGCCTATCTTTTATCTTTCCGCTAGCAGGATCTCTTCTCTCTTGGCTTGCCCAATCCCCAGACATTTTTCTGGTTTCTGTCTTTCTTTGGAATTGTTCTGTTTACGTAGTGGCTATAAAGATTTTCCTTGTGCTGGAGGTGGCCTCAAGTCTAGGACTGCCTGGGCCCCCAGCGCTGGATTCAAAGTGGAAACCATTTCTTTGGTTAATCACAGGACTCTGAATCCTCCTGGTGGTTTACTTCTAGAAGACCTAAGATTCTGTTTAGGTGCATACTGTTTTCTCCTTTGCTTTATCTCCTTGTGCTGGAAAACAAAAACAAACAAAACTCTCAGATTTTTCCAGCACTGCTTCTAGCCCATAAACTTCTTCCCTATATTGGCTTTCTTACTATCTTTTATGAAGAAAAGATGTCGTTTGGAGGAATCCCTTGGATACTCTTTTTGTTCTTGTCCCTGGGGTGTCGGTGGGGAAATGGATATTTTTCTCTCCCAATCATCCTCTTGTCAATCTTCTTTTTTTAATTTTTTGAGACAGAGTCTCGCTCTGTCGCCCAGGCTGGAGTGCAGTGGCGCGATCTCGGCTCAGTGCAAGCTCCGCCTCCCGGGTTCACGACATTCTCCTGCCTCAGCCTCCCGAGCAGCTGGGACTACAGGCACCCACCACACTGCGCCCGTCTAATTTTTTTGTTTTTAGTAGAGACGGTGTTTCACTGTGGTCTCGATCTCCTGACCTCGTGATCCACCTGCCTCCGCCTCCCAAAGTGCTGGGATTACAGGCGTGAGCCACCAAGCCCGGCCAACCTCTTGTCAATCTTTACCCCCAATCCTCACTTTAAAATCTGCAAATATCTGGGACCTCCTATCTCTTAAGAGCCTCAATAGTTCTTTCTTTTGTGTTTCCTTCTGCCTTTACAGATCTTATTCAGGGCTTCTCAGCCTGAACCCCCAACCAGATTAATTTCTCCACAGCTGGAATTCCAAGTGCTTGGGGATAATGATACCTCTGACCTTTCTTCCTTTTGGGAAGTACTTGAGTGTGCAGCTGCATGAGGCCTCAGCAGGAGAGAGATTTTAGGTCCAAGAAGCTATACCAGTAGGACAAGGCAGGAAAATACTACACTTTCAGGATCAAGCCCCTCTGACTCTCATTTGGAAACTGGATGTTTGCTAAGCACCTGCTTCTTAAGGATGCCGAGGGATTTAATGATACTCCCAGAAACCTGGAGAGATTAATGGGGCCTATGGAGAAGTGCTCTGAACTCAGTGTTGGGACTTGAATAAAATTAACCATTATCATGTTTTCAGAACAACTAAGCTGTTTTATATTTCATGTGCATGAAAGCCCTAGAACTAAGTTGTGTTATTTCCAGAAATGAAATAGATCCCACAGTTAGATCATGTGGCCATTAGGAAGTACCAAATTTATAAAAATCACTGGAGGTCTGTCTGAGCAGTACCTAATAAAATATAGTATACTGAAAGTGAACAGATACTTTGTCTCTTTCTTTGGCTGCTTGATACTTTATCTGTGTACTGCCGTACAGTGCACCCTTAAAGTATTCTACACCAGTGCTTCTCAAACTTGAATGTGCATGTAAGTCACCCAGGGGTCTTGTTGAAATGCTGATTCTGATTTGGTAGATCTAGGATGGGACCTGAATGCATTTCTGATTTGCAGGTGATGCTGATGTTACTGAACTACACTTTTAGTAGTGAGGTTTCATACACGAAGACAAAGTTTCTCTGTGAAAATAGGAAGGTGGTGGTTAGCCTTATATTTTTTTATTTTATCTTTATCCAGACACACATCCCTTAAAAGTTTGTACAAGGCCATAGTCCCCTTTATTAGTTATACTCAATTAGTTATTCTAGCACATAGCTTTTTAAATATTGGCCAAAACTGGCTGGGTGCGGTGGCTCATGCTTGTAATCCCAGCACTTTGGGAGCTGAGGTGGGCAGATCACGAGGTCAGGAGTTCGAGACCAGTCTGGCTAACACAGTGAAACCCTGTCTCTACTAAAAATAGAAAAATTAGCTGGGTGTGGTGGCAGGCACCTGTAATCCCAGCTACATGGGAGGCTGAGGCAGGATACTTGCTTGAACCCGGGAGGCGGAGGTTGCAGTGAGCCAAAATTGCACCACTGCACTCCAGCCTGGGCCACAGAGTGAGACTCTGTCTCCAAAAAAAAAAAAGGAAAAAAAAAAAAAGGCCAAAACTTCTCCAGGAGTTTGGTTTCTGTGTGTATATATATATATTTTGGGTGGGGACAGGGTCTCATTCTGTCACCCAAGCTGGAGTGCAGTGGTGTGATCACGGCTTACTGCAGCCTCAACCTTCTGGGCTCAAGCGATCCTCCCCTCAGCCTCTTGAGTTTCAGGGACCACTGGCACGTGCCACCACACCTGGCTAATTTTAAATTTTTTGTAGAGATGAGATCTTGCCATTTTGCCCAGGTTGGTCTTGAACTTCTGGGCTCAAGCAGTCCTCCACCTTAGCTTCCCAAAGTGTTGGGATTATAGGTGTGAGCTGCCATGCTTGGCTATTGCCAAATTTAAATGGTTACATATTTCTTACTTGAATGTGAACATAATTATTGATATAGAATCATTCTAATAAATACTGCATAGCCAGCTTGTCTCTCTGGTTCCTCATCCTACCATGAGTAGGGAGTCTGTGATACCCCAAATCAGTGGGTCACAGGTGTTGGAATTTCCAAGGAGTCTTTCTTGGTTTTCTGGGTTCTGGAAATGGGCCAGGAAAAGCCAGGATAAAGCTACGTTCCCCGACCTTGAATGGAAGCTTCTGGCTTTCTCTAAATGGGTGCTCCAGAAAGGCAAATGCTGGGGAGAAGATGATATTCTTTGATGGTGATCATGCTTTATGATGATCTTTCTCCTTTTGTACCCACATGTCTAATCTATTCTAAGTCTCAAGTGAGTTTTTCCTTTTTTCAAAAAATTTTTTTGGAGACAAAGACTACCTCTGAAAGTGTTTTTCCTTTCTAAGTGTGTTGGATCATCTGTACCTATTTCCCTGGCTGTCACCTGTCTGGCCCTCTTCCACGTGATCCTGTTGCCAGCCCTAATCAGGACAAACCTGAATGACTAGACTATTTTGTGTCCCTGTCCTCCTCCAACCCCTATTCCTCACATGAGTGTCAGATCCTATTCAGTAACGGATTTGATCTGGATTTGGCTCTAGTCCTAGCTCTTCCACTTACTGTGAGACCTCAGGCAAGTCACTTAATGCTATGGGCCTGCTTCTCCCCATTTGTAAAATGAGGGGCTGATGATCTGCAATGTCCACCCTGGCTGAATCTTGGTCGCTACCTTGCTTAGAAACCCCATTGCCTGTGGAAGCTTGTTGCAGCAGATCTGATTTCTTTCATGTGCTCCCTTGGGCAGCCTGCCAGTTATTCCCTTGTCCGAGTCACTTCTGCCACTATCTTTTTTTCTAGCTGAGGCAGCCAGCTTGTTCTCAACCCAACTTCAGCATTCTTCTTGCTTCCATGTCTTCTTCCAGTTCCATGCTGTATTTCATTCAGAACTACCTGAAATCCTCAAAGAAGTCTTCCTGAGTTCTCCATTCAATGTTTGTGACTTCTCTGCCTTACCAAGAAGGAGTCTGTACCTTATATACCCCGTATTTACTTGTCAGTTCTCTTATCTAATGTATACTTAAAAAGGGACTTCATTTCCTCCATACCACAGCTTTGTTTTTTGGTTTGAATTAGCAGGGCAGGTGGCATGAAATTTAAAGAGGAAGCAAGCAGGTTGTTTGCCTTTGGCTGGGATTTGGGGAAAGTATGAGATGTAATGTTTTTAGTCCCCTTCCCCAAGATCTCCTGTATCTGTGGGAATCAGTTGCCTGGTATGTCTTCCTGGATTGTAAAGGTGCTTAAACTTCCTTTCTGAAGTTTGAAAGTGTATCCTAAGTGCAAATACCATTTGACAATCACTCGTGGTTGGGTGGGTGCAGTGGCTTACGCCTGTAATCCCAACAATTTGGGAGGCCAGAGTGGGAGGATTGCTTGAAGCCAGGAGTTCAAGACCAGCCTGGGCAACAAAGTGAGATTCCTGTCTCTACTCCCCCCACAAAAACAAAAAAGTAGTCAGGCATGGTGGTGCGTGCTTGTAGTCCCAGCTCCTTGGGAGGCTGACGAGGGAGTTCAGAGGCTGCAGTGAGCTAGGATTGTACCACTGCACTACAGCTGGGTGACAGCACGAGACCCCATTGCTTCCAAGTGCTCTTCTAGGAACACACAGCCACAAAACCCAGAACAAGGAATTGTTAAGGATAATGATAAGAAATCTGTATTTCAAATAACTTAACAAATGAATAAAACCAACAGTTCTTTGAGAGCACCTGATTATTGTCAAAGACAGTTGCTGAGGGGGCTTGGAAGTCAGGACTTAAAGGTATATTTAACCTCTGGAGTTTTCTTCTTTCATCATCTTCCTAAGAAATAATAGGGAGGATGTTTACATTTTTCTTGATAAAGTCTTTTTATTAATTTTATTTATTTATTTATTTATTTTGAGAAAGGGTCTTGCTCTGTTGCCTAGGCTGGAGTGTAGTGGCGCAGTCTTGGCTTACTGCAACCTGTACATCCTGAATTCAAGCGATTCTTGTGCCTCAGCCTCCTGAGTAGCTGGGATTATAGGCGCGCACCACCATGCCCAACTAATTTTTTGTAGTTTTAGTAGAGACAAGGTTTCACTATGTTGGTTAAGCTGGGACATTTTTCTTGATAAACATTCTTTAAACCAAAATGTATGCTTAGTCAAGATCCTTGATTGGATTATGAGCCTAGAGAAAGGGAGGGTGATGTCTTTGTCTAATCCATCTTTGCCAGTGACTGCCCCTTACAGGCTATTGACTATAGGGTAACCTAATGAAAATTGAGACAGGCACTGTGGCTCACGCCTGTAATCCCAGCACTTTGGGAGGCCAAGTCGGATGGATCACCTGAAGTCAGGAGTTCAAGACCAGCCTGGCCAACACACAGTGAAACTCCATCTCTACTAAAAATACAAAAAATTAGTCAGGCGTGGTGGCAGGTGCCTGTCATCCCAGCTACTCGGGAGGCTGAGGCAGGAGAATGGCTTGAACCCGAGAGGCAGAGGTTGCAGTGAGCCGAGATTATGCCACTGCGCTTCAGCCTGGGCAACAAGAGTGAAACTGTGTCTCAAAAAAAAAAAAAAAAATTGAACCCTTAATTTGTAATAATGCTTTGACAACTTTGCTAGATCTTGGGCTAGGTCCTACCTGGACCTTCCTCTCTTTTGCCAAATAATGGAACTAATGAGCTGGCAGAAATCCTGTACAATTTTAGAAGCCTAATATGAGTGACTAAATGTAAATAGGACAGTTTTAGGAAAGAGTGGTGGAGCCTGAATCAGTGAACTTTGGGGAAGGAGCAAGAGGAGGGGCTTGGGATTTAAACAAAGGGTTTTTTTTTTTTTTTTTTTTGAGGTGGAGTCTCACTTTGTTGCCCAGGCTAGAGTACAATGGTGCAATCTCGGCTCACTGCAACCTCTGCCTCCCGGATTCAAGTGATTCTCCTGCTTCAGCCTCCCAGGTAGCTGGTACTACAGGTGTGTGCCACCTCACCGTGCTAATTTTTTATATTTTTGGTAGAGACTGGCTTTCATCATATTGGCCAGGCTGGTCTCGAACTCCTGACCTCATGATCCGCCTGCCAGGGCCTCCCAAAGTGCTAGGTTTACAGGTGTGAGCCACTGCGCCTGGCCTAAACCAAGGTTTTTATTCAATGATAGTTTATTCCATGTCAGGAACATAATTCTCAGATTTTAAAGGCTGACTTCCAGGTATCTTAGATGGATATTTGGGGGTCTCTGTCCTAGTAGAGACCTGATTTACAAGAGGTCTCTTTCTCATATGGAAAAAGTCCATAGCTGGTGGGTTGACATTCCTTTCTTTCTTTTTTTTTTTGTTGAGGCGGAGTCTCGCTCTGTCGCCCAGAAGTGCAGTGGTGCAACCTCGGCACACTGCAACCTCCGTCTCCGGGGTTCAAGCAATTCTCCTGCCTCAGCCTCCTGAGTAGCTGGGATTACAGGTGCCCGCCACCATGCCTGGCTAATTTTTTGTATTTTTAGTAGAGATGGAGTTTCACCATGTTCGCCAGGCTAGTCTTGAACTTCTGACCTCAAGTGATCCACCCGCCTCGGCCTCCCAAACTGCTGGGATTACAGGCATGAGCCACCGTGCCCGGCCAATGCCTTTCTTGCTTCTACAGGTGCACAGGTGTTGGGATTTCTAGGTTGTGGAAACTTGGTCTGGAAATGTGGGCATTTTACAATAATGATAACTATAGCTAGCATTTTTGGAGCACTGTCTTAAATGTCATTGAATCCTTACATCTGACCTATTATCCTGTCCTAACAGAGGAGGAAACTGAGATGAGTGATTTGTCCAAGGTCATTTGGCTAATAAGCAGGGCCTGGATTGGAGTCCACGTTTCTTTGCCTCCTGTCCTAGTGCTCTTACATCCCTCTCTCTGTAGCTATCGTGCTTTTTCCCCTAGAAATTTGAGTAAGTCATTTTAACTACAAATCAAACAGGTGGCAGCCTGGAAACCAGCACTGAGGCACTTTGCCACCCTCACCCCAGATTTCTTTTCTTTTCTTTTTTTTTTTTTTTTTGAGACGGAGTCTCACACTGTTGCCCAGGCTGGAGTGTAGTGGCACAATCTCAGCTCACTGCGAGCTCCGCCTCCCGGGTTCACGCCATTCTCCTGCCTCAGCCTCCTGAGTAGCTGGGACTACAGATGCCCTCCACGATGCCCGGCTAATTTTTTGTATTTTTAGTAGAGACAGGGGTTTCGCCATGTTAGCCAGGATGGTCTCGATCTCCTGACCTCATAATCCATCCGCCTCGGCCTCCCAAAGTGCTAGGATTACAGGCATGAGCCACCATGCCTGGCTCATTCTTTTTTCTTTTTTTTCTTTTCTTTTTTTTTTTTTTGAGGCAGAGTCTGACTCTGTCTCCCAGGCTGGAAGGCAGTGGCATGATCTTGGCTCACTGCAGCCTCCGCCTCCCGGGTTCAAGTGATTCTCCTGCCTCAACCTCCTGAGTACCTGGGATTACAGGCGAACACCACCACACCTGGCTAATCTTTTATATTTTTAGTAGAGACGGGGTTTCACCATGTTGCCCAGGCTGGTCTTGAACTCCTGATCTCAGATGATCCACCAGCCTTGGCCTCCCAAAGTGCTGGGATTA
Organism: Pan paniscus; assembly: GCF_029289425.2. Lineage (NCBI taxonomy): Eukaryota > Metazoa > Chordata > Mammalia > Primates > Hominidae > Pan > Pan paniscus. The sequence continues at coordinate 41,513,058 of NC_073270.2, forward strand.
CAGACATGAGCCACTGGTGCCTGGCCTTTTTTTTTTTTTTTTTTTTTTTGAGATGGAGTTTCACCTTGTAGCCCAGGCGGGAGTGCAATGGCACGATCTTGGCTTACTGCAACCTCCGCCTCCCGAGTTCAAGTGATTTTCTTGCCTCAGCCTCCCAAGTAGCTGGGATTACAGGCATGTGCCAACACGCCTGGCTAATTTTCTGTTGTTAGTAGAGATGGAGTTTTACCATGTTGGTCAGTCTGGTCTCGAACCCCTGACCTCAGGTGCTCCACCCACCTCGGCCTAAAGTGCTGGGATTACAGGTGTGAGCAAGATTTTATTCTTTTTTTTTTTTCTGAGATGGATTCTTGCTCTGTCACCCAGGCTGAAGTGCAGTGACACAATCTCGGCTCACTGCAACCTCCTTCTCTGGTGTTCAAGTGATTCTCATGCCTCAGCCTCCTGAGTAGCTGGGATTATAGGCCTGCACCACCACATCCGGCTAATTTTCATATTTTTGATAGAGACGGGTTTCACCGTATTAGCCAGGTTGGTCTCTGCCCGCCTCAGCCTCCCAAAGTGCTGGGATTACAGGCGTGAGCCACTGTGCCTGGCCTTCATTCTTGACCATGCAAAACATCCTTTAATTGTAGAAGCCCAGTTCTCCCAACTCAAGCTGCCTTTCTACATTTTTCTTTCTTCTTCAATTTTTGTTGTTGTTGTTGTTGTTGTTGTCGTGGTCAGATACACATAATATAAAATTTGCCATTTTAACCATTTTTAAGTTATATAGCTTACTGGTATTAAATAATGTTGTGCAACCATCACCACTCTCCATCTCCGTAACTCCTCAAAATTGAAACTCTGGGCCGGGTCCAATGGCTCATGCCTGTAATCCCAGCACTTTGGGAGGCTGAGGCAGGTAGATCACTTGAGGTCAGGAGTTCGAGGCCAGCCTGGCCAACATGGCAAAACCCCATCTCTACTAAAAATACAAAAATTAGCTGGGCGTGGTAGCACGTGCCTGTGATCCCAGCCACTAGGGAGCCTGAAGCAGGAGAACTGTTTGAACGCGGGGGCGGGTGGAGGTTGCACTGAGCCAGGATTGCTGCACTGCACTCCAGCCTAGGTGACAGAGCGAGACTCCATCTCAAAAAAAAAAAAAAAAATTATAACTCTGTACCCATTAAACACTGACTCCCTCTTTCATGAACCTCCTCCCGGCCCCAGCAGCTACCATTCTACTTTCTGTCTCCATGTTTTTGAATACTTTTCTGCCTTTCTTGAGGCTCCTGGGCATGACTGGTTTGGGTTGCTTGACTGTCCCTTGGTTCCATGGAGTATTGAATTCTGTGTAATGTGCTTTGATGAGTAGGAAATTGGTCATGCTGTGACCTATATGATAATTAGACATGTGCAACTTGTAAAGGCCACTTGTAATTAAAGAGGCCACTTTTCTTTTTCTTGTTTTGTTTTTTTTTTCTTTTTTTCTTTTTTTTTTCTTCTCTTTTTGAGACATTCTCACTCTGTTGTCCAGGCTGGAATGCAGTGACATCATCTCAGAGCTGACTGCAACTTCTGCCTCCTGGATTCAAGCAATTCTCCTGCCTCAGCCTCCCGAGTAGCTAGGATTACAGGCGCATGCCATCATGCCCGGCTAATTTTTGTATTTTTGGAAGAGATGGGTTTTCACCATATTCGCCAAGCTGGTCTTGAACTCCTGACCTCAAGTGATCCACTCTCCTCGGCCTCCCAAAGTGCTAGGATTACAGGCCACTGTGCCTGGCCAAGAGGTCACTTTTCATGTCCAGGCTGCATGGTATGTGGTGGTGAGGATGTAGGATTTGGAGGTGGAATGCCTGAGTTTGAGTGCCTGTATTTGCCACTTTCTTGGGGCCAAATGTAATTTGGGCATATGGCTTAAACCTCTTGAACCTTTCATTGTGTTATGCACATTGGAGGCAGAACTTTCCAGCCTAGCAAGTTACTTAACCTATATGAGCCTGTTTCCTCACCCAAGTATTATCATAACTGTCTGACATCAGTCATTGGAAATATCAGTAAATGTTACCCTTTCCCTCCATTTCCTAATCTGTAAAGGAAATTAAAGAAACCTGGTTTGGCTGGGCACAGTGGCTCATGCCTGTAATCCCAGCACTCTGGGAGGCCAAGGCAGGAGGACTGCTTGAAGCCAGGAGTTTGAGACCAGTCCTGGCCACAGAGTGAAACCTCATCTCTATAAAACAGAAAAAAAAAATTAGTTTGGCATGGTGGTGCACGCCTTGTAGTCCCAGCTCCTTGGGAAGCTGAGGTGGAAGGATTGCTTGAACCCAGGAGTTCAAGGCTGCAGTGAGCTATGATCCTGCCACTGTACTCCAGTGTGGGTGACAGTGAGAGCCTGTGTTTAAAAATAAAAAAAAGAAAAGAAAAAGAAAACATAGTTTATAGAGTTTTCCTGGCTTGAAGATTTATGAGGAGTTGAGTATATGTTACCATTATTACTTTTGTTTTATTCCTCTCAGAAAATGTGTGTAAAATTCCTCCATGGGCCCTTCAGTGGGCCTTGTTAGTTTGTATTTCATCCATAACTTTATCAGTAGTGTATGCCAAAGAAAAAGACTCTTACTTTTTTTTTTTCTTTATGATGGACTCTCACTCTGTTGCTCAGGTTGGAGTGCAGTGGCACAATCACAGCTGTCTTGCAGCTTCAACCTCCTGGGTTCAAGGGATCCTCCTGCCTCATCCTCTTGAGTAGTTGGGACTACAGGTGTATGCCACCGCGCTTGGCTAATTTTTTTTTTATTATTATTATTTATAGAGACGAGGTCTTGCTATGTTGCCTAGGCTGGTCTCAAACTCTTGGGCTCAAGTGATTCTCCTGCCTCGGCCTTCCAAAGTACTGGGATTGGCCGGGCATGGTGCCTCGCTCCTGTAATCCCAGCATTTTGGGAGGCCGAGGTGGGCGGATCACCTGAGGTCAGGAGTTCGAGACCAGCTTGACCAACATGGAGAAACCCCATCTCTACTAAAAATACAAAAAATTAGCCGGGCATGGTGGCACATGCCTGTAATCTCAGCTACTCTTGGGAGGCTGAGGCAGGAGAATCGCTTGAACCCAGGAGGCGGAGGTTGTGGTGAGCCGAGATCATGCCATTGCACTCTAGCCTGGGCAACAAGAGTGAAACTCCATCTCAAAACAAAACCAAACCAAAGTACTGGGATTATAGGCATGAGCCACTGTCCCGCCCTTACGTTTGTTTGTGTTTTTTTTTTTTTGAGACAGTGTATCGCTCTGTCCCCCAGGCTGGAGTGCAGTGGCACAATCTCGGCTCACTGCAACCTCCACCTCCAGGGTTCAAGCGATTCTCCTGCCTTAACCTCCCGACTAGCTGTGACTACAGGTGCCTGCCACCACGCCAGGCTAATTTTTGTATTTTTAGTAGAGATGGGGTTTCACCATATTGGCCAGGCTGGTCTTGAACTCCTGACCTTGTGATCTGCCTGCCTCGGCCTCCCAAAATGCTGGGATTACAGGCGTGAGCCACTGCACCCGGCCACATTTTTTTTTCCCCTCATTTTCACACACACAAAACTAACAGTAATCCCTTAATATTTTTAATGTTGAAATATCCCAAAGACTTTTTTTTTTTTTTTTTTTTTTTGAGATGGAGTCTCACTGTGTCTCCCAGGCTGGAGTGTGGTGGCATGATCTCTGCTTACTGCAACCTCTGCCTTCCGGGCTCAAGAGATTCTCCTGCCTCAGCCTGCCGAGTAGCTGGGAATACAGGCGTGTGCCACTATGCCCAGCTAATTTTTATGTTGTTAACAGAGATGGAGTTTCACCATGTTGGCCAGGCTGGTCTTGAACTCCTGACCTCAGGTGATCTGCCCACCTCAGCATCCCAAAGTATTGGGATTACAGGCATGAGCCACTGCACTCAGCCCCTTGTTTTTAAAAGCAATAAAGGTTAGTGGGGGCCGGGTGCGGTGGCTCACACCTGTAATTCCAGCACTTTGGGAAGCTTAGGTGGGCAGATCACTTGAGCTGAGGAGTTCGAGACTAGCCTCGGCAATGTGGCAAAACCCCACCTCTATAAAAAATACAAAAATGAGGAAGGTGTGGTGGCACGTGCCTGTAGTCCCAGCACTGGGGGAGCTGAGGTGGGGAGGATGGTTTGAGCCTGGGAGGCAAAGGTTGCAGTGAGCCAGGATCATGCCACTTCACTCCAACCTGGGCCACAGAAACAGACCCTGTCTTTAAAAAAAAAAAAAGAGGGTAGTGGGTTTTGGAGGAAGGAGGTCTTGCTTCTGAAGTCCCAGCTCTTCTATCTAGCCAGGTGACTTTGGGCAAGTTGTTTATTGTTTATACTCCTTCGTAAAATACTGCTGACTTCTCTGCATTGTTGGGAATGAGATGTTTGTCAAGGATTTAGCATGTGGTGATAAATCAGTAAATGTTGAATATTTCCTGGTATTAATAATAAAGGCTAGGAATAAAAATTCATACTTAAAGGAAAAGGGACTTTTATTTATTTATTTATTTTTGAGACAGAGTTTTGCTCTTGTCACCCAGGCTGGAGTGCAGTGGCACAATCTTGGCTCACTGCAACCTCTGCCTCCTGGATTCAAGCGATTCTCCTGCCTTAGCCTCCCGAGTAGGTGGTACTACGGGCTCCTACCACCATGCCGGGCTAATTTTTGTATTTTTAGTAGAGATGGGGTTTCACCACGTTGGCCAGGCTGGTCTCGAACTCCTGACCTCAGGTGATCCTCCCGCCTCAGCCTCCCAATGTGCTGGGATTACTGGTGTGAGCCACCACACCCTGCCAGGATAAGGGAATTAATGAATTGTCTCATAAATATCTTAGGTATTTAAAACTCCATAGGCATGAAAATGTCTCTCAAGGCCCTGTTGAGTAATGATTTCATCTCCAAATTGTTTTCCTTCGTAATATGGTGATATTTCAATTAAGAAATTCTGTAAGAATAGGCTGGGTGTGGTGGCTCACGCTTGTAATCCCAGCACTTTGGGAGGCTGAGACCAGCCTGGCCAACACAGTGAAATCCCGTCTCTACTGAAAATACAAAAAATTAGCTGGGCATGGTTGCAGGTGCCTGTCATCTCAGCTACTTGGGAGGCTGAGGCAGGAGAATCGCTTGAACCCGGGAGGCGGAGGTTGCAGTGAGCTGAGATTGCACCACTGCACCCCAGCCTGGGCGACAGAGCGCAACTCCATCTCAAAAAAAAAAAAAACAAAAAAACAAATCTTGTAAGGATAGCTGGTCAGGTGTGTTTAAAAAAAGACTTCCCAGCTGGGCGTGGTGGCTCACGCCTGTAATCCTAGCACTTTGGGAGGCCGAGGCAGGTGGATCACGAGGTCAGGAGATCGAGACCATCCTGGTCAACATGGTAAAACCCCGTCTCTACTAAAAATACAAAAAAAAATTAGTTGGGTGTGGTGGCGCGTGCCTGTAATCGCAGCTACTCGGGAGGCTGAGGCAGGAGAATCGCTTGAACTAGAGAGTTGGAGGTTCCAGTGAGCCGAGATCGTGCCACTGCATTCCAGCCTGGTGACAGAGCGCGACTCTGTCTCAATAAATAAATAAATAAATAAATAAGACTTCCCCTAGGCTGTGAGCAGTGGCTCACGCCTGTCATCCCAGCACTTTGGGAGGCCGAGGCGGGTGGATCACAAGGCCAGGAGATCGAGACTATGCTGGCCAACGTGGTGAAACCCTGTCTCTACTAAAATACAAAAAATTAGCCCAGTTTGGTGGTGCACGCCTGTAGTTTCAACTACTTGGGAGGTTGAGGCAGGAGAATCACTTGAACCAAGGAGGTGGAGGTTGCAGTGAGCCGAGATTGAGCCACTGCACTCTAGCTTGGCGACAGAGCAAGACTCCGTCTCAAAACTCACTCCAGAGCTATAGACTATATCACTCAGAGAGTGTAGAGTATTGATAGATTGGAGCCCCCAGTGCCTGAAGAAATGGATACAGCTTTTCTTAAGCCCCAGGGATAAAATTGTGATCAGTCTTCAGTTGCTTCATTCCGCGTGCTTTGCCTTCCTCTGCATGCAAGGAGTAATAATAGTTCCCACGTTTACCTGTGGATAGCACTCTTCAAAGAACCTCCATGTGATTATCTTCTTGAATCTATATACCCATTGAGGTGGATGATATTGATCTCTTTCCTGTTTTTTTTTTTTTTTTTTGGAGACAGGGTCTCTTGCTCTGTTGCCCAAGCTGGAGTACGGTGGTGCAATCATAGTTCACTGCAGCCTTGAACCCCTGGGCTCAAGTGATTCTCCAGCCTCAGCCTCCTGAGTAGCTAGGACGACAGGTGTGTGTCACTGTGCCTGGCTAATTATTTATTTATTTATTTATTTATTTATTTATTTATTTGAGACAGAGTTTCACTCTTGTTGCCCAGGCTGCAGTGCAATGATGTGATCTCGGCTCACTGCAACCTCTGCCTCCCAGGTTCAAGCGATTCTCCTGCCTCAGCCTCTTGAGTAGCTGGGATTACAGGGATGCACCACCATGCCCAGTTAATTTTGTATTTTTAGTCTAGACGAGGTTTCACCATGTTGGTCAGGCTGGTCTCTAACTCCCGATCTCAGGTGATCTGCCCGCCTCCACCTCTCAAAGTGCTGGGATTACAGGCGTGAGCCACCGCGCCCAGCCTATTTTTTTATTTTTATTTTTACTTTTTGAGACAGAGTTTCGCTCTGTCTCCCTGGCTGGAGTGCAGTGGCACAGTCTCTGCTCACTGCAACCTCCGCCTCCTGGGTTCAAGTGATTCTCCTGCCTCAGCCTCCCAAGTAGCTGGGATTACAGGGAAGCACCACCACGCCAGTTAATTTTGTATTTTTAGTCTAGACGAGGTTTCACCATGTTGGTCAGGCTGGTCTCGCTCTGTGCCCACCTCTGCCTCTCAAAGTGCTGGGATTACAGGCATGAGCCACCGCGCCCAGCCTATTTTTTTATTTTTATTTTTACTTTTTGAGACAGAGTTTCGCTCTGTCTCCCTGGCTGGAATGCAGTGGCGCAATCTTTGCTCACTGCAACCTCCGCCTGGGTTCAAGTGATTCTCCTGCCTCAGCCTCCCTGGTAGCTGGGATTACAGGCCCTTGGCACCACACCCGGCTAATTTCTGTGTTTTTAGTAGAGTCAGGGTTTCACCATTTTGGCCAGGCTGGTCTTGAACTCCTGGCCTTAAGTGATCCACCTGCCATGGCCTCCCAAAGTGCTGGGATTACAGGCGTGAGCTACCTAGCACAGCTCTATATTTTTATTTATTTGTTTATTTATTTATTTTTTGAGACGGAGTCTTGCTCTGTTGCCCAGGCTGGAGTGCAGTGGCGCGATCTCGGCTCACTGCAAGCTCCGCCTCCCAGGTTCATGCCATTCTCCTGCCTCAGCCTCCCGAGTAGCTGGGACTACAGGCGCCCGCCACCACGCCCGGCTAATTTTTTGTGTTTTTAGTAGAGACAGGGTTTCATCATGTTAGCCAGGATGGTCTTCATCTCCTAACCTCGTGATCCACCCTCCTCGGCCTCCCAAAGTGCTGGGATTACAGGTGTGAGCCACCGTGCCTGGCCTATTTTTTTTATTTTTTGTAGAGATGAGATCTCACTATGTTTCCCAGGCTGGCTTCAAACTCCTGGCCTCACTCAAGTGATCCTCTCACCTTGGCCTTCCAAAGTACTGGGATTACAGGTGTGAGCAATTGCACCTGGCCTCTTTTCTGTTTTTATTTCCATTTTGCCAGTGAGAAGGCTGAGGTTACCTCTTTTTTTTTGAGACGTAGTCTCGCTCTGTTGCCCAGGCTGGAGTGCAATGGCATGATCTCTGCTCACTGCAACCTCCACCTCCCATGTTCAAGCGTTTCTCCTGCCTCAGCCTCCTGAGTAGCTGGGATTACAGGTGTACACCACCACGCCTGGCTAATTTTTGTATTTTTACTAGAGATGGGGTTTTGCCATTTTAGCCAGGGTGTTCTTGAACTGACGTCAGGCGATCCACCCACCTTGGCCTCCCAAAGTGCTGGGATTACTGGCGTGAGCCACCACGCCTGGCCAGGTTATATCATTTAACAAACATTTGACCACCATGTTAAGGGCACTGCTTGTTAGATGCTGGGGATGCCTATGAGGAGTTAATTGCCTCTTGGGAGAGATCTGCTTAGATAGGCAGTTTCAGCGTAGAGTGATGAATGCTGTGGCCCAGAGGGTAGGTTAGGTTGCCATGGGAGAATGCAGGTGTGAAGGAAGTCCTTCAGGGAGGTTCCAATGGCTAATCCTGGTCATGAAGGACCAGGAAGAGAAAGCAGCTTGTTTGGCCGGGTGCAGTGACTTATGCCTTTAATCCCAGCACTTTGGGAGGCTTAGTGAGGGAGGGGGCAGATCACCTGGTCAGGAGTTCGAGACCACCCTGGCCAACATGGTGAAACTAGAGACTAGCCCGTCTCTAGTAAAAATACAAAAATTAGCCTGGTATGGTGGCTTGCTCCTGTAATTCCAGCTACTTGGGAGGCTGAGGCAGGAGAGTCGCTTGAATCTGGGAGACAGAGGTTGCAGTGAGCCAAGATTGTGCCATTGCACTCCAGCCTGGGTGACAGTGCAAGACTCCATCAAAAAAAAAAAAAAAAAAAAGCAGCTTGTTTATACAAAGGCCCTGGAGGTCGGAACTGCAGGGTGTTTGGATGTGGCAGGAGTATGGGTGGTAAGAACAGTAATAACCTTTTTTTCTTTTTCTTTTTTTTTTTTTTTTGTGACACAGTCTTGCTCTGTCTTCCAGGCTGGAGTGCAGTGGCGGGATCTCGGCTCACTGTAACCTCCACCTGCCGGGTTCAAGCAATTCTCCTGCGTTAGCCTCCTGAGTAGCTAGGACTACAGGCGTGCACCACCATGCCCGGCTAATTTTTTATATTTTTAGTGGAGACAGGGTTTCACCATGTCGGCTAGGCTGGTCTCGAACTCCTGACCTCATGATCCGCCTGCCTGTGCCCCACAAAGTGGTGGGATTGCAGGCGTGAGCCATGGCACCCAGCCCCCGCCCCCCCCCCCCTTTTTTTTTTTTATACACAGTTTTGCTCTTGTTGCCCAGTCCGGAGTGCAGTGGCTCGATCTCAGCTCACTGCAACCTCCACCTCCCGGGTTCAGGCAATTCTCCTGCCTCAGCCTCCTGAGTAGCTGGGATTACAGGCGTCTGCCACCATCCCCAGCTAATTTTTTTTTGTGTTTAGTAGAGATGGGTGTTCACCACATTGGCCAGGCTGGTCTTGAATTCCTGATCTCAGGTGATCCGCCCGCCTCTGCCTCCCAAAATGCTAGAATTACATGCATGAGCCACCATGCCCAGCAAGAACAGTAGTAACCCTGCAAGCTTATTGTGTGCCAGGCTCTGCTAAATAACTTTTTTTTTTTTTTGACGGAGTCTCGCTCTGTCATCCCGGCTGGAGTGCAGTGGTGTGATCCCGGCTCACTGCAACCTCTGCCTTTTGGGTTCAAGCGATTCTCCTTCCTCAGCCTCCCCTGTAGGTGGGATTACAGGCGCATGCCACCACGCCTGGCTAATTCTTGTGTTTTTAGTAGAGGTGGGATTTCACCATGTTGACAAGGCTGGTCTCAAACTCCTGACCTCAGGTGATCTGCCTGCCTCAGCCTCCCAAAGTGCTGGGATTACAGGTGTGAGCCACCGGGCCTGACCTGTGCTAATAACTTTTATCTTCACAACACCTATATGATGGTTTGAAGTAGGTGCTGGTGATATCCTCATTTTACAGATGGGGAGCCTGAAGCTCAGAGAGGAAATGACTTGTGCAAGTTTATCTGGAAAGTGGTGGGGCTGAGGTCCAAACTCAGGCACTCTTATTCCAGAGTTCTGGCTCATAACCGCTGTGTCCCACAGCCCCTCTGCTAAAGCTTGCCTGCTTCTCTCCTTTTAAGCTCCAAAAGAGAGTTTCTTTTGGCTTGGTTATAATGGCTAACTCACTAATGGCCCAAATGCTGCGCTGAGTACCTTGAATATGGTTCTGTAGGGGAGCCGCTGAACTGTTTTTTTTGTTTGTTTGTTTTTGTTTTTTGAGACAGAGCCTTGCTCTGTTGCCCAGGCTGGACTGCAGTGGCGCGATCTTGGCTCACTGCAACCTCCGCCTCCTGGGTTCGAGCGATTCTCCTGTCTCAGCCTCCTGAGTAGCTGGAATTACAGGCGTGTGCCACCATGCCCGGCTAATTTTTGTATTTTTAGTAGAGGCGATGTTTCACCATGTTGGCCAGGCTGGTCTTGAACTCCTGACCTTGTGATCCACCTGCCTCAGCCTCCCAAAGTGTTGGGATTACAGGCGTGAGCCACCGCGTCCGGCCTGAACTGTTTTAAAATAGAAGTCTTATGATCATAGTTACATTTTAGAAATATCACTGTAGCAGCAGTGATGAAGATTGGCAACAGTGTAATTAACTGGAGTCAGCCTTACCTCGGTTCAATTCCTTGTCCCAATACCTGACTAGCCTTGGTATTTGGGAAACTTACTTTGTGAACCTCAGTTTTCACATCCATAAAATGGGAATAATCCTCATTACAAACCTAAGAGGTAGACACTAAATGGGCTGATATAGTTTTTATATATATGTATATATATATACCAGAATAGTATATATATATATATATATATACCAGAATAGTATATATATATATACACCAGAATAGTATATATATATATATCTTAGAATAGTATATACATATATCTTAGAATAGTGTATATATATATATATCTTAGAATTGTATATATATATATATATCTTAGAATAGTATTTGTCATAAAATAACCACTGAGAAGATGTCATCTCATGAGACAGTATTGATTTGGATCTGGGGAAGGTGTAGCTGGAGGATTGGAGCTCTGTCAAGAGCTGCTGGAGTAATCAAGACTAGAACTGATGCAGGGCTGAACTGGGCATCCACTTGGCAATGGCTGAGACTTAGAAGCAGGTCCTACAAAATGTCCGAGTGTGGGAGGTGAGGGAAGGAGAAGGAGGTAAGGTAAGTGCCCATGTTTCTAGTTTGGCACACTTGCCAATCTTGAGGCCTTATTCTTTGATGGGGACAAAAGGAGAAGGAACTTGGTAAGATGATTAGCTTAGTGAAATTGAGTAATACGCGAAAGGTCATACAGCAGATACATTTTAGGGCCAACCCTGGCACAGGCCCTTTCCACTGCTTCTGGGAAAATCCACTGATTTAATCGACTCATTCTCAGTAGTTTGGAATGAGTAAACTCAACTCATGTTTGCTGTCTCTTTGCATTTTAATTATGGAAGGCAAAGCTTGACTCTTGCAGAAAGCATTTCAAGTATCTGGGAAGAAAGTAGGTGAAGTTTTGAGGCCTATTTCTTTCTTCACTCTTTTCTTTTTTTTTACGACAGAGTCTTGCTCTGTCGCCAGGCTGGAGTGCAGTGGCTCGATCTTGGCTCATTGCAACCTCCACCTTCTGGGCTCAAGCAATTCTCCTGCCTCAGCCTCTTGAGTAACTGGGATTACAGGCACCTGCCACCATGCCTGGCTAATTTTTTGTATTTTTAGTAGAGACGGGGTTTCACCATGTTGGCCAGGCTGGTCTCAAACTACTGAACTCTGGTGATCCGCCCTCCTCGACCTCCCAAAGTGTTGGGATTACAGGCGTGAGCCACCGTGCCTGGCCTCTTCCCTCTTTTCATTCTTGCCTTCCCTTCCTTTCTTCCTTTCTTTTTCTTCCTCCTTACCTCTTCTGCCTTTCCTCCCTCCTTCCCTACCTTGTCAAGTAAAAGGGACTAATTCCCTTTCTTCTAGTGTGACCTGGGAAGAGGTCCTACTTGAACCAATTTGTTACTTCCCTACGACTAAAGATACGCTCTTTATGCACTTTAGTATATTGGATACTGTTTGTTAATTTTTAATAATATTGACTATAATTCTTTGTGTCTGATGTCCTTTTTGCTAGTATACCACCATTGCCATCACCAGTACCATTTAGAGTTTGCTGTGCTAAGCACTTGACATCCATTAGCTCATTTATTCTTCACAACAACCCAGGAAATTGGGGCTGTTGATCCCATCTTATAGCTGGGCAAACAGGCTCAGTGATTTTTCTTGTCGTTGCTCAGCCAACAATGCCTGGAGCCAGAATTGGTTAGAATCTGAGTCTAAAACCTGTCTGTGCACCCATCCCTAGGCACTCCCTGGCCTTCCTCCACGGCAGAACTTTGGCAAAAGGTCCTCTTGGAGACTTCTTCCTGGGAGACCCAGGTATCACTGGACCGGCTAAAATTGTTTATGCTTTCTTGGGACAGCAGCATGGGCTGCGGGAAGTCAACCTTCTAGGTTCAAGCTGTGTGTGGGGAAAGCTCCTTTCTGCCGGAGATTCTTTGCCTCTAGTAGTTCCCTTTGCTTAGAAGTCACTTCCTTTAGATCTCCTTCTTGTCACCTAGTTCTCTGCTTAGACCTCAGTTCCTCAGAGAGTCCTTTCTTTTTCTTTTTTCTTTTTTTTTTGAGACAAGAGTCTCGCTCTGTCACCCAGGCTGGAGTGAGTGGCATGATCTTGGCTCACTGCAACCTCCACCTCCTGGGTTCAAGCAATTCTCCTGCCTCAGCCTCCCAAGTAGGTGGGACTACAGGTGCCCACCACTAAGCCTGCCTAATTTTTGTATTTTTAGTAGAGACGGGGTTTCACCATATTGGCCAGGCTGGTCTCGAACTCCTGACCTCAGGTGATCCACCTGCCTCGGCCTCCCAAAGTGCTGGGATTACAGGCATGAGCCATTGCGCCTGTCTTGAGAGTCCTTTCTAACAGCCGTATCTAAAATAGTCCTTTCCATGTTGCTGGTTCACATTATTTTGTTGTTTTTCCCACAATTACTTATCTCTGTCAGAAATGATCTTTATGTGCTCGCATGGTGCAGTGGCTCATGCCTGTAATCCCAGCACTTTGGGAGGCTGAGGTTGGTGGGTCACTGGAGTTCAGGAGTTCGAGACCAGCCTGGCCAACATGGCGAAACACTGTCTCTACTAAAAATACAAAAATTAGCCAGGCATGGTGGTGCACGCCTGTAATCCCAGCTACTGGGGAGGGTGAGGCAGGAGATGCTTGAACCTGGGAGGCGGAGGTTGCAGAGAGCCGAGATTGCACCTTGCACTCCAGGCTGGGCGACAAGAGCGGGACTCTGTCTCAAAAAAAAAAAAAAAAAAAAAAAAAGGCCAGGCGCGGTGGCTCACACCTGTAATCCCCAGCACTTTGGGAGGCTGAGGTGGGTGGATCGCCTGAGGTCAGGAGTTCGAGACCAGCCTGACCAATATGGAGAAACCCCTTCTCTGCTAAAAATACAAAAATTAGCCAGGCGTGGTGGCACATACCTGTAATCCTAGCTACCAGGAGGCTGAAGCAGGAGAATCTCTTGAACCTGGGAGATGGAGGTTGCAGTGAGCCGAGATCGTGCCACTGCACTCCAGCCTGGGCAACAAGAGCAAAACTCCGTCTCAAAAAAAAAAAAAAAAGAAATGACCCTTATGTATGTGCTTATCTTGTTTCTTAGCTGCCTTCCCCACTAGAGAACAGGGTCCGGGTGCCTTGTCCTCCCATTGTCTATTTCCAGTACCTGGCACACAGCAGGCACTCAATGAATATTTCTTGAATGAGGGGGGCATAAAGATTTAAGCTGGTCTTTCACCTGAAGTGTCCCTCAATTTAAAGTGGTTGTATTGAGTTAAAAGGCACTGTCACCCTTTAATGGAGGTTGAATCCCAGCCTTGTGGTGAGCACCATTAGATTATCCCAAAGCCTGTTCTGTAGTTTCTGGTGGTTGGCATTTTATTCCTTGAGAGTCCCAGAGACTTTTTTCCTCGAAAGTTCCAGAGTTTATTTCCCTCTACTCCTGTCCCAGAGCTGATTCACTGAAAGGTCTTGTTCCATACCCATCTATCACTTTTAATTCTTTGTTGTCCCTCTTTTCCCTGAGCACAAAGGGATTGCTGAGGGCAAGACTTCCAGTTACTATAGCGACAGTACTCTTTTGCCTCTCCCAAAATAAAACCCAGAGTCTTTGTCAGTACAACATTAACTGTAAATGTGATATGAATTCAGAAAATATGGGCGTGGTGGCTCACACCTGTAATCTCAGCACTTTGGGAGGCTGAGGTGGGCAAATCACCTGAGGTCATGAGTTTGAGACCAGCCTGGCCAACATGGCAATACCCTGTCTCTACTAAAAATACAAAAATTAGCTGGGTGTGGTGGTGTGCTCCTGTAATCCCAGCTACTTGGGAGGCTGAGGCAGGAGAATCGCTTGAACCCGGGAGGAGGAGGTTGCAGTGAGCTGAGATTGCACCATTGCACTGTAGCCTGGGGACAGAGCGAGACTCTGTCTTAAAAAAAAAAAGGAAGAAAAATCTGCTATCATTTATTGAGTACCTACTTTTTTTTTTTTTGAGACGAATCTTACTCTGATGCCTGGGCTAGAGTGCAGTGGTGCCATCTTGGCTCACTGCAACCTTCATCTCCTGGTTCAAGCAATTCTTCTGCCTCACCCTCCTGAGTAGCTGGGATTATAGGTGTGTGCCATGATGCCTGGCTAATTTCTGTATTTTTTTAGTAGAGACAGGGTTTCACCACATTGGCCAGGCTGGTCTCGAACTCCTGACCTCAAGTGATCTGCCCACTTTGCCCTCCCAAAGTGTTGGGATTATAGGTGTGAGCCACTGCACCCAGCTGACTACCTACTTTGTGTTAGATATTTTAATAGGGGTTTTGCAGACCTTTCTCATTTAATTCTCATAGCACCCACGATAGGGGCCATTATCCACATATCATAAGTGAAGAAACAGAGCTCAACAAGGTAGCTTGTAAATAAACTTGGGGTAAGAATCTGAACTCAGGAGCTACTGGGCTGAGGTTCGATTGCTGGCTCAGCTCCTTACTATGTGAGTGTCCTTAACTTTCTTTTTCCTCATCTTTATAATGGGGATTAATATAGTACTTCTGTGATTTTTGTAAGGATTAAATTGGTTAATATATGTAAGTTTAATTATTATAAATTTTTTTTTTGAGACAGTCTCACTCTGTCGCCCAGGCTGGAGTGCAGTCGTGCGATCTCAGCTCACTGCAACCTCCACCTCCAGGGTTGAAGTGATTGTTCTGCCTCAGCCTCCTGAGTAGCTGGGACTACAGGTGCGCACCACCATGCCCAGCTAATTTTTGTATTTTTTAGTGGAGACGGGGTTTCACTATGTTTACCTGGGTGGTCTTGATCTCTTGACCTCATGATCCGCCCGCCTTGGCCTCCCAAAGTGCTGGGATTGCAGGCGTGAGCCACCACACCCAGACTATACATTTTTTTTTTATGCGGGTTTCGTTAGTTTGGATAAGGTTATTTTACATCTACTCTCTTTCTGTAAAGTTAGTTTATATCTTTATCATAGTAGTAGCTTAATAGCATTCTTTATTTAATTTATTACATATTTGTTGAGTTTATAATGTAGTCCTACTGTATTGAATTTTGATTAAATATTCTCTTGTTTTTTAATGGATGAACTACATCCAGTTTGCCCAGAATCTTATGTAAAGAGCTATTGGTTTTTCTCGTTTTCACAAATGATTTATTTTTATCCTGGACTGTATTCTTCAGCTTGAAATGGCTGAGTCCAAGAGTATAAGCAGTTCCACAGCTTGTTCTTTGCTTCTAGATTAAGGTATAAAAAGATGGCCATGGTCAGGACCCCAGGAGGTGTTCTAGTGTACCTGTTTCCCCACAGCTGGACCAGTGTTAGGTTTTGTCTTTTCTAAAAAATTAGGTATTTCTGCTTGTTATATAATGGTGTGATAATTGTGACACAACATTTGAAAAGCATCCAGTTGCTTTATCTTCCTGTATTCAAGTTATGTTTATATCTAAAGATATGAATATAAGCATAGCAACGACTTTGGTCAGAGAAAGAGGAAGGACCTTTGAGAGGTACTTTGTCTACTTCTGCGTACATCGTGTTACTTTTGATAAGAGGGATTTCTCCTGCCTCAGAGGACCTTGAAATTGGCTAGCACCTCTGCATGTCAGTTTCCTCCCTGTAACTTAATTTTACTTGTATACCATGGTAACATTACATTAGTCCTAATTATATAATCTGGCAGTTGTGAAGATCCAGTAAATAGTAAAATAGTGTAAGAATTAAATTCTTGCATTTAAAAAATTTGCAGGTTTTTTTTTGGATCTTTTGTAGAGATGAGATTTCACCAAGTTGCCCAGGCTGGTCTTGAACTCTTAGATTCAAGCTACCTGCCCCTTGGCCTCCCAAAATGCTGGGATTACAGGCATGGGCCTATACTCAGCCTCCCAAAGTGCTGGGATTATAGGCATGAGCCAGTGTACCTGGCCAAAAATTTGCATATTTAAATAACATTAAAAAAAAAAAAAAAGGGCCGGGCGTGGTGGCTCATGCCTGTAATCCCAGCACTTTGGGAGGCCAACGTGGGTGGATCATTTGAGGTCAGGAATTCAAGACCAGCCTGGCCAACATGGTGAAACTCTGTCTCTACTAAAAATGCAAAAATTAGCTGGGCAGTAGTGGCATATGCCTGTAATCACAGCTACTCAGGAGACTGAGGCGGGAGAATTGCTTGAGCCTAGGAGGCGGAGGTTACAGTGAGCTGAGATTGTGCCACTGCACTCCAGTCTGGGCGACAGAGTGAGACCCTGTCTCAAAAAAAAAAAAAAAAAAGAAAAAAAATGAAGAAACATAAAGAAGCAACCCCACCACCAGAATTAAATAAAATTTTACCATCTAGATAATTCCTGCTGACAATTACTTCTTTGGTGGTTTTTTTTGTTTGTTTTTGTCTTTTGGCTTTTTTTTTTTTTTTGGGATGGAATCTTGGTCTGTCACCCAGACTGGTTTGCAGTGGCGCGATGTCAGCTCACTGCAACCTCCGCCTCCTGGGTTCAAGTGATTCTCCTACCTCAGCCTCCTGAGTAGCTGGGATTACAGGTTCCCACCACCATGCCCGGCTAATTTTTGTATTTTTAGTAGAAATGGGGTTTCACCATGTTGCCCTGGTTGGTCTCGAACACCTGACCTCAGGTGATCCACCTGCCTTGGCCTCCCAAAGTGCTGGGATTACAGGCGTGAGCCACCGCACCTGGCCTTTTTTTTTTTTTTTTTTTTTGAGACAGGTCTGGCTCTGTTGCCCAGGCTAGAGTGCTGTGGTACAATCTCCGCTCACTGCGACCTCTTCCTCCTGGGCTCAAACCATCCTGCTACCTCAGCCTTCCAGGTAGTTAGGACTACAGACACGCACTACCATGCCTGGCTAATTTTTTTGTATTTTTTGTAGAGATGGGATTTCACCATGTTGTCTAGGCTGATCTTGAACTCCTGAGCTCAAGCAATCCACCTACCATAGCCTCCCAAAGTGCTGGGATTACAGGTGTCAGCCACTGTGCTTGGCCCATCGTTCCTTTTAATAGCTATAGTGACATGATTGTAGCTTATTGCAGCCTCAAACTCCTGGGCTCAAGCAATCCCATCTCAGCCTCCCGAGTGGCTGAGACACAGTCCTCTTTTGATGTACGTTTTGGTTGCAGAAATTGCAAAGCTCTATTGATCGTTGTTATAGATAATTTGATAGGCTTTGAGGGTATGTCTTCATTATAAGTTACTGGCTGTGGGATTGTTGGGCAGAGAGTATGTTTTTGTAGGTGGTGCCAAATTGCCTCTAGAAAGCTTTTCTAGTTTATGCTTTTGGTAGAAGCATTTGGGCATGGTCTTTTCTCCTCATCCCTGCTAACACTACCTTTAAATTTTTGCCAAATTTGAGAAGTGAAAATTTGTTATTTTAATTTGCATTTCCTTTAATTTAGGGTGATGTTATATGTATATATTATCACATGTTCATTAGACCTTGGTATCTGTACTCGACCTCCAAATCTGCCAGTTCTTACAGTTTGCGCATTTTTTTTTTTTTTTTGAGACGGAGTCTCGCTGTTGTTGCCCAGGCTGGAGGGCAATGTCACAATCTCAGCTCACTGCAACCTCTGTCTCCCGGGTTCAAGCGATTCTCCTGCCTCAGCCTCCCGAGTAGCTGGGATTACAGGCCTGTGCCACCACGCCCGGCTAATTTTATATTTTTAGTAGAGACAGGTTTCTCTATGTTGGTCAGGCTGGTCTTCAACTCCCGACCTCAGGTGATCCATCCACCTTGGCCTCCCAAATTGCTAGGATTACAGGCGCGAGCCATCGGGCCTGGTCCACTTTGCGCATTTTAAAGTAAGTTGTGGCCAGACGTGGTGCTTCACGCCCATAATCTCAGCACTTTGGGCGGCTGAGGCGGGTGGATCACCTGAGGTCGGGAGTTCAAGACCAGCCTGACCAACATGGAGAAACCCCGTCTCTACTAAAAATACCAAATTAGCTGGGCGTGGTGGCGCACGCCTGTAATCCCTGCTATTCGGGAGGCTGAGGCAGGAGAATCGCTTGAACCTGGGAGGCGGAGGTTGCAGTGAGCTGAGATCATGCCATTGCACTCCAGCCTGGGTGACAGAGCAAGACTCCGTCTCAAAAAAAAAAAAAAAAAGGTAAATTGTTTGACTTTTTTGTCCTTGGTTTGTATGCACTCTTTGTTAATATTGGAAGTTAGCTCTTTGTCATACGGGTTACAGTTATTTTCTCCCAGTTTGTCGTTTGTGAAAGTGCCCTTTAAACTGTGCTGCACAGTGTGCATTTCAAGCTTTCATTGTCATTGATGCAGGGGACATTAATGAATACTGTATTTAAGGAAGTAAACTAGGCCCTGTGTCTCCTGTGTAGCAGCGAGTTCCCATTGTAGGGAAATTTGAATGTAAAGGAGTAATTTGAAATCCTGCCAAGGTCTTTTAAAATGGAATCCTATGTGAATACAGATTTCATGAGTTTTTAAAATTCTCTCCATGTCCATATTGAACATGTTCCCTTTTCCTCTTTTTCTGGAAGCTGATGATTTTTGGAAGAAAAAGCTAAGGCCCTGAAGAAAAGTTAAAAGCTACAGAATCTTTAGTCCTATTGCATCTTCAGAAAAATTATGTTTAAAACTAAATGAAAGAAGTAAAAATGTACTACTTATGTAATTTTTTTGAAATCCCTGCTTCTGTATTGAACTCTTTTATTCTTTAGTAGATGTTGTCAATTTAAATAGATACTTTCAGATGATTTCCCCTCTGCCCCTCCCCTCACCCTTTGCTAGAGCTCATTCATGTCTTCTCAGTGTTTGCGTTTGTCTTGCTGGGTGGACTAGAGCTGGGACTGAGTTGGATTCCTAATTTTCAGCATTTCCAGCATAGTGACTTACTGATAATACTTGTTAGTGGTTTGTTGGGTGAATTAATGTGAATTTAAAAACAAACTCTGCCACTTTAGAGGGGTGGAGGGGAAATTGGTAATGGGATGGGAAAGCCAGATTAGTTTTGTGTTCTGTGTGATATCAGAGAGTGAAACTTCAAACAGGTGGATCAGAGTTAAAATGAAACACGTTTTAGTTCATACGTAGCAAGAATTCTGAGGATTCAGCCTCAAGAGGAATTGGTTTTCTTGAGCTTTTGGGAATAATTTCCTCATCTTCATTCATTCACTGCCTTGCTCCCTCACTCCTGCATTTTAATGGAAGGCCTCCTGAGGTGCCTGGGGGAAAGTAATGTAGAAACAATTAATTCAGAAGTCAGGCCAACCTGGGCTTTTGTTCTGGGGCCTGTCACTTAGCACCTGAACTTTAACCAAGTTACTTTAAGCCTAATTTCCTTATCTGTGATAACATAGTTATTAACAGCTACTAACTATGTAGTTCTTACTTTGTGCCAGTCCTGAGCTCTTTAAATGGATTATATATTTTAATCCTCACATCCACTGCCTGGAGATAGATATTATTATTATCACCATCCCTATTTTACAGAGAGGAAAATAATTTACACAAATTCATTCAGCTAATAAGGGGTTATATAATTTATATAAATTCATTCAGTTAATGATGAGTGGGGCTGGGGATTCAAGGCCAAGCATTTAACCCCATTACATTAAATTCCGTTACTTTGGTAAAAGAAGACTGTCAGGCTACGTAGAGCCTGACAAATAATAGCAGCTCAGTGAGTGTTAAGTTTCATCCTGCCTTTCTTGTTGGGCATCACCTTTTTATATAATGGGAGGGGAAATTAATAATCAGAATATTACTTGGTATGAATGAAGTCAGAGAACAAGATAATTTGACTTGGTATTGGCCGGGTGCGGTGGCTCACGCTTGTAATCCCAGCACTTTGGGAGGCTGAGGTGGGCGGATCACGAGGTCAGGAGATCGAGACCATCCTGGCTAACATAGTGAAACCCCATCTCTACTAAAAATACAAAAAAAAAAAAAAAAAAAAAAAAATTTGACGTGGTATTTCAGGCAAGCCAAAATGAAGACCTTTCTACTGATTGGATTATACCTGTATGTCAGATTTTTGTTTTTTCAGAGTCTTGCTCTGTCACCCCGGTAGGAGTGCAGTGGCGTGATCTCGGCTCACTGAAACCCCCACCTCCTGGGTTCAAGCAATTCTCATGCCTCAGCTTCCTGAGTATCTGGGATTACAGGCGTGCACCAGCATGCCCAGCTAATTTTCGTAATTTTAGTAAAGACAGGATTTTACCATGTTGGCCAGGCTGGTCTGGAACTCCTGACTTCGAGTGATCAGCCGTCTCGACCTCCCAGTGCTGTAATTACTGGCATGAGCTACCGCGCCTGGCCATGTGTATGTCAGATTTGATATCTCATTTTCTTACAGAATGTTTGGTAAAGGCTGTCAAACCTCTTGACGCTTCCTTTCCTAGGGTCCAAGTAGTTAGAACACTCCTGCCAACACAGCTTTTCAGTTTATTAAGTTTCAGCTTCCTTAATTACAGCTGTCAACCATTTCTGCCTCGGTTTGCTTGCTTTATGTGTTTCCCAATATCAGCCCTTTGGAATTTTTTTTTTTTTTTAAGATGGAGTCTTACTCTGTTGCCAGGCTGGAATGCAGTGGCATGATCTCGGCTCACTGCAACCTCTGCCTCCCAGGTTCAAGCGATTTTCTTGCCTCAGCCTCCTGAGTAGCTGGGACTACAGGCGTATGCCACCATGCCCAGCTAATTTTTGTATTTTTAGTAGAGACGGGGTTTCACCATGTTGGCTAAGATTGTCTCGATCTCTTGACCTTGTGATCCTCCCACCTTGACCTCCCAAAGTGCTGGGACTACAGGCATGAGCCACTGCGCCCAGCCTGGAATGGGTTGTTTAATAGATAGCTTATTGTCCTTCACATGTATAATCCTTTACATTATACACTTGTGAAAAATTTTCATTGTGAAAAACTAAAATTTAGGAAAGTATTTAAGAAGAAAGGAACAATCACCAATAACCTATAACTTATTTTTTTCTTCCTGTCTTTACAAAAGAATCAGTGGCTGGGTACCATGGCTCATGCCTCTAATTCCAGCACTTTGGGAGGCTGAATCAGGAGGATCACTTGAACCTGGGAGTTTGAGACCAGCCCAGACAAACACATAGCAAGACCCTGTCTCTACCAGATAACAAATTAGCTGGGTGTGGTGGCTTGCACCTGTAGTCCCAGGTGCTTGGGAGGCTGAGTAAGGAGGATCACATGAGCCCAGGAAGTCGAGGCTACAGTGATCCAGGTTTGAGCCACTGTAGACCAGCCTGAGTGACAGAGTGAGCAAGACCTTGTCTCCAAAAAAATAAATTCATACGAGTTTTTTTCTTTTCTTTTTTTTTTTTTTGAGACAGAATTTCACTCTTGTTGCCCAGGCTAGAATGTAATGGTGCGATCTTGGCTCACTGGAACCTCCACCTCCTGGGTTCAAGTGATTCTCCTGCCTCAGCCTCCCAGGTAGCTGGAATTACAGGCATGTGCCACCGTGCCTGGCTAATTTTGTATTTTTAGTAGAGACGGGGTTTCTGCATGTTGGTTAGGCTGGTCTCAAACTCCTGACCTCAGGTGATCCGGCAGCCTCGGCCTCCCAAAGTTCTGGGATTATAGGCATGAGCCACCATGCCTGGCCTTTTTTTGTTGTTGTTTTTTTTGTTTTTTTTTTTAAAGAGACAGGTTCTTGCTCTGTCACTCAGGCCGGAGTACAGTGGCACAATCATAACTCACTGCAGTCTCAACCTCCTGGGCTCAAGCGATCCTCCTGCCTCAGCCTTTTCAGTAGCTGGAATTATAAGCCTGAGCCACCTCATCTGGCTGTGTATGAGTTTTAATGTGAGCTCCATGTGGTACAATTTTGCATCCTGCCTTTTTATGTAATATATTGCAAGCAAATTCTTCATAAAATGTGCTGCTATTTTAAACATTAGACATGTACTCACTTCTGTGATTTTTTTCCATACTCATTTATTGCAAAGAAAGTGTTCTGGTAGGAGGCAGGCATTGCTCTGGCAGTGCTCTGGCATTGCTTGGGCAGTGTAGGCTGTCAACAGCCAAAGTATAAGGGTGGATGCAGTGGCTCGTGCTTGTAATCCCGTAATCCCAGCACTTTGGGAGGCCCAGGCGGGAGGATTGCTTGAACCCAGGAGTTTGAGATCAGCCTAGGAACATAGATACTCTCTCTGCAAAAAAAAAAAAAAAAAAAAAAAAAAAAAAAAAAAAGCTGGGTGTGCTGATGCATGCCTGTGATTCCAGCTACTCGGGAGGCTGAGGCAGGAGTATTGCTTGAGCCCAGGAGTCTGAGGCTGCAGTGAGCTATGATAGCGCCACTGCATTCCAGCCTGGACAACAGAATGAGACCCTGTCTAAAAAAAATTTTAAAAAGTCCCGAGTTTAGTGGGAGGAAGGAGTTAGGCTGGGGTAAGTCTGCTGTAAGGAAGTGGTCTGTTCAAGTGCCCTTAGAGTTCAGAGTGGCTACATGTCCATCAGAACCACCACTAGCTCCTCCGATAGCATTTAGGACTCTGCAGATTAATAGATTAATTACCTCAGTGATCACAAGAAGTGTTCTTTTTTTTTTTTCTTTTTCAAGATGGAGTCTTGCTCTGTCACCCAGGCTGGAGTGCAGTGGCGTGATCTCGGCTCACTGCAACCTCTGCCTCCCAGGTTCAAGCTATTCTTCTGCCTCAGCCTCCCAAGTAGCTGGGATTACAGGCACCTGCCGCCGCGTCCCGCTAATTTTGTATTTTTAGTAGAGATGGAGTTTCACCATGTTGGCCAGGCTGGTCTCAAACTCCTGACCTTGTGATCCGCCTGCCTCGGCTTCCTAAAGTGTTGGGATTACAGGCTTGAGTCACCGCACCCGGCCGGAAGTGTTCTTTTATGGGGGCCACTTTTCTTGTAAATGGCCTAATCCAGTACACCTTTTTTTTCCATCAAAAGGAAATTGGCTTTACTGTTTGGTTCTGATCATAAATATAAATTTTATTCATTGCAGCACGAGTACACGAGACAGGATTGAGAAAGGAGAGATTCAAATTGTGACTTCAGATTCAAAGGCAATTAAAGGAATTAAACGTGAATATTTTTACTGTTTTATTGTTCTATGATTAAAAAAATCTGGGTAAAACTTATAGGAAAATACAAATGATCAGAATGGACTCAAGAAGTAGGAAATATAGCTGGGCGTGGTGGCAGGTGCCTGCAATCCCAGCTACTTGGGAGGCTGAGGCAGGAGAATCACTTGAACCCGAGAAGCAGAGGTTGCAGTAAGCTGAGATCATGCCATTGCACTCCAGCCTGGGCGACAAGAGCGAGACTCCTTCTCAAAAAACAAACCAACAAACAAAAAAAGAAATAGGAAATATACATAGATCAAAGAAAGTATAAACAATTCTGGGCGCAGTGGTTCACGCCTGTAATACCAGCACTTTGGGAGGTTGATGTGGGCAGATCACTTGAGGTCAGGTGTTTGATACCAGCCTGGCCATCATGGTGAAACCCAATCTCTACTCAAAATACAAAAATTAGCTGGGTGTGGTGGCATGCGCCTGTAGTCCCAGCTACTCAGGAGGCCTAGGCTCCAGAATTGCTTGAACCTGGGAGGTGGAGGATACGGTGAGCTGAGATGGCACCACTGCACTCAGCCTGGGTAAAAGAGTATGACTCTGTCTCAAAAAATAAATAAATAAATAAACAGACCTCGTACAGCCTTCCAAAAGTAGCACCAAGTATTAATATCTCAACTTTTGTTTGCTTCGTTTTTAATTTTTTTTGTTTTTAAGAGACGAGCGTTTGCTATGTTTCCCAGGCTGGTCTTGAACTCCTGGGCTCAAAGAAACAACTTGGCTCTGCCTTCCAAGTAGCTGGGGCTATAGGCATACATTACTGTGCCTGGCATTTGTTTGCTTCCTTTGTAACTCTTTAAATTTCATTGCAATTACAGTTTGCAGTTATTTATCAGTTTACTGGCTAAATTTTTGTGTTTCCCCGGTAGACTGAAGGGTTCTTGAGGGCAGGAGCTGTGTCTCTTTTGGTCTTGATTGTTTCCTTAAATAGTCGCTGAGCAAATATTTGTTGAATAATGCATCAGCATATGACTGAATTTAACTGTGAAAGCAGTTGTTTTTTTGTAGTTCTGAGGGGTGGCCCTTGGCCCTTGTAGGTGAGTGGTAAGCAGTGTTGAGGGAGGGTCTTCTTAGTTCCAGAAACCACAGGAAGCTGCACGATGGAGGAATAGGAACCAGTGGAAGACACACCTGTGTTAGAATGAGGACACCAACAGGGTTTCATGGAGCTTTGTGTTTTGAATAATGCCTGTTTGTTTTTTTATGTGTAGTGAATGATGCTACACTCTGGGTGGACTTTGCCTAAGTTTCATAAATATTTAATTGGCTTTTTCAGGAGAATAAAGGCAGCCCCGTTGATGACTGAAAATGACAAAGCATCCACCTAACAGACGAGGAATCAGCTTTGAAGTGGGAGCCCAGTTGGAAGCCCGGGACCGTTTAAAAAACTGGTACTTTTACATTTTTCTGTTAATTAAAGCCCTTCAGTAAAGGATTTTTGCCAGCACTGATAGAGTGGTAGCTTAGGCTTTTTTTGTGGTGTTTTTCTACTTCCTGACTCTTGGAAGATGTGAGGAAATGTCAGTCTTTTCTCTTTGATGCAGGGATCCCAGTGTCAGGGTGACTGTCCTGTAACCCCCTGTATATATTTGTTTCCCCCTTTTGCCTGTTCATCTGAAAGAGTTCTGGGAAAAAGAAGCAGGAATGGCTACAGGGAAGGGAAGAGTTAATAGTGGCAGCTCTCTTGCTCTTGGCTGCCTGTCTGAAAAAAGAGGAAAGATCAGGGATGGAATAGTGAAGAAAAAGGGGTTCGATTGGAGCAGCTCATGTGTTGTGAACACCCCATCCTGTTTTCTGGGCATGATCTTGTATGTTGAAATACAGTCATCACGTAAGGGCACACTGTCAGGGTGATTAGGTTCAGAAGCTGAGGGGTTATAGTCCCAGCTGTGTCATTGACTTGTGACCTCTGGCTGGTAATTAGCTGCTTTGTGCATTGGCTTATCTATAAATGTGGGTATTGGTAATATTGACCTCATAGGGTTATTCTGAGAATCAAATGATAGAATATGTAAGGAAAGACCTTATAGACTGTGAAGTGATTGTTGTGGTTGAGGGCATCCTAGAATTTGGTCATTTGTTGGTACTCAAGGTGAGCATGGGGTTTTCAGAACTTATACCTCTTTAAGGGTTTTTTTTTTTTTTTTTTTTTTTTTAGACAGAGATTCGCTCTGTCACCCAGGCAGATCTTGGCTCACTGCAACCTCTGCCTCCCAGGTTCAAGCAGTTCTCGTGCCTCAGCCTCCTGAGTAGCTGGTATTGCAGATGTGTGCCACCATGCCTGGCTAATTCCTTTTTGAGCTAAAGAAGGAAGAGTTTAACCCTTTTTGAGATTCTTTCAAAATAGATTGATCAGCTCTTCAGGTGTAGGAAGATAAGACAGGAGAAGAGAGGCATGGAAGCAGTTGGTACAGAAAACTGTCTTTGCTATTAGAATTAGGTACACTTGGCTGGGCGCGGTGGCTCACGCCTGTAATCCCAGCACTTTGGAGGCCGAGGTGGGTGGATCACCTGAGGTCTGGAGTTCGAGACCAGCCTGGCTAAAGTGGCGAAACCCTGTCTCTACTAAAAATACAAAAAATTAGCCGGGCATGGTGGTGCATGCTGTAATCCCAGCTTCTCGGGAGGCTGAGCCAGGAGAATTGCTTGAACCCAGGAGGTGGAGGTTGCAGTGAGCCGAGATTGCACCACTGCACTCCAGCCTGGGCAACAGAGTGAGACTCGGTCTGAAAAAAAAAAAAAAAGAATTAGGTACACTTGGCCAGTTGTGGTGGCTCACGCCTATAATCCCAGCATTTTGGGAGGCTGAGGTGGGCGGATCACGAGGTCAGGAGTTCAAGACCAGTCTGGCCAACATAATGAAACCCCGTCTTTACTAAAAATATAAAAATTAGCTGGGCATGATGGTGCACGCATGTAGTCCTAGCTACTCAGGAGGCTGAGGCAGGAGAATCACTTGAACCTGGGAGGTGGAGGCTGCATTGAGCCAAGATCGCGCCACTGCACTCCAGCCTGGGTGACTGAGCGAGACTCCGTCTCGAAAAAAAAAAAAAGAAAAAAGAAAAAATAATTAGGTAATTAGGTACACTTTCAACACAGTTGTTTTTGGGGTTTTTTTTTTTTTTTTTTGGAGACAAGAGTCTTGCTCTTTCATTCAGGCTGGAGTGTAGTGGCGTGATCTTGGCTCACTGCAGTCTTTGCCTCCTAGGTTCAAGCAATTCCTCTGCCTCAGCCTTCTGAGTAGCTGAGATTACAGGCATGCACCACGATGCCCGGCCAATTTTTTGTATTTTTAGTAGAGACGGGGTTTCACCATGTTGGCCAGGCTGGTCTCCAAATCCTGACCTCAGATGATCTGCCTACCTTGGCCTCCCAAAGTGCTGGGATTACAGGCGTGAGCCACCAAGCCTGCCTGTTTTTGGGCTATTTGTATTATCTATAATTAGTTCCTTTTTTGGTTTCAGTATATATATATGTGTGTGTGTGTGTGTATATATATATAATATACTGTGTGTGTATATATATTATATATTGTATGTATATATATTATATAAGTAGTATCATACAACTTGTTTTTTTTCTGTGTCTTTGTTTTTTGTATTCAATATGTTTTTGTGATTTACCCATACTTAACTCCGCACCCTCCTCGCCCACCCCTGATATAGGGTCTTACTCTATTGCTCAGGCTGGAGTGTAATGGCACAATCATAGTTCACTGTGGCCTCCAACTCCTGGGCTCAAGTGATCCTCCTGCCTTAGCCCTCCATGTATCTGGGACTACATCTTAACTTCTGTATAGAGTTTTATTGTATGAATATACCACATTTTGTTTATCTAGTCCCCTACTAATGGACGTTTGTTTGTTTATTTATTTATGATGGAGTCTAGCTCTGTCACCCAGGCTGGAGTGTGGTGGCACAATCTTGGCTCATTGCAACATCCACCTCCTGGGTTCAAGCAGTTCTGCCTCAGCCTCCCGAGTAGCTGGGATTACAGGTGCCCACCTTGCCCAGCTACTGTATGGTTTTTTTTTTTTTTTTTTTTTTTGAGACGTAGTCTTGCTCAGTCGCCCAGGCTGGAGTGCAGTGGCTCGATCTCTGCTCACTGCAAGCACTGCCTCCTGGGTTCACGCCATTCTCCTGCCTCAGCCTTCCGAGCAGCTGGGACTACAGGCACCCACCACCATGCCCAACTAATTTTTTTGTATTTTTTTAGTAGAGACGGGGTTTCACGGTGTTAGCCAGGATGGTCGCGATCTCCTGACCTCGTGATCCACCCTCCTCGGTCTCCCAAAGTGCTGGGATTACAGGCGTGAGCCACCGCGCCCAGCCTAATTTATGTACTTTTAGTAGAGATGGGGTTTCGCCATTTTGGCCAGGCTGGTCTCAAATTTGTGACCTCAGGTGATCCACCCATCTTGGCCTCCCAAAGTGCTGGGATTACAGGTGTGAGCCACCGCTCCTGGCCTGTTTATTTATTATTTTTTATTGTATTTTTTTTAAATGGGTGCTTAAATTCCAGTTTTTCACCTGAGACACAGTGCTGCTGTGAATGTCTCTTTGTGCACATACACAGACTTTTACTTGGGCAGTGGCTTTTGACCACAACCTACAGTAAGAAATGTATTTTAAATCCAGTGTGGTACTCAACCATATGTACATAAAAATTTATTTTTATTTTGTTTTTATTATTATTTTTTTGAAACGCTGTCGAGACAGCGTCTCACTTTGTTGCCTAGGCTGTAATGCAGGGTCGTGATCTTGGCTCACTGCAATCTCCGCCTCCCAGGTTCAAGCAATTCTCGTGCCTCAGCCTCCTGAGTATGTGGGATTATAGGTGTTTGCCACCATGCCTGGCTATTTTTTTTTTTATTTCTAGTAGAGCCGGTGTTTCACCATGTTGGCCAGGCTGGTCTTGAACTCCTGGCCTCAGGCGATCTGCCCAACTCGGCCTCCTGAGTGCTGGGACCACAGGCCAGATCCATGGCACCCGGCCTATTTTTATTTTTCGAGACAAGGTCTCACTCTGTTGCTCAGGTTGGAGTGCAGTGGTGGGAACAGAGCTCATTGCAGCTTTGAGCTCCCTTGGCTTAAGCAGTCCTCCTGCTTCAGCTGGGACCACAGGCACATGCCACCACGCCTGATTTATTATTATTATTATTATTATTATTATTTTGAGATGGAGTCTTGCTCTGTCGCCCAGGCTGGAGTGCAGTGGCGCAATCTCGGCTCACTGCAAGCTCCGCCTCCCGGGTTCATGCCATTCTCCTGCCTTAGCTTCCCGGCTAATTTTTTGTAATTTTAGTAGAGACGGGGTTTCACTGTGTTAGCCAGGATTTACCTCGTGATCTGCCCGCCTTGGCTTCCCAAAGTGCTGGGATTATAGGTGTGAGCCACTATGCCCAGCCACACGCCTGATTAATTTTTAAATTTTTAGTAGAGATGAGGTCTCACTATGTTGCCAAGGCTGATCTCGAATTCCTGGGCTCAGGTGATCCTCCTGCCTTGGCCTCCCAAAATGCTGGGGTTACAGGCATAAGTCACCATACCTGATCTATATAAATTTAACTGAAACACAAATTTTATGAAGTAGTATTTAACCTTAATACATGCATTATACTCTGGTATTTTTTTCAGTTCTTTTTTTTTTCGTTTGGGACAGAGTCTTGCTCTGTCGCCCAGTCTGGAGTGCAGTGGCACAATCTTGGCTCACTGCAACCTCTGCCTCCTGGGTTCAAGCGATTCTCCTGCCTCAGCCTCCTGAGTAACGGATTACAGGCGCCCGCCACCACACCCAGCTAATTTTTGTATTTTTAGTAGAGACAGGGTTTCACTGTGTTGGCCAGGATGGTCTGGAACTCCTGACCTTGTGATCTGCCCTCCTCAGCTTCCCAAAGTGCTGGGATTACAAGCGTGAGCCACCATACCTGGCATTTTTTTTTTTTTTTTGATATGTCTCACTCTGTTGCCTAGGCTGGAGTGTAGTGGTGCAGTTACAACTCATTGCAGCCTTGACTTCCAGGCTCAGGTGATCCTCTCACCTCAGCCTTCTGAGCAGATGGGACTACCAGCACATACCATCATGCTAGGCTAATTTTTTGTATTTTTAGTAGATATGAGGTTTCACTATGTTGGCCAAGCTGGTCTTGAACTCCTGACCTCAAGTGTTTCACCTGCCTCGGCTTCCCAAAGTGCTGGGATTACAAGCGTGAGTCACCATGCCTGGCACATATTTAGGTTTTTAATCCACCTGGAATTCATTTTATGTGTAGTATGAACTTGTATCTAATTATTATTTTTTAATTCAATGAATAACCAGTTGCTGCAATATCATGTTTAGAATAGTCCATTCTTTCCCCATTGACCTGCAATACCACTTGTATGTATTAAGCCTTATATTTACATAGGCCTGTTCTCAGCTCTTTAGTCTATTCCATTGATTTATGTTTACTCCTGTGCTTGTAATAACACATTATTTAATTGATATTGCTTTAACATAACTCTTGATATCTGGTAAGACAGGTTTTATTTTATTTGTTGTATTCTTAGACCTTTACTCTTTTTTTTTTTTCTTTTTTTTGAGACGGAATCTTGCTCAGTCGCCCAGGCTGGAGTGCAGTGGCACGATCTTGGCTCATTGCAAGCTCCGCCTCCTGGGTTCACGCCATTCTCCTGCCTCAGCCTCCCGGGTAGCTGGGACTACAGGTGCCTGCCACCACGCCCGGCTAATTTTTTGTATTTTTAGTAGAGACGGAGTTTCACTGTGTTAGCCAGGATGGTCTCGATCTCCTGACCTTGTGATCTGCCCGCCTTGGCCTCCCAAAGTGCTGGGATTACAGGCGTGAGCCACCGCACCCAGTCAACCTTTACTCTTTAATGTGAATTTTTGTAGTATTGTTGAGTGTCTTGAAAAGTGTTTTTGGAGTTTTGAAGTAAATTGTATTTAATTGGTATCTTGATAAAAAGTTTTCATTCATGAAAATACATCTTTATACTTATTCATGTTTTACTTTATGAACTTTAGTGATGTTTTATAACCTCCATAAAGATTTTGCATGTTATCTGTTAGATTTATTCCTAAGTACTGTCTAGTTTTTGTTGCTTCTATGAATGGATCTTTTTTTTTTTTTTTTTGAGATGAAGTCTTGCTCTGTCACCCAGGCTAAAGTGCAGTAGAGCGATTTGGGCTCACTGCAACCTCCGCCTCCCAGGCTCAAGCAGTTCTCCCTGCCTCAGACTCCCGAGTAGCTGGGATTACAGATGCCCGCCACCATGCCTGGAATTTTTGTATGTTTTAGTAGAGGCGGGGTTTTGCCATTTTGGCCAGGCTGGTCTTGAACTCCTGACCTCAGGTGATCTGCTCACCTCGGCTTCCTAAAGTGCTGGGATAACAGGCGTGAGCCACTGCACCTGGCCAGATCTTTATATATATATTTTTTCTCTTTGGTTATTGCTGGCATGAAAGAATATTGTTGTTAACCAAATTCAGTATGTGGATTTTATATAGTTTGAAAACAAAAGCAGACTGCTTAAAAAAGATTTATGACATTTATGAGATTGTTGGAAGTTTGAACATTGATTGGTTATTTGATATTAAAGAATCGTTAACATTTTAGATGTGGAAGTGATATTGTAATTTTGTTTTTTAAGAGTTCTTATTTCTTAGAGATTATATACCTACATTTATGAATAAAATGATACATTGTGATTTGCTTCAAGATAATATGAAGATTCTGTGATTATATGCAGTAGGAAGAAAAAGGAGATAATATGAAGGGGGAAAAGGGTGGGAAGATAGAGGAAGCAAAAGCGGCCATGTGTAATGGGTACATGAGTCTTTATCGCTATTGAGTCTTGTATCTGGTCTTACACAGAAACCTTTCTCCATTTTCGTGTTCATTTTAATGGTTCTTTTGGATTTTCTACATAGACCATCATGTATCTGCAAACAACTGTTTTGCCTCTTCCTTTCCAATCCTCTGCTTCTCATTTCTTTTCCTTTCTTCCTTCCTTACTTTTTTTCTTTCCTTCCCGTTTTCCCTTCTGTGTTCATTGACTAGGATCATAGCAGCAAGATGTTAAATGATAGTGATGATAGCAGCCTTCCATAGTTTGTTGTTTGACTTTAACAGGAACGCATCTGAGAGTTCACCATTAAGTATGATGTTTATCATAGGATCATAGTAGATGTGTTTAGTCAGATTAAAGAAGTTCATGCCTATTCCTTGTTTGCTGCAAGTTTTTTTTTTTTTCAGCCTGAGTAATGTTGAATTTAATGCTTTTGGGCATCTAATTAACTGACCATGCGTATTTTCCCCTTTAATCTTCATTTATTTATTTATTTTTATTTTTATTTTTTGAGACGGAGTCTCACCCTGTCGCCCAGGCTGGAGTGCAGTGGTGCATCTTGGCTCACTGCAAGCTCTGACTCCCGGGTTCGTGCTTTTCTCCTGCCTCAGCCTCCCGAGTAGCTGGGACTACAGGCGCCTGCCACCACGCCTGGCTAATTTTTTCTATTTTTAGTAGAGACGGGGCTTCACCATGTTGGCCAGGATGGTCTCGATCTCCTGACCTCGTGATCTGCTCGCCTCGGCCTCCCAACGTGCTGGGATTACAGGCGTGAGCCACCGCACCTGGCCCCAATTTTTTTTTTTCTTAACCGTGTCTTTACGGAAAAGAGGAAAACGTTATGGCCATCTTGTACAAATTTCTAGGAACAAATTTTAAACTTAACATTTGGCCAGATGCGGTGGCTCATGCCCGTAATCCCAGCTCTTTGGGAGGCCAAGGCGGGTGAATCATGAAGTCAGGAGTTCAAGACCAGCATGGTGAAACCCCGTCTCTACTAAAAATACAAAATAAATTAGTTGGGTGTGGTGGCACATGCCTATAATCCCAGCTACCCCCGAGTCTGAGGCAAGAGAATTGCTTAAACCTGGGAGGTGGAGGTTGCAGTGAGCCAACATCACGACGCCATTGTACTCCAGCCTGGGCGACAGAGCAAGGCTCTGTCTTGGAAGAAAAAAAAACAAAGTTTCAACTTAACATTTAAAAGATATTCTGGGCCTGGTGTGGTGGCTCACACCTGGAATCCCAGCATTTTGGGAGGCCAAGCCTGGTGGATCACCTGAGGTCAGGAGTTTGAGACCAGCCTGGCCAACATGGTGAAACCCTGTCTCTACTAAAAGTACAAAAATCAGTCAGACATGGTGGTGTGCGCCTGTAGTCCAAGCTACTTGGGAGGCTGAGGCAGGAGAATCGTTTGAACCTGGGAGGCAGAGGTTGCAGTGAGCTGAGATTGTGCCACTACACTTCAGCCTGGGTGACAGAGCAAGACTTTGTCTCAAAAAAACAAAAAAAAAGATAATCCAGCTGGGCATGGTGACTCATGCCTGTAATCCCAGCACTTTGGGAGGGTGAGGTGGGAGGATTGATTGAGTCAAGGATTTCAAGACCAGCCTGGACAATATAATGAGACCCTGTCTCAAAAAAAAAAAAAAAAATTCTGGGCATGGTGGTACATGCCTGTAGTCCCAGCTACTTGGGAGGCTGAGGCAGGAGGACTGCTTGAGCCTAGGAGTTTGAGGTTGCAGTGAGCTGCAATTGTGCTGATAGCCGCAGGTGGCAGTCAAATGCCTAGGCAGATAGGGACAGTTCCCTGGTGAAACCTGACTGTCAAACCAAGGACAGTTTGTTTGTTTGTTTATTTATTTTTTGAGACGGAGTTTTGCTCTTGTCGCCTAGACTGGAGTGCAGTGGCGCCATCTCAGCTCACTGCAACCTCCGCCTCCTGAGTTCAAGCGATTCTTCTGCCTCAGCCTCCCAAGTAGCTGGGACTACAGGCAGGTGCCACCACACCCAGCTAATTTTTGTATTTCTAGTAGAGATGGGGTTTCATTATGTTGGCCAGGCTGGTCTCAAACTCGTGACCTCTGGTGATCTGCCCGCCTCCGCCTCCCAAAGTGCTGGGATTATAGGCATGAGCCACTGTGCCTGGCCTCCAAAGACAGTTTAAAGCCTGAAAGCCAAGCTACAAGTCCTGGGTGAATCCACGGACTGGATTGAGAACCTCTCTTCCAGTTTGGCAAGGTTTCCTCTGATTGATCCCCACCCTTCACCTGTTTTACATGTACTTAGCCTTCCCTGATTGGTTTTTTACACTGTCATGCCCACCTTTGAGTGACGCCTTTGTTTTAGCCTTTTTGTTATACGCACAAACCAATCAGCATACATTCCCCATTCTGAACCCATAAAAGCCCTGCCACACTGAGAGGGAGACTACCTGTCTTCAAGTGGGAGAGTACCCTCATGTGGGTGCTCTTATGAGCCTCATTTTAGCAGTAAGAAAAAGGAGTCTCAGAGAGATGAAGTTATTTGCCCAAGGTCACGCAGTGGTAGGACTAGGGTTTGAATCAAAGTAGACTGAGTTCATAGCATTTTTGTAATAACCAAATTTCTCCAGAGTGTCTGAATGTTCCTGACTCCTAAATCAAAAAACAAAACAAAACAAAACACTGGAAAATGCATTCTGATTATGTTCACCTGATTTCCTAATCTAGAGTACTGGACATTTAATTGTTTGGTAAAATCTTTGACTTTGAATGCTTTGCCAAAAACAATGGAGAGTTTGTTTTATTATCTCTAGACTGAAAGTGGTTATGTTTTCACCCTGGTAAGTGATTTGCTTACATTATAGTAGATAGTATTGCTGCACGGTACAACCATATTTTTTGTGTGTGTCTGTGTCTCTCTGTGTGTGTATGTGTGTATTTTCAGTCCATTGAAATGAAATGTGTGGGAATTAGGTTCCACTTTTTTTTTAATTTTCATTTTTTTGAGACAGAGTCTTGCTCTGTCGCCAGGCTGGAGTGCAGTGGCGTGATCTCGGCTCACTGCAACCTCCGCCTCCAGGGTTCAAGCGATTCTCCTGCCTCAGCCTCCCGAGTAGCTGGGACTACAGGTGTGCGTCACCACGCCCAGCTAATTTTTGTATTTTTAGTAGACATGGGGTTTCACTATGTTGGCCAGGATGATCTTGATCTCTTGACCTCATGATCTGTCTGCCTCGGCCTCCCAAAGTGCTCAGATTACAGGCGTGAGCCACCACGTTGGGCTAGGGCCCACTTTTTAATTGCTTATGTCCTTGTGACTTCTTGCCTCTGAATCCTTGAATTATTTGTTCTTATTTTTGGGCCCTAAAGAAACTAAGTCCCAGCTTTTTTTTTTTTTTGAGATGGAGTTTTGCTTTTGTTGCCTAGGCTGGGATGCAATGGCACAATCTCGGCTCACTGCAACCTCTGCCTCCCTGGTACAAGCGATTCTTCTGTCTCAGTCTCCCAAGCAGCTCGGATTACACGCATGCGCCACCATGCTCAGCTAATTTTTTTTGTATTTAGTAGGGACAGGGTTTCACCATGTTAGGCTGGTTGAGAACTCCTGACCTCAGGTGATCCACCTGCCTTGGCCTCCCAAAGTGCTGGGATTACAGGCATGTGCCACCGTGCCCGGCCCAGTCCCTGCTTTTTATTTATTTATTTATTTTTATTTTTTAATTTTTTTGAGATGGAGTCTTGCTCTGTCTCCCAGGCTGGAGTGCAGTGGCTCGATCTCTGCTCACTGCAAGCTCTGCCTCCCGGGTTCCCACCATTCTCCTGCCTCAGCCTCCCGAGTAGCTGGGACTACAGGCACCCGCCACCACGCCCGGCTAATTTTTTTGTATTTTTAAAATAGAGACGGGGTTTCACCGTGTTAGCCAGGATGGTCTCGATCTCCTGACCTCGTGATCCACTTGCCTCAGCCTCCCAAAGTGCTGGGATTACAGGCATGAGCCACAGCGCCCGGCCCCTGCTTTTTATTAAGAAAATTTTCTAACATAATGAAAAGTTGAGAGAACATTATACCTTCCACCTGTATTCACTAATTGTTAACCCATTTGTTTTATATACTTATTTAATTTAGCAATAATTGTATAATATCTAATATCCAGAGATATTCAGATGTTCTTGTTGTTCCAAAAATGTCCCTTATAGTATTTTTCCAGACAGGATCCACATTACTTTTTTATTTTTATGTCTCTTTAGTTGCTTTGATTCCATGATAATCTTTCTTCTTCCCGGGAGGCAGAGCTTGCAGTGAGCAGAGATCGAGCCCCTGCACTCCAGCCTGGGAGACAGAGCGAGACTCCGTCTCAAAAAAATAAAAAAATTTTTCCCCTTCACAACATTATTTGTTTAATTTTTAAGAGTTCCGAACAGTTGTTTTTTAGAATGTCCCACATTCTGGTTTAGTCACATTGTTTTATCATGGTGAGTTTAACTTGTTTCTTGTATTCTCTTCTATTTCCTGTAAACTGGAAATGAGGTCTAGACTTCAGATTAAACATTTTTTTTGCAGAGTGTTTCAGTGGTAATGCCGTGTGTTTCATATTGCATCACATCGGGGGACACATAAAGCTAGGTCGTCCCACTGTTCCGTGTATCACTTGGATAAGGTAATGACTTCCATCTCTCACCATTATAAAGGTGTATTTTTCCTTGTGCAAGTAGTAGATAATCTGTGGGGATACTCTGGTACGTGTCAATATCCTATTATCCCCCCACATCATTTACCTAATGATTTAGCATCCATTGATAATCCCTGCCTGAATCAGTTATTACTCTGGAGATGGAAAAATGGTAATATTCTAGTTTTGTTATTCTGTTATATTAGGTGATGTTCTTCTGTACGAACAGCTTTCATTTTTATTATTATTTTTTTTGATACAGAGTCTCGCTCTGTCGCCCAGGCTGGAGCACAGTGGTGCGATCTCGGCTCACTGCAAGCTCTGCCTCTCAGGTTCACGCCATTCTCCTGCCTCGGCCTCCCGAGAGCTGGGACTACAGGCGCCCGCCACCACGCCCGGCTAATTTTTTTGTATTTTTTAGTAGAGACTGGGTTTCACCGTGTTAGCCAGGATGGTCTCGATCTCCTGACCTCGTGAGCTGCCCATCTCGGCCTCCCAAAGTGCTGGGATTACAGGCGCGGTGAGCCACCGCGCCCGGCCCATTTTTATTCTTTTAAAGTGCACTTAGGAATAAGATTATTGAGTGTGGTGGTGTAGTCAATTCCATTCATTATTATTAATTTTGTGCTAAAATTATCCCAAATTTGTCCAGTGGGATGCTGTTTAAACTAGCTCCTTTGTTCTTTTGACAATTCCTGTTAGTCCCTTAGCCTTTTTTTGTTTTCTGGCACTACTAGAAACCCCAAACTTACTTTCTACTTTTCTTATCCCAGACCCTGGACGCAGCTGGTTCTCCAAGGCTTGGTTTCTTTAATTAGGAAAGGGTATTTAGAAATTGACCTCTGAGCTGGGCACGGTGGCTCACGCCTGTAATCCCAGCACTTTGGGAGGCCGAGGCAGGTGGATCAGAAGGTCAGGAGTTCCAGACAAGCCTGGCCAACATAGTGAAACCCTGTCTCTACGAAAAATACAAAAATTAGCCAGGCGTGGTGGCACGCACTTGTAGTCTCAGCTACTCAGGAGGCTGAGGCAGGAGAATTGTTTGAGCCTGGGAGGTGGAGGTTGCAGTGAGCCGAGATAGCGCCATTGCACTCCAGCCTGTGTGTGAGCCAAGATCACACCATTGCACTCCAGCCTGGGTGACAGAGTGAGACTCCGTCTCAAAAAAAAAAAAAAAAAAAAAAGGAAATTGACCTCTGAGGTTGAGGCTGCAGTTAGCTATGATCACACCACTGCTTGGGTGATAAGAATAAGACTCTATCTCTAAATAAATAAAATAAATAAATAAATAAAATAAAACATTGGTTTTTAAAAAAAGAAATTTAGCTCTGGGCACTGGGTGTTTATTGCTGCTAGGATGTCATTGTCTTAAACAACTTTTTAGTAGATGGGGGTAAGAAATCTATTTTTTGAAAAAATGTGAGTTCACTTTGATACTTCCAATTTATTTATTTATTTTTTTGAGATAGTCTTGGTCTGTCTCCCAGGCTGGAGTGCAGTGGTACGATCTCAGCTCACTGCAACCTCTGCCTCCCTAGTTCAAGCAATTTTCCTGCCTCAGCCTCCCAAGTAGCTGGGACTACAGGCGCATGCCACCATGCCTGGCTAATTTTGTATTTTTAGTAGAGATGGGGTTTCACCCTCTTGGCCAGGCTGGTCTCGAACTCCTGACCTCAAGTGATCCGCCTGCCTTGGCCTCTCACGGTGCTGGGATTACAGGCGTGAACCGCTGCGCCCAGCCTATAATATTAAATTTAAGTTGGAAATATCAGGCCTGGGTAACAGAGTAAGACACTGTCTCAAAAATAAATAAATAGGCCATGCATAGTAGCTCAAGCCTGTATTCCCAGCACTTTGGGAGGCTAAGGCGGGCGGATCACCTGAGGTCAGGAGTTTGAGACCAAACTGGCCAACATGATGAAACCCCGTCTCTACTAAAAATACAAAAATTAGCCGTGTGTGGTGGCAGGTGCCTGTAATTCCAGCTACTCGGGAGGTTGAGGCAGGAAAATTGCTTGAACCAAAGGAGGCAGAGGTGGCAGTGAGCTGAGATTGCGACATTGGACTCCATCCTGGGTGACAGAGGCAGACTCTGTCCCCCGAAAAATTATAAATAAATAAGTAAATAAATAGATGAAACAAAAAGAACTAACATAGAATATGCATGGTGTAACTATGCTAAATGAAACTCAAAATATGGCCAGACACGGTGACTCATGCTTGTAATCCGGGCACTTTGAGAGGCTGAGGTGGGCAGATCACTTGAGGTCAGGAGTTGGAGACCAGCCTGGCCATTATGACGAATCCATGTCTCTACTTAAAATACAAAAAATTAGCTGGACATCGTGGCATGTGCCTGTAATTCTTTTATTCTTTTTTTTTTGAGGCAGAGTCTTGCTGTGTCTCCCAGGCTGGAGTGTAGCGCGAATGATCTCAGCTCACTGCAACCTCCACCTCCCTGGTTCGGGTGATTCTCCTGCCTCAGTCTCCTGAGTAGCTGGGACTACAGGCGCATGCCACCATGCCTGGCTAATTTTTTGTATTTTTAGTAGAGGCAGGGTTTCACTGTGTTAGCCAGGATGGTCTCGGTCTCCTGACCTCGTGTTCCACCCGCCTCAGCCTCCCAAAGTGCTGGGATTACAGGCGTCAGCCACTGCGCCTGGCATGCCTGTAATTCCAGCTACTTGGGAGGCCTAGGTAAGAGGATCACCTGAGCCCAGAAGGCAGAAGTTGTAGTGAACCGAGATTGCAGTTGAGACTCTGTCTCAAAAAAACAAACAAACAAGCAAAATCGTTTTGGAAATACATATATATTCCCCCTCCAGCTTTATTGAGATATAATTGACAAAAGGCATTTATATATTTGTTTATTTTTGAGATGGAGACCCGCTCAGTCCCCCAGACTGGACTGCAGGGGCTGGATCTCAGCTCACAGCAACCTCCATCTCCGGGGTTCAAGTGATTCTCCTGCCTCAGTCTCCTGAGTAGCTGGAACTACAGGCACGCGCCACCATGCCCAGCCGATTTTTGTACTTTTAGTAGAGGCGGGGTTTTACCATGTTGGCCAGGATGGTCTCGATCTCTTGACCTCGTGATCCACTTACCTCAGCCTCCCAAAGTTCTGGGATTACAGGCGTGAGCCACTGCACCCGGCCCAAAAATCTTTGTTCCTAATCATACTTTAACCTACTTGCCTTATTCTGTGTTATATGTGAAATAGTTTTAAAGTTACAGTATCAATATTACTATTAACAAGTATACTGAGTGAATTTTAAGGATTTTTTGACATTTGAAAAGTGCATATCTTACTCAGGACAAATTATATTTGATTTATGTCATAAACTTTTTTTAAGTTTTTTTTTTTTTGAGACGGAATTTTGCTGTTGTCATCCAGGCTGGAGTGCAATGGCGCAATCTCCGGTCACTGCAACCTCTGCCTCCAGGGTTCAAGCGATTCTCCAGCCTCAGCCTCCCATGTAGCTGGGAATACAGGTGCCTGCCACCACACCCAGCTAATTTTATTTTGTAATTTTAGTAGAGTTGGGGTTTCACTGTGTTGGCCAGACTGGTCTTGAACTCCTGACCTTATGATTCGCCCGCCTCAGCCTCCGAAAGTGCTGGAATTATAGGCGTGAGCCACTGCGCCCGGCCGATTTATGTCATAAACTTAATCCAAAATTAAATGAGTTTTTTTTTTCTTCTTCTTTGAGATGGAGTCTTGCTCTGTTGCCCAGGCTCGAGTGCAGTGGTGCAATTTCGGCTCACTGCAACCTCTGCCTCCTGGGTTCTAGCGATTCTCTTGCCTCAGCCTCGTGAGTAGTGGGATTACAGGCGTGCACCACTACGCCTGGCTAATTTTTTGTATTTTTAGTAGAGACATGGTTTCACCATGTTGGTCAGGCTGGTCTCGAACTCCTGATCTCATGATCCACCCTCCTTGTCCTCCCAAAGTGCTGGGATTACAGACGTGAGCCACTGCGCCTGGCCATAAGTGTTGTTGTTGTTTTTTTTTAGTCTGTTATATGAACTAACAGTTCTTTCTTTTTTTTTTTAAATACTCCTACAGTCTAATTTTATTTCCGCATTTATTTATTTATTTATTTGAGACAGAGTCTCATTCTGTCACCCAGGCTGGAGTGCAATGGCGTGATCTCAGCTCACTGCAACCTCCGCCTCCTGGGTTCAAGAGATTCTCTTGCCTCAGCCTCCCAAATAGGAGGGATTACGGGCCCCTGCCACGGCGCCCAGCTAATTTTTGTATTTTTAGTAAAGATGGGGTTTCACTAGGTTGGCCAGGCTAGTCTTGATCTCCCGACCTCAGGTGATCCACCTGCCTCGGCCTCCCAAAGTGCTGGGATTACAGGCGTGAGCCACCACACCAGACCTGTTTCTGCATTTAAATTATTTTTGGGGCCAGGCATGGTGTCCCACACCTGCAATCCCAGCACTTTGGGAGGCCAAGGTGGGCATATTGCTTTGAGCTCAGGAGTTCAACGACAGCTGGGGGCAACATGGCAAAAACATGTTTCTACAAAAAATACAAAAGTTAGCTGGGTGTTGGTAGCTCCTGGCTGTAGTCCCAGCTACTCAGGAGACAGGCTAGAGAATCCTTTGAGCCCGGGAAGCGGAGGTTGCAGTGAGCCCAGATCGTGCCACTGCATTCCATCCTGGGTGACAGAGTGATACCCTGTCTCAAAAAAATTTAAAAAATAAAATTATTTTTTGGCCAGGTGTTGTGGCTTATGCCTGTGATCCTAGCATGTTTAGAGGCTGAAGTAGGCAGATCACTTGAGCCCAGGAGTTCAAGACAAGCCTGGGCAACATGACAAAACCCCATCTCTACAAAAAAATATAAAAATTATATTTTTATAATTAAAGTATAAATTTAATTATAATTAAATTACAGGCATGGTGGTTCACACCTGTAATCCCAGCACTTTAGGAGGCCTAGGTGGGCAGATTACTTGAGTTCAGGAGTTCGAGACCAACCTGGCCAACATGGTGAAACTCCGTCTCTACTAAAAGTACAAAAAAAATTATGCGCATGCCTGTAATCCTAGCTACTCAGGAGGCTGAGGTGGGAGGCTTGCTTGAACCCAGGAGGTGGAGGTTGTAGTGAGCCGAAATTGCGACACTGCACTTCAGCCTGGGTGACAGAGCAAGACTCTGTCTCAAAAAACAAAACAAAACAAAACAAAACAAAACAAAAAATTAGCCGAGGTGGAAGGATTGCTTGAGCCTGAGAGGTTGAGGCTGCAGTGAGCCATGATCCTCCTACTTCAGCCTCCTGAGTAGCTGGGACTACAGGCATGTGCCGCCACCCTTGGCTAAGTTTTGTGTTTTTTGTAGAGGTGGGGTTTGCCATGTTGCCCAGGCTGGTCTTAAACTTCTGGGCTCAAGCAGTGCACCCACCTCATCCTCCCAAAGTGCTGGGATTACAGGCGCCTGGCCTAGCATTTTTGAGACAGAGTTTTGCTCTGTCACCAAGGCTGGAGTGCAGTGGTGTGATCATAACTGTAGCCTGGTACTCTTGGGCTCAAGTGATCCTCCCACCTCAGCCTCCTGAGTAGGCTGGGACTATAGGTGCATGCCACTGCACCTGGCTCATTTTTGTATTTGTTATAGAGACTGAGTCTCGCTGTGTTGCTTACGCTGGTCTCAAACTCCAGGGCTCAAGTGATCTTCCTACCTTGGCCTCCCAAAGTGTTGGGATTACAGGCATGAGCCACTGCACCTGGCCTATATTCTAATTTTTAATCTACCACTTTGGGGTGAACTTTCAGCATGTCCATTTTCTTCTCTGTAGAAGGGGTAATCCTGCCTTCCCTGTTTTTGTTTTGTTTTGTTTTGTTTTGAGACAGTCTTGCTCTGCTGCCCAGGCTGGAGAGCAGTGGCCCTATCTCGGTTCACTGCAGCCTCCATCTCCTGGGTTCCAGCGATTCTCCTGCCTCAGCCTCCTGTGTAGCTGGGATTACAGGCATGCACCACCACACCCAGCTAATTTTTGTATTTTTAGTAGAGACATGGTTTCACCATGTTGAACAGCCTGGTCTCGAACTCCCGACCTCAGGTGATCTGCCTGCCTCAGCCTCCCAAAGTGCTGGGATTATAGGCGTGAACCACTGTGCCCAGCCCTGCCTTCCCTATTTGCTTCCTGCGTTTTATAGATGAACTAAAATCTGAGAGGCTGCAGTTTCCTAGTAGTGATACTTGGTGGATAGAATAGAATCTGCTTGCTCTGCTGCCTTCGCCTTCTTCCTATCATCTGTCAGAAGTGTGCCATCTGTTCCAAGAAGTAGGCTGGGCTTCCCTGTTCTTGCTCCAAACACAACGAAAAAGCTCCTTCTGTTGCTTTCCTGACACTCTGGTACCTTTCCACTACTGTGTTTCCATTTAAGTTGATCATAGTTCACTTCCATTTCTTGTACAGAAGATTTAAAAATCTGAGTTTCATAATGTCCTTAGATC
Source organism: Pan paniscus (assembly GCF_029289425.2). Taxonomy (NCBI): domain Eukaryota; kingdom Metazoa; phylum Chordata; class Mammalia; order Primates; family Hominidae; genus Pan; species Pan paniscus. Next base: position 41,555,584 of record NC_073270.2, read on the forward strand.
ATTTTTGGTTTCTTTTTCATTAGGGTTATTTGTACTGATCTCATCTGAGTTTCTGGTTCATACCTCTTTACTCCTTACACCATCTGTGTGTGTGTGTGTGTGTGTTTTTAAGCAATCTTTTCTGAGCTTTCCACAAACATGTATTGAATGCTGTGAGTCAGGTGGTACACTAGGTGCTATGAAATGAAGGAAAATAAGTACTTCAAGATGTTCACAGACGAGTCAAGTATTTGGCTTTGGTTTTTAGTATTGATAGCCAAGGGTCGTTAATCATGTATTCTAATGCTTATGTCTTTGCTAGTGACTCACATTTATTGAGTGATTTACTCTGTGCCTGGCACAAATCTAAAGGCTTTATATGTTATACCTCCTTTAATCCTCTAGATGCTATGAAGGGGGTACTTTTATTCTACTTTATATATGAGGAAATAGAAGCAGAAAGCAGTTAAGTTTTCCAGTGCTATGTAGCTGTAAATGGTGAATTTAGGATTTGAGTCTAGCTAGTTGGCTTCTGAGCATGGTCGGGTGTGGCTTTGATCCCCACGCATGTGTTCAGTACCTAGAATAAAGTCCCTGAAATTAAATATATTATGAGGAGATATTTACTCTGTACAAAGTTCATTTACAAAAACCCCTAGGGGAGAATAGTTAATTTCATATGTGGGAATTTCAGAAGGCTTCAGAAAGATGACTTTTGATGCCAAGTCATTCATTCAATGCTAGATGCTGGAGAAATAGTGGTGATTAGGACAGACATAGTCCCTGATCTTTAGGAGCTGACATTCCAGTGGAGGTGGATAGAACAGAAACCAGCAGACTGATATATATAGATAATGTTAGGTGGTGATAAATGCTAGAAAGTGGAATAAGTACTTTTTTTTTTTTTTTTTTTTTGTGAGATGGAGTCTCGCTCTGCCACCCAGGCTGGAGTGCAGTGGCATGATCTTGGCTCACTGCAAGCTCCGCCTCCCAGGTTCACACCATTCTCCTGCCTCAGCCTCCCAAGTAGCTGGGACTACAGGTGCCTGCCACCATGCCCGGCTAATTTTTTGTATTTTTTAGTAGAGATGGGGTTTCACTGTGTTAGCCAGGTTAGTCTCGATCTCCTGACCTCGTGATCTGCCTGCCTCAGCCTCCCAAAGTGTTGGGATTACTGGTGTGAGCCATCGCACCTGGCCAGAATAAGTACTTTCAAGTGGGTAGAGTGCCTCTATGTGTGTATGTGTTCTGCTTTTTTTATATAGAGGGTGAACAGAGGAGATCTCTCTGACAGACATTTAAATAGAGTCCTAAAGTAAGTGAGGGAGTGAGTCATGTTAGTATCCAGAGGAGAGAGGGTTGCAGACAGAGGCAGCCAAGGCAGAAGCCCTGGCTTAGGAGCAAGCAGGGCATTCAAGCAATAATAGGTAGGAACATGTGGCTGGGAGGGTAGAGAGTGAGAGGCCAGAGGTAGGAGGTGAGCCCAGAAAGGTCAGCAGGGGCCAGATTGGCCATAATAAGGAGTTTGGACTTTATTCTAAATGTGATAGTAAGTCATTGAAAGGTCTTAAACAGGGAATCAATGTTATCTGATTTCAAGTATTAAAAGTGGCTGTGGGCCAGGTGCAGTGGCTCACACCTGTAATCCCAGCAGTTTGGGAGGCCGAGGTGGGTGGATCATTTGAGGCCAGGAGTTTGAGACCAGCCTGGCTGACAGGTACTAAAAATACAAAAAATTAGCCTGGAGTGTTGGTGGGCGCCTGTAATCCCAGGTACTCAGGAGGCTGAGGCAGGAGAATTGCTTGAACCCGGGAGATGGAGGATGCAGTGAGCTGAGATTGTGCCACTGCATTCTAGTCTAGGCAACAAGAGCGAAACTCTGTCAAAAAAAAAAAGGGGGGCTGTGAGCCTAGGCAATATAGCAAAACGCTGTCTCTACCAAAAATACAAAAAAAAAAAAAAAAAAAAAAAAGCCAGGCATGGTGGTGTGTACCCGTGGTCCCAGCTACTTGGGAGGTTGAGGTGGGAGAATCACTTGAACCTGAGGGGCAGAGGTTGCAGTGAGCTGAGATGGTGCCACTTCACTCCATCCCAGGTGACAGAGCTAGACCCTGTCTCAAAAAAATAAAGTTGCTGTGGTTATTGTGTGTAGAATATGCTGTAGGCAGCCATGGGCAGAAACAAGAAGAGCAAGGATCTTTTGTATTAGTCCATGTGAAAGATGATAGTTGTTTGAACTAAAAAGCAGTGGGGGAGTTGATGAGAAGTGATCAGCGTCTGTATAATTTTTGAAGGTACAGCTGACAGATTTGCTGACGACATGTAAGAGATAGAGAAGAGTCAAGGATGACTCCAAGGGCTTTTTCTCTCGGTACCAGTAGATGGAATTACCACATGCTGAAATGGGGTAGACTTCAGTAGAACTAGGTTCTAGGGAGACGATAAGCAGTTTGGTTTTGGGCATGTTAAATATATGAGATTCCTTTGAGATGACTAAGTGGAGATGTTGAATGGATAGTTGAATAACAGAGTCAGATGTTCAAGTGTGAGCCCTGGGTTAGAGATAGACATCTGGGAGTTGGGCTGAGTGCGGTGGCTCACGCCTGTAATCCCAGGACTTTGGGAGGCAAGACGGAAGATCGCTTGAATCCCAAGATCGAGACCAACCTGTGCAACATAGTGAGACTCTGTCTCACAACACATATATACACAGAAGCCCCAAGAAACCTAGCTGGGCATGGTGGTGTGAGCTTGTGGTCCCAGCTACTGGGGAGGCTGAGGTAGGAGGATCACTTGAGCTAGGGAGGTCAAGGCTGCAGTGAGCTATGATTGTGCTGCTATACTGTATGATTGTGCCTGGGTAACAGAGCAAGACCCTGTTTCAAAAAAAAAAAAAAGAAAAAAAGTAAAGGAATTTGGGAGTTGGTAATGAGTAAATGGGATTAAAAAAATAGACTATATTTTAGAGCAGTTTTAGGTTCACAGCAAAATTGAGCAGAAAGTACAGAGTTCTGGCTGGGCACAGTGGTTTATGCCTGTAATCCCAGCACTTTGGGAGGCTGAGGTGGAAGGATTGCTTGAGCCCAGGAATTTGAGACCAGCCTGGACACCATTGCAAGACCCTGTCTCTACAAAAAATAAAACAAATTAGCTGGGGTAGGGGGTGGCTTGTACCTGTAGTCCTAGCTACTTGGGAGGCTGAGGTGGGAGGATCGCATGAGCCCAGGAGTTTGAGGCTACAGTGAGCCATGATTATGCCACTGCATGCCAGCTTGGGTCACAGGGTCACAGAGCAAGACCCTGCTTCTAAAAAAAAAAAAAAAAAAAAAAGAATGTATCAAGTTCCCATATTCCTGTGTTCTCCCTCCAGCCTCCCCCACTTTCAACATCCTGCACCAGAGTGGTACATTTATTACAGTTGATGAACCAATATTGACACCTCAGTACCACCCAAAGACCATAGTTTGCATTAAGGTTTGCTGCTGGTGTTGTATTGTTTATGGATTTTGACAAATGTATAATGTATATGTGTATGTTACACATTTATCAAAATCCATATGTGTACATTATACATTTGTCAAAATCCATAAAAGTTACAAAAGTACAAAAAAAGTACAATATTCATGAAAAGACAACTTGATGCTCAAAAAGTTTCGGATTTTGGATGTTTGGATTTGAGATGCTCAACCCATAGTAAAATTCGCTCTTTTTCAGAATACAGTTGAGTTTTGCCAAATTTGACAGTTCACGCAAGCCCCACCACAATCAAGATATGGGTCGGGAATGGTGGCTCATGCCTATAATCGCAGCACCTTGGGAGGACAACGTGGGAGGATTGCTTGAGCCCAGGAGTTCAAGACAAGCCTAAGCAACGTAATGGGACTTCGTCTCTCAAAAAAAATAATAATAATAATAAAAGTAATAATAATAGCTGGGTGTGGTGGTGTGTGTCTATAGTTTTAGCTACTCAGGAGGCTGGGGTGGGAGGAAGACTGCTTGAGCCCAGGAGGTCAAGGCTGCAGCAAGCTGTGATTGTACCGCTGCACTCCAACTCCAGCCTGTGTGATAGAGCGAGACCCTGTCTCAAAAAAAAAAAAAAAAAAAAAAAAAAAGGGGTGAAGAAAGAAAAAAAAAAGATATAAAGCACTTCTGTTACCCACAGAATTTCCTCATGTCCATTTGTAATCAGCCTCTCCTGGCACCTCCAGCTCCTGTCACCCACTGATCTGTCCTTTGTCTATACAGTTTTGCCTTTTCCATAGTGTGTTATAATGGAATTATTCAGTACATAGCCTTTTGGATTTGGCTTCTTAAACTTAGCGTAATGCATTTGAGACTCACCCGTATTTTTGCATGAGCAAAATAAAGGGTTGTTGCTTTTAGAACCAAGTAGTAAGTATTCCATTGGATGGATATACCACAGCTTATCTGTTTATGTGTTCAAAGACATATGGATTGTTTCCAGTTTTGGGTTAATATGAATAAACATTTATATATAGGTTTTTATGAGAATATAAGTTATCATTTCTCTTGGATAAATACCAGCGAGCTGGATTGCTGGGTCATGTAAGTGTATGTTTAACCAAGTGAGAAACCGCCAAACTTTTTCAGAGTCTCTGTACCATTTTGCATTTCCACCAGGAATGTATGATAATTCCAGTTGCTCTGCATTGTTGTCAGCACTTGGTGGGATTCTTTTTTTTCTCTCCTTTTTTTAATTAACTGTTTTAAAAAAATTGAGATATAGTTTACATGTTATAAAATTCATCCTTTTAGGCTGGGTGTGGTGGCTCATGCCTGTAATCCAAGCACTTTGGGAGGCTGAGGTGGGCGGATCACAAGGTCAAGAGATCGAGATCATCCTGGCCAACATGGTGAAACCCTGTCTCTACTAAAAATACAAAAATTAGCTGGGTGTGGTGGCATGTGCCTGTAGTCCCAGCTACTCGGGAGGCTGAGGCAGTAGAATTGCTTGAACCCGGGAGGCAGAGGTTTCAGTGAGCCAAGATCACGCCATTGCACTCCAGCCTGGTGACAGAGTAAGACTCTGTCTCAAAAAAAAAAAAAAAAAAAAAAAAAAAAAATTTGACCATTTCAAAGCATACAATTCAATAATTCAATGGTGTTCAGTGTATTTACAAAGTTGTACAATTGTCACCACTATCTAATTCCAGAATTCTCATTATCCCAAAAAGAAACCTCATACACATTAGCAGTCAGACCCTATTTCCTCTCTGCCCTTCCCAGCCTAGGCAAACACGAATTTACTTTCCCTCTATATATATGCCTGTTCTGGACATTTCATAGATATGGAGTCATACAGTAGGTGACTAGCTGCTTTCACTTAGCATGCTATTTTCAAGATTCATCTATGTTGTACGTTACTGCTTTTTGTGGATGAATAATTCCATTATATGAGTATACCATATTTTGTTTTCCCATTCATCAGTTGTTGGGTATTTACAGTGTTTCTTCTTTTTGGGTATTGTGAGTACACATTTGTGTGGACATATGATTTTACATCATATGGGTATATACCTAAGATGGAATTGTCGGATCATATGGTAATTCTGTTTAACCTTTTGAGGAACTGCTAAATTGCTTTTCATAGTAGCTGCACCATTTTACACTCCCACCAGCAATGGGAATCCTGTTTGTTTTTATTTTGAAGAGATGGGAGTCTTGGTATTGGCCCAGACTGGACTCAAACTCCTGGGCTCAAGTGATTGTCCTGCCTCAGGCCTCCTGGGTAGTTGGGACTGCAGGTGCATACCACTGTGCCCAGCTATTTTTTACATTCAATAAGAAGTAAAATTATCAGCTGAGACTGAGATCAGGACAGGGAGGGCTTAGGTTTGAGGAAAGAAGATAAGGTATGAAATATTTAGGAGTTTGCACTCCCTCCTCAGGCTCCGCTTTACTCAGTAGCTAATGACAGGCCTCAAACTCCTGGCCTCAAGTTATCCTCCTGCCTCGGCCTCCCAAAGCATTGGGGTTACAGGTGTAAGCTACCATGCCTGGCTAAAAACTTTTTTGATATTAATTTTCCTGGCTCCTTAAAGGTATAAGACATTGAATTAAGAAGAGTGCAAAATTGCTACTCTATAATTAGGTTAATTATTTTTAGAGAGAGGGTCTTGCTTTGTTGGCCAGGCTGGAGTACAATGGCTATTTACGAGTGCCGTGAAAGCACACTACAGCCTTCAATTCTTTGGCTCAAGCAGCTCTCTTGCCTCAGCCTCCTGTGTAGTTGGGACTATAGGCATGCACTATAGCACCCAGCTCTTACACTTTTATTTTAAAAATACTTTCTGTTGAGTTTTAATTTATAGTAGAGTGTATAAACCCTAAATGTGTAGCTTGGTGAACTTTTACATATGTATACACTTCTATAGCCACCACCCAAATCAAGATATGGACCATTATGGGCACTCTGGAAGCTTTTTTGTCCCTCTCCTACCCCTAAAGAGAATTACTGTTTAATACCTGTTTGCAGATATGCATTTTATGTATGTATGTATGTGTGTTTGAGACAGTTTCGCTCTTGTCCCCCAGGCTGGATGGCAGTGGCACGTTCTCGGCTTACTGCAACCTCCGCCTCCTGGGTTCAAGTGATCTCCTGCCTCAGCCTCCTGAGTAGCTGGGATTACAGGTGCCCGCCACCACACTCGACTAATTTTTGTATTTTCAGTACAGATGGGGTTTCGCCATGTTGGCCAGGCCGGGCTCGAACTCTTGACCCCAGGTGATCTGCCCGCGTCGGCCTCCCAAAGTGCTGGGATTACAGGTGTGAGCCACTGCACCTGGCCTAGACATGCACTTAAAGTGAGACCCATCAGCATGTTGAGTGTTTTCTCTAGCCACATTTAGCTGTCTGGGTACAGGAATGGAGAATGTGGAGTCTGAAATAACCAGGGTTGGGTGGCAGTTGTGATGAGGAAGAGAGTCGCCAGTAATTTGAGGGCATATGCAAGGAAGTGAAATTAAAGAATGAGAAGATTTCCAGGAAGAGAGTGGCAGGGGGAGAAGCAGAAGGAATAACATCAGCAAAAATATTCAGGGCTTGAAAGAACTTGGTGTGTTCTGAGAATCCAGGGAGGTAACAGGAGTGGTGGGAGATTGAACTGAAGAGTGAAAATTTAAGCAGGAGAGAGACATGTTTTGATCCTTCTCAGTAACAGAAAATTGGCAGTGTTCATTCTGTCATAAGATATTTGCTGAGTGGCTCTGTATCAGGCATTCTGCTGGGTACTGATAGAGGGGGTTTGGGGGTGATCTGTACATACTGACTGTTCAGTTGTTGCTGGTAAGAAATGATTGAGATAGAGAGGAAAGATAAATTTAAGACCTTTCTTATATCACATGTTGATTAATGGAAGTGGTGAAGGGGTAGGGAAAGAGTTAAGGCATTCAAAATAGCAGTTTTTCTGCAGTTTAATAGTCAGCCTTTTGTTTTTTACTAAATATATCTTCCATCCCCATCTCCTCTCCAGCAAAGGCTGGTGATGGCTTAGAATGTTCCTTTTGTGCATAGAAGTATTTTGCTTCTGGTATGTGCCCTGAGCCAGGAATGGAGGCAAGCTCTGATTTTTTTTTGAGACGGAGTTTCGCTCTTGTCACCCAGGCTGGAGTGCAATGGTACGATTTCGGCTCATCGCAACCTCTGCCTCCTGGGTTCAGGTGATTCTCCTGCCTCAGCCTCCCAAGTAGCTGGGATTACAGGCATGCGCCACCACGTCTGGGTAATTTTCTGATTCTTGAAGTAAAATGAGTGCTGTATGTTTGCAGACACACTGTTTATATAGCAAAGAATCTGGAAGCAGTCTGAATGCTTAACCTCTGGGGGAAAGTTAAGTCAAATTCTGGGCTAGCCACGCAGTTAAGTAGACTATTACACGGCTAAGACAAAAGACACCCATGTGGATGTGGTGACTGCAGGAATGTTTACATGTGGAGTCCAGTTAAGAGCAGAAGGCTCATAGCCGGGTGCGGTGGCTCACGCCTGTAATCCCAGCACTTTGGGAGGCTGAGGTGGGTGGATCATGAGGTCAGGAGATCGAGACCATCCTGGCTAACACGGTGAAACCCTGTCACTATTAAAAATACAAAAAATTGGCTGGGTGTGGTGGCGGGCGCCTGTAGTCCAGCTACTTGGGAGGCGGAGGCAGGAGAATGGTGTGAACCCGGGAGGCGGAGCTTGCAGTGAGCCAAGATGACGCCACTGTGCTCCAGCCTGGGCAACAGAGCGAGACTCCATCTCAGAAAAAAAAAAAAAAGCCGAAGGCTCTTCACCAGGTTTAGAGTTAGATGTAGATATCGATCTTGATTGTGCCTCTTCCTAGTCATTCTCTTTGAGGCTCCATTTCCATGAATGTAAAAAGGGGGCAGTAATAATAATGACTCCTTAAGTCTTCATGGCATGATCAAGTGAGATACCTTAGATAAAGATAGTTTACAAACCCTAGAGTAAGCTGCACTCATTAGTTCTATTTATTTATTTATTTATTTATTTCTGAGACAGAGTTTCGCTCTTGTTGCCCAGGCTGGAGTGCAATGGCATGATCTCGGCCCACCACAACCTCCGCCTCCCGGGTTCAAGCAATTCTCCTGCCTCAGCCTCCCGAGTAGCTGGGATTACAGGCATGTGCCACCATGCCCAGGCTAATTTTGTATTTTTAGTAGAGACGGAGTTTCTCCATTTTAGTCAGGCTGGTCTCGAACTCCAGGCTTCAGGTGATCCGCCCGCCTCGGCTTCTCAAAGTGCTGGGATTATAGGCGTGAGCCACTGCGCCCAGCCTCATTAATTACTAATAGCCATGTGGGTGAACACTGATGAGTTGTAGTGGGAATTCAGAAGGAAATTGTCATCCTTTCTGCTTTTTTCTCCCCCGCCCCATGATGTTTCTTTAGTTAGTATTTCTGGTATATAGGGGGGAACAAAACAGATTCCTGCCAAGCACTGTCTGGCTGCTCTAGTTTAAGCACGTGCACGGTATGTAGTATTAGGCAGCTTAATTTTACACAGATGCAGCAAGACTCTGAGCGGCAAGCCTTCCTGGGGCTTAAGGTCATATAGGGCAGGCGTGTCAACACTGTTTCCCTGAATTAGACCTGTACTGTTCTCTGCCTTCTGGCTGTGCACATGGAGTCATGCCAGCAGTGGCAGTGCTTTACTGTCTTACAGCCCTCTCCCTCCCTTGGTGGAGCCCTAGGACATGTTGGCTTATCTTGTAGCTTAGAGCAGTGTTTCTCAAACCTGAAAACATGAGGACTGGCACCTCTAACCTATAAACTATTGATAGACTCCATTTCTAGATACCAAAGCAGTCTAGCAAAATGCAACTTTGTTAGCTACTTAGTGCTGTGTAACATATTTTCTCAAAATTTAGTGGCCTAAAACAATAAACATTTATTATTCTCTAGGTGTCTATGGGCCAGGAATTCAGGAGCGGCGTAATGGGGGGTTGAGGGGGCTTCTGGCCCAGGATCGCATAAAGGCTGCATCCAAGGGGGCTCACTCACAGGGCTGGCAAGTTGGTGCTGGTTCCTGACAGGTGGCCTCAGTTCCTTGTCATGTGAACCTCTCCATAGACATCTAGAATGTTCTCACGATGTAGCACCTGACTTACCCTAGAACAGGGAATCTGAGAGAGTGCAGGGCAGAAGCAGCAGTGCTTTGTGTATATGCTTGTGGTAAAATACATACAACATAAAATTTAGTATTTTAATCATTTTTAGGTGTGCAGTACAGTTCTGTAGCATTAAATACATTCACACTGTTCTGCAACCATTACCAGCATACTTCTCCAAAATATTTTCTTTCTTTCTTTTTTCTTTTTTTCTTGGTGACAGATTCTCACTCTGTTGCCAGGCTGGAGTGCAGTGGTGCGATCTCAGCTCACTGCAGCTTCTGCCTCCCGGTGATTCTCATGCCTCAGCCTCTCGAGTAGCTGGGATTATAGGCTTGTGCCACCACGCCTGGCTAATTTTTGTATTTTTAGTAGAGATGATGTTTCACCATGTTGGCCATGGCTGGTCTGAAACTCCTCACCTTTGGTGATCCACCTGCCTCAGCCTCCCAAAGTGCTGGGATTACAGGCATGAGCCACTGAGCCTGACCTAAAATTTTTCATAGTGAGATAAAATCTCACTATGTTGTTTATGTTGGTCTCAAACTCCTGGCCTTAGCCGTGCGCCATGGCTCATGCCTATAATCCCAGCACTTTGGGAGGCTGAGGCAGGCATATTGCATGAGCCCAGGAGTTTGAGACCAGCCTAGGTAACGTGGTGAAACCCTGTCTCTCCTGGCCTCAAGCAATCTTCCTGCCTTGGCCTCTCAAAGTATTGGGATTATAGGTGTGAGCCACCACGCCCAGCCCAAGATTTTTTCTTTTTCTTTTTTTTTTGAGATGGAGTTTCGCTCTGTCACCTAGGCTGGAGTGCAGTGGTGCGATCTCAGCTCACTGCAATGTCTGCCTCCTGGGTTCAAGCAGTTCTGCTGCCTCAGCCTCCCAAGTAGCTGGGGCTACAGGCGCATGCAGCCATGCCTGGCTAATTTTTTGTATTTTAGTAGAGACGGGGTTTCACGTGTTGCCCAGGCTGGTCTCAAACTCCCGAGTTCAGGCAGTCCACCTGCCTCGGCCTCCCAGAGTGCTGGGATTACAGGTGTGAGCCACCGTGCCCGGCCTGATTTTTTCATCTCTCCAAACTGAAACCCTGTATCTATTAATCAGCAACTGCCCCATCCCTTCTCCCCTTAGCTCCTGGTAACCTCTATTCTGCTTTCATTAATCTGGCTACTCTAGATAACTCAGATGAATGGAATCATGCAGTATTTGTCCTTCAAGTGGCTTATTTCACTTAGCATAAGTCCTCAAGGTTCATCTGTGTTGTAGCATGTATTAGAGTTTTATTCCTTTTTAAGGCTGAATAATATTCCATTGTATGGATATACCACATTTTATCTATTCATGTATTAGACACTTGGGTGGCTTTTTGACTACTGGGTTGTCTTTTGACTGTTGTGAGTAATGCTGTGTGAATTCTGGAGTACAGACATCTGTATGAGTCCTTGTGTTCAGTGTTTTTGGATATATACCCAGAAGTGGAATTGCTGCAGTGCTTTTTTTTCTTTTTCACATCAACTTTATAGTTAGATAATCCATCACTTTATTAATTCAGAAGTTTGCTTTTTTTTTCCCTTCAACTTTTTTTTTTTAAGTTCTGGGGTACATGTGCAAGATTTGCAGGTTTGTTGCATAGGTAAACTTGTACCATGGTAGTTTGCTGCACAGATCATCTCATCACCTAGCTATTAAGCCCAGCATCCATTAGCTCTTCTTCCTGATATTCTCTCTCCCCTGTCCTGCTGCAGTGCTTTTTATAACCCAGCTTTGGAAGTCCCACACCATCACTTTTGCCACATTCTACTTGTTAGAAATGAGGCCATATTCAAGGATAAAACAAAATCTACCTTTTGAAGGAATAAGTGCCAAATCTGCAGACATATAAAGTTGTTCCAGCTACTATTTGGGAGTGATTTTATAATGCCAGGTTAGTTACAAATATACACGCTAAACTTATTTCTTTCTTCCTTCCCTCCCTCTCTTCCTCCCTCCCTCCCTTCCTTCCTTCCCATTTATTTATTTTGGGTCTCACTCTATCACCCAGGGTGGAGTTCAGTAGTGCGATCATGACTCAACACAGCCTCAACCTTCTGCGCTCCAGTGATCCTCTCACCTCAGCCTCTTGAGTAACTGGGACTACAGGCATGCATCACCACATCTGGCTAATTAAAAAAAATTTTTTTTGTCCAGGCAGATGGGGTCTCCCTATGTTTCCCATACTGATCTCAAACTCCTGGGCTCAGGGGATCCTCCTTCAGCCACCCAAAGTGCTGGGATTATAGGCATGAGCCATTGTGCTGGGCTGATTAAATTTTTTTAGAAATAGGGTCTCACTTTCTTGCCCAGGCTGGAGTGCAGTGGTGTTGTGATCATAGCTCACTGCAGCCTCAAACTCTTGGGCTCAAGTGATTCCCCAACTCCAACCTCTTAAGTAGCTAGGACTACAGGCCTGGCTAATTTTTAAAACTTTTTGTAGAGACGGAGTCTTCCTATGCTGCCCAGGCTGGTCTTGAACTCCTGGCCTCCTGCCTTGGCCTCTGAAAGCACTGGGATTACAGGTATGGGCCACTGCGCCCAGCCTCACACGCTAAAATTTTCTAGTAGTTCTTGATTATATGGTGGTCATCTGGTATCTCAACGTTCTTCATGTCATTGCCCACTTGTAACCCATTTGTGGTACCTCAGCTGGGAAGCTCTGGTAAAGAGGGTCCAGATTACAGAAAAGCACAATATAATATTCTTCATCCCTCATGGAGACCTTGTGGACCAGCAGCTCTGTGTTCACCAACACGCAGTGGTCCAGGGACTGCTCTTGGCAAACATTCATTTAGGGCTCAGCAGCCCATCCATAAGATCCTCCTGGCCCCTCAAACGGAGTTGTTGTTTCCTCTATCCCCTTGAATTTCCTTGTCCTCTTTTTTGCCTGCTTTCCTCTGTACTATGCTGATTTACTCCTATTACATCTTCTCTCAGAAACTCTCCCCAGCTTCACTGCCTCTTTGATCAGCTGGAAAATGCCTACTCATCTTTCAGAATGGAGATCAAGTGTCTCCTCTTCCCCAGGGTTGTCTTGGGCCCTCCTCTCACTCGATCCCCTTCCTCTCCCTCTCCCCTTTTGCACCTCTGTATCTTACTCTACCTTAAGGAGTCCTCTGTTGTTGCACCTGGTATACTTTATTACAATTATTTGTACCTATAGACATACTTAGATACTTTTATTCCCCCAGACTATACTGTAGTAAATAAGAGACAGATGCCTCTAGCAGTGCCTGTTGTCTCCTGGGGAAGCAGGCCATAAACACAAACAAATGAAATAATGACAGATTAGGGTAAATGCTATGAAGGAAACATATAGGAAACTGACACAGACTCCAAGGAAATGGGGGCTACTTGAGATAGTGTAGTCAGAGATTCTGAGGCTATAGGAGGATAAGGATGTTGCCTGGGAAGAGTGGGCAGGGGTTGTTGTTTCAGGTAAAGGGAGCATAGTCGGTGTGGGAAGGTGTGTGGTGTGTTTGAGGAATTGAAAGTCTACTGTGTGTTGTAACGTAGGGCCTGTCATCCTCTGCCAGTTGCTGTGATCATGCATCTTAATAGATTTGGTTCTGGCCGGATGTGGTGGCTCACGCCTGTATTCCCAGCACTTTGGGAGGCCAATGCAGGTGGATCACGAGGTCAGGAGTTCGAGACCAGCCTGGCCAACATAGTGAAACCCTGTCTCTACTAAAAATACAAAAAATGTTAGCTGGGCATGGTGGTGGGCACCTGTAGTCCCAGCTACTTGGGAGGTTGAGGCAGGAGAAACACTTGAACCTGGGAGGTGGAGGCTGTAGTGAGCTGAGATCACACCACTGTACTCCAGCCTGGGTGACAGAGTGAGACTCCATCTCAAAAAAAAAAAAAAAAAAGTAGATTTGATTCTGTATTTCTAAACCCTAATATACTTCCTGGCCCAGAGTAGGTACTCAGAAAATGTTTGTGGAATTATGGTTCAATGAATTTTTCTTCTGCTGATTTCTGTTCATTCTCCTTGTCCTTTTCCATTTGACATTGGCTATACTGGTCTTCTGTGGCTTCTTGGTTGGCTTAGTGACCAGTTATCTGACTTGCTTAAATTAAGCTTATTATGGTAACCTTATTTATTATGAATTTTTGCTTATCTGTCCTTTCCAGGTTGAATTTTAGATAAGAATTTTTGATGCTTTTTGGCCTTTGGAAAACAGTTTTGTGACTAATTTTGTCATGGTGACCACCATGTGCATATATCCCCTCCAAATTAAGAGTTCCCATACTGGGGCATGTTTGTCTTCTTGACATCTACAACATGAATATCACTGGTTTATTTTGATGATTCATCTTGGTTTGTTTATATATTTCTATTGCTGTTTTGTGGCTCCAGATCTTTTTAAAAATTACATCTGGTGAACGTTTATTGAATGTGTAATATATGCAGGATACCCTGGGGGAGATTCAGACTCTTGATCTCTGAAGGTTTGATCCAAAGGCTAAGTCTTCTCTGAACCCTTTCCCAACCCTCTAGTTAGAAAAAATGGGACTCTGATGAAAAAGTTTAATGTGGGCTTTAGAATGAAGGGTTAAAAAAAATAAAAAATAGGCCAGGCACAGCGGCTCATGCCTGTAATCCCAGCACTTTGGGAGGCTGAGGCGGGCAGATCACGAAGTCAGGAGTTCAAGACCAGCCTGGCCAACATGGTGAAACCCCGTCTCTACTAAAAATACAAAAATTGGCCAGGCATCGTGGCGCACACCTGTAATCCCAGCTACTCTGGAGGCTGAGGCAGGGGAATTGCTTGAACCCGGGAGACAGAGGTTGCAGTGAGCCGAGATCATGCCACTGTACTCCAGCCTGGGCGACAGAGTGAGACTCTGTCTCAAAAATAAATAAATAAATAAATAAAAAGTGGGGAGGGTTTATTCAAGTGCTTTAGAAGGGGGCAGGGAAGAGCAGCAGAAACCCAGACTGTCCAGCCTGGGCTGGACATGGAGGAGAGATAATGCCTCTCTTCTGTCTAGTCCTGGTTATGGGATATAGGCAGGCTGGTTCATTCTACAGCTATGGTTTTTTTTTTTTTTTTTTTTGAGACGGAGTTTCGCTCTTGTTTCCCAGGCTGGAGTGCAGTGGTGCGATCTCGGCTCACCACAACCTCCACCTCCCAGGTAAAGCGATTCTCCTGCCTCAGCCTCTCGAGTAGCTGGGATTATAGGCATGCGCCAGCACACCCAGCTAATTTTGTGTTTTTAGTAGAGACGGGGTTTCTCCATGTTGGTCAGACTGGTCTCGAACTCCCAACCTTGGGTGATCCGCCCACCTCAACCTCCCAAAGTGCTGGGATTACAGGTGTGAGCCACTGCGCCCAGCCAGCTATGCTTCTTTTTCTCTCCTTTCTTCCTGAGATCCAGAGTGTTTCTGATCTTTTTGCTTGTGGAGAGGAATGGGAAATCCCATGGAGCTTACCAAACTTCTCTTTGGGCTCTTGCCACCCTAGGGGCTCTGATGATTGGTCATCTATTCTGTGTCTCCAGGACCTAGCATTTTGTTTGTCTCATAATACAAACTCAGGAATGTTTGTTGAATAATGAAGTTCATAGGGCATAGTTCCTGCCCTGTAAAGTGCTTAGCAGCCTTGTGTTTATATTAGCCATTTAAAAATCTTGTTTGTGACTTGAGTTTGAAACATTTTTGTTGACTCTTGAACTCTTTCTTCTGAGGAAAACTATTGATTTTTGAACATTTAAGTTGTACCTGATTATCATTTCAAACTCTCTTATCAGTTTAGGAAAAATTGACTCAAGAAGAGGTAGGAGGCCGGGCGTGGTGGCTCATGCCTATAATCCCAGCACTTTGGGAGGCTGAGGCGGGCGGATCATGAGGTCAAGAGGTTGAGACCATCCTGGCCAACATGCTGAAACCCCGTCTCTATTAAAAATATAAAAATTAGCTGGGTGTGGTGGCGGGCGCCTGTAGTCCTAGCTACTCTGGAGGCTGAGGCAGGAGAATCGCTTAAACCTGGGAGTCAGAGGTTGCAGTGAGCTGAGAACACGCCACTGCACTCCAGCCTGGGCGACAGAGCGAGATGCCGTCTCAAAAAAAAAAGAAGAGGTAGGAAACTTGATCAGACTAGTAACCATAGAAGTGATGGGAAAGGTAGATAAAGAACTACCTTCTGAGAAGGCCCTCAGAGTAGGTGGTTTCATAGAAAATGAAATAAAGCATTCTAGTTTGTTGTATGAGATTATCATAGCCTAATACTGAAACTGGGCAGGAAGGGCATAATACAAGGACACTTGGACAGATCTCATTTATAAGAGGTACAATTCTTGTCAATAAAATCCTGGAACACCAAGTAGAGACTTATTAAATGAATGATGCATGAAACCAAATATGATTTATTCTAGCAGAGTAATGATAACTTAAATTTAAGAAATCTATCAAGTTCATTATATTTACAGAATAAAAGAGTCCGGGCACAGTGGCTCACGCCTATAATCCCAGCACTTTGAGAAGCTGAGGTGGGTAGATCACTTGAGGTCAGGAGTTTGAGACCAGCCTGGCCAACATGATGAAACCCGTCCCTACTAAAAATACAAAAAATTAGCCAGGCGTGGTGGCGTGTACCTGTAGTCCCAGCTACTGGGGAGGCTGAGGTGGGAGAATCACTTGAACCCGGGAGGCAGAGGTTGCAGTGAGCCAAGATCACACCACTGCACTCCAGCCTGGGCAACACCATGAGACTTCATCTCAAAAAAACAAATAAAATAAGATAAAATAAAAGAGAAAAGTTTTATAATCTTCTTGACAAAGGCTGAAAATTCTAAAAATTTATTATTACCTGTTTTTTAGATGGGGTCTCACTCTGTCCCCAGAGTAGAGTGCAGTGGCACAATTATAGTTCACTGCAGCTTTGAACTCTTTGGCTCAAGTGATCTTCCTGCCTCAGTCTTCTGAGTAGCTGGGACAACAGGCACACACCACTACTCGTAGCAAATTTTTTTTTTTGACTTTTTTTTTTTTAGAGATGGGGTCTTGCTGTCTTGTTCAGGCTGGTCTCAAACTCCTGGCTTCAAAGTGATACTCTCATCTTGGCCTCCCAAAGTGCTGGGATTATAGACATGAGCCACTATGCCCAGCCAATATTCTTATTTTCCTCTTTTATAACACAAAAGGTATCATAAGATATGCACTATTCTGTAGCTTGTTTTTTAAAAACTTAATGTGTCATGGAAGTCTTTCTGTATCAGTTCATAGAGTGTGTCTTCATTCTTTCTTATGGCTACATAATATGCCATTTTGTGGGTGTGCCATAGCAGCACATAAACATAATATTCATGAAGCTATCGGTTGATATCTTTAAAAAAGTTTTTTAAACTTTTAATTTGCCGGGCGCAGTGGCTCACGCCTGTAATTGCAGCACTTTGGGAGGCCGAGGCGGGCGGATCACGAGGTCAGGAGATCGAGACCATCCTGGCTAACACGGTGAAACCCCATCTCTACTAAAAATACAAAAAATTAGCCGGGCGAGGTGGCAGGTGCCTGTAGTCCCAGCTACTCGGGAGGCTGAGGCGGGAGAATGGCGTGAACCCCCGGCGGGGCAGAGCCTGCAGTGAGCCGAGATCACACCACTACACTCCAGCCTGGGAGACAGGGAGACTCCGTCTCAAAAAAAAAAAAAAAAAAACTTTTAATTTAAAAGTATTTATTTTTTGGCTGGGTGCAGTGGCTCACACCTGTAATCCTAGCACTTTCAGAGGCCAAGGCCAGCGATCACTTGAGCCCAGGAATTTGAGACCAGCCTGAGCAACATGGCAAAACCCCGTTTCTACAAAAAATACCAAAAAAGTATCTTAGCCGAGCATGGTGGCGTGAGCCTGTAGTCCCAGCTACTCAGGAGGCTGAGGTGGATCACCTGAGCCTGGTAGGTTGAGGCTGCAGTGAGTGGAGATTGCACCACTGTACCCCATCCTGGGTGACACAGTAAGACCCTGTCTCAAAAACAAAACAAAAAACAAAAACAAAAACAAAAAAAACACAAAACCCCAAAAAGTACTTATTTTTTACTTATACAATTAATATTTAACTAAATTTTTAAAAAAATTCACACTAAAGCAAAAATCTCTTGGTTATTCCTAATCCCTATCTCCTCCTAAGAGCTAATTTTTGTTATTAGTTTGATTATCTGCCCCTTTCTGGCCAGTATTCCCGTTGGTTGGAAATGTAACTCCCAGCTGCAATGTTAGTTTGGAAACTAGAGTCTCTTAGTTTCACATGGCTCTTAGTTACAAATGGAAGCTAGAAATTCTCTCTTCCTTTTCTGCCTGTACAAATTCCATTCACATCTCTTTTGTTAACTCTGTCTCATCATCTTCAGCCTGCTTTATGGTTGTCCATATATTTAGGTTGAACCAGATAAAATTGCTATTTTGGTAGGTAAAAAGCAGTTGATTATCAGCAATTAAATGTGGTTCAACCTAATAGTTTTAAAGCCTAATCCATTTATGTGTCTAGTTCTCCTCAAGGGCAGGGGCCAGAACACATGTTTGTATAATCCCTTCCAAGACCTAGAATTGGCTGGTCAGATCAAAAGCACTTAATAAATTCCTGTTGACTGATGAAGCTAAGCTGTCGCCAAGGCAGGCAGAGTTGTGATCCACTAAATCTTACCAGGTTGATCTCTAAGATGGTTTTTGCAGCCTCCCTCTTCTCTGAAATGTAATTGGGTCCCCACTGCCGTAAGTGACTTGCATCTTTGTCACACTTTAGGGAAGTGGGGAGGACCACTTAATCTTTGGAAAATTTTGCGCCTTGGCTACTATTGAGCCTCTTGGAGGGGTTTGTTTAGGTCTGCAGAGAGTTGGATATGTGTGCCCAGTAAAGTTTTTTTTGAATGAGGGAGAAGCTTTACATTAGCTGAGGACGTAAAGACCCTTCAGAGTGAGTGGAGTTGCTGGCCTAGGAGTTCACACTTGATTCTATGAATCCTGACTTCTGACCAGTGCATATCCAAAGGAATTTAAGGTTTTCCCTGAGGTTGCCAACTTTTAATTTTGCCAAATAAGGACATTTAAAATAAGTATGTAATTATGTACTTTTAATAGTTAATATGTGCTCATGGTACAGCATTCAAAATGTCCAAAAGGATATACAGCAAATAAAATGAGTCTCATGCTTCCTCTCCAGTTGCTTAAAACTATCCAGTTCCCCTTCCGGGAGGCAAACCGGATTACTTGATCCTCCTTCCCGAGGTAGCCCACGCATTTAAAAACAGGTATGACTGTACTGGCTCTCTCCCTTCCCCCACATAAATGGTAGTGCATTCAAATACTGTTTGACATCTTTGAGTTTACCTCCCACATTTCTTAGAAATCTTTTAAAATCAATACATTAAAAAAATAAAGTAAAATCAATACATAGAGCTGCCTTATTCTTTTTGAAGGCTGTGTCATATTAGGAAGGGTATTAAAAACAGTTGTTATCGTTTTAACTTAGAAGGTATATTTAAATACTAAAAGTTAGAAAGAATGCGATTTCAAGCGGGATGTGGTGGTTCATGCCTGTAATCTCAGCACTTTGGGAGGCTGACGCAGGAGGATACTTGAGCCCAGGTGTTCAAGACCAGCCTGGGCAACATAGTGAGACTCCACCTCTACAAAAAAAAAAAAACCCAGTAAATTAGCTGGGCATGGTGGTATGAGCCTGTAGTCCCAGCTACTCTGGTGGCTGACGTGGGAGGATCACTTGAGGTCAGGAGTTCAAAGCTGTAGTGTGCCATGGTGGTGCCACTGCACTCCAGCCTGGGCAACAGAGCGAGACCCTGTCTCAAAAAAAAAAAAAAAGTGATTTCCGTGTAAAGAAAATTTCCTGCCTTAGTCCAAGGACCCTGTGTGAGAAAGCTGTTGCTAGAGATAGTAAACCATTAAAGAAAGTGGTTTGAAGCCAGGAGCGGTGGCTCACACCTGTAGTACCAGCGCTTTGGGAGGCCGATGGGGGCGGATCACGAGATCAGGAGATCGAGACCATCCTGGCTAACATGGTGAAACCTCGTCTCTACTAAAAATACAAAAAAATTAGCCGGGCGTGGTGGCGGGCGTCTGTGGTCCCAGCTACTTGGGAGGCTGAGGCAGGAGAATGGCATGAACCCAGGAGGCGGAGCTTGCAGTGAGCTGAGATCGTGCCACTGCACTCCATCCTGGGTGACAGAACGAGATTCCATCTCAAAAAAAAAAAAAAAAAAAGAAAGTGGTTTGAATAGGAATGTGTTAGGACAGATTGTGTTATTTTAGAGAGGTTTACTAGCCTCAGGTAGGCTGAATGAATGAGAGGGTAAGAGATATATAATTGTCATATTGATGTCCTTCTCCCCATTTTACAGAGAGGAGTGGATTTAGGGAATCCTCTCTTGTCTCCTACAATTGTACTATTTCATTTGTCAGATCAGACAATTAGCCAGTCTGTTGTCAAGGTATCTTGTATTTATAGCAGCTGTCATTTGGATTGGAGTAGGAAGACTAGTTTCAGGGCTGTTTATGTCTTTTGTTAATATTTTTGAGCAAGTAAGGTATGCATAGTAGCAATTAGGAATTATGGAAAACATACCCTTCCAGTCCTCTATGAGGAATACACACATGAAGTGATGGGGGCCTGAACTTGAGGAGTGAAATTGGAATAGGTTGCTGGAGTCTGAGAATGTTGGAATTTAAAAACTGATAGAATACATGACCTTTGGGAAGAATAAGAGGAGTGGAATTCATTTGCTAAACATTTATTGAGTACCTAGTATGTGCAAAGTACTGCAATAAGTTAATGCCAAGCAAACTGCCTTAGAGGGTGCTAGTGTGGGTTGAAAAGTACACAGTATACAGACACAAGAAAGCAGGCCTGTTCATTTAGGTAGGTAGCATGTGTTTATTAGGACAGCACTGTATAGGTGCTGGATATAAGAAAGGAAGGAAGTGGTACAAACCAGGTTGCAGGGAGAAAATACAGATAGAATGTAAACTTTTTCAGTCTAGAATAGCTATTTGATTAATACAAGTGTTTTCAGAGAAAAACTGCATACAATATTTTTCTTTATTTTTAACCGTTTATTTTTTGGAATGAGCAATACCTTTATATAGTTGAAATAAAAAGGTATTATAAGGTATACTGCAAAAAGTCTCCCTCCTATTTTTGCCCCTTCCCACCTCTTATCCAGATACCTCTCTTGTGTCAGGAATAAATGCTGGAAACAGAAACCAGCCCGAGTATTTTAACCACAAAAGGATTTAACGTGGGGATTGGGTACTTTTAAAGTTGTTGGAAGGGCTGGAAGAGTGGGACTCAAGGAGGCTGCCCTTAGGGTATCATCTTGAAAGGCCCACAATCGTAGCTGTGATCTGGTCAGGAAGTCACTACTGGCACTGCCATCTGCACCACTGCTGCTTGACATGCATGAAACTGATGATTAGACATTAGGCTCTGGCTTATTGCACACCAGCAGCAGCAGCAGCAGCAGCAGCAGCAACAGCAACATCTGGGAGCTTGTGAGAGCTCTTAGGCCCCAGCTTGGCATACTGAATCAGAATCTTCATTTCAACAGGATACCTTGATGATTTACATGTATGCGGAAGCTTGATAGGCCTTGTACTGGACCTGGCCACTAACCCAAGGGTCTTTATGACCTTGGCCACCAATTGTAAGGAAGTCAGGGAAATGTAGTTGTTGATTTTCCTAACTCTCAGTCTAGAAAGAAGGTTGAATGGAGGTTGAAAGAAACCATCTACTGAACTGACCACACTTTTCCACAAGTAACCTTTGTTGTTTCTTGGGCATCCTTCCAGATACTTTATGCATATATAAGCATATGTGAATACATATCATTTTTTCTCCTCTTTAAAAAGTAAGTCAGGTGTGGTAGCTCATGCCTGTAATTCCAGCATTTGGGGAGGCTGAGCCAGGATCTGCTATCCTGGGCAGATAGCTTGAGCCCAGGAGTTTGAGACCAGCCTGGGCAACGTAACAGAACTCCATCTCTACAAAAAATACAAAAATTAGCCCTGTATGGTGGTGTGTGCCTGTAGTCTCAACTACTTGGGAGGCTGAGGCTGGAGGGACACGAGCTGGGGAGAGGGAGGTTGCAGTGAGCCGGGATCACGCCACTGTACTTCGGCCTGGGTGACAGAGTGAGACCCTGTCTCAATCAATCAATCAATCAATCAAAATAAAACGAAACAATAGCTTAGCATATACAGTGTTCTGAATCATCTAACTGTATATCTTAGAAGAGCTTTCCATATCTTGACAGATAAAATCATCTTGTTCTTTTTAATAACCGCGTAGTATAAGGCCGGGCACGGTGGCTCATGCCTGTAATGCTAGCACTTTGGGAGGCTGAGGTGGGCGGATCATGAGGTCAAGAGATCGAGACCATCCTGGCCAACATGGTGAAATCCCGTTTCTACTAAAAATACAAAAATTAGCTGGGCGTGGTGGCACGTACCTGTAGTCCCAGATACTCAGGAAGCTGAGGCAGGAGAATTACTTGAATCAGGGAGGTGGAGGTTGCAGAGAGCTGAGATCGTGCCACTGCCCTCCAGCATAGCGACAGAGCGAGACCCTGTCTCAAAAAAACAAACAAACAACAACAAAAAAAACTGCACAGTATTCCATTATATTGCTTATAAATGCTTAAAATTGAGACTGTCTGATACAGTCTGGGTTGCATGGTCATTCTGATTTATTGGCACATGTAAAATCTAATCTAGTTGTTAAATGTTTTCTTCCTGCCTCTTGTGTGCTCAAGTCTTCTGTGTATGTCATCTTGTTTAATCCACACTACAACCCAGTGTGCTTCTTCCACTTTACATGAGGGAACTCAGGCTCTGAAAGTTTAATTTAATAGTTCATAAACTGGCCGGGCACAGTGGTTCACCCTTGTAATCTCAGCACTCTGGGAGGTTGAGGCGTGCAGATCATCTAAGGTCGGGAGTTCGAGACCAGCCTGGCCAACATGGCGAAACCCCATCTCTACTAAAAATACAAAAATTAGCTGGGCGTGGTGGCGGGCGCTGTAATCCCCGCTACTCGGGAGGCTGAGGCAGGGAGAATTGCTTGAACCCAGGAGGTTGCGGTGAGCCAAGATCACACCACTGCACTCCAACCTGGGTGACAGAGCGAGACTCTGTCTCAAAAATAAAATAAAATAAAATAGTTCATAAACTAAGGAATATGCAGGTTAGGATTTGGACCTCAAGTCTGTTACCCTCCATAATTTGTGATTTGACCCAATTACACAGAGTCTCTAAACGGTAGGCCTGGTAACCTTCTCCTTTGGGAAGAGGTTTGGAAGTGTACTATTATGGATATTTGGATATTTGGGGTGGGTATTAAAGGAATGCCAATTTTTTTTTTCTGACTCAGGTATCCAGCTCACATAGAAGACATTGACTACGAGGAAGGAAAAGTACTCATCCATTTCAAGCGTTGGAACCATCGTTATGATGAGTGGTTCTGCTGGGACAGTCCTTATTTACGCCCTTTAGAGAAAATACAGCTGAGGAAAGAGGGCTTGCATGAAGAGGATGGATCTTCTGTGAGTAACAAATCTGGGAAGTTCTGTAGTATGCAAGGTCAGCCATTGGGCTGTTTGTGTTTCAATCTTTGATGTTAGTAGCAGCTGAAGACCAGTTCTTATTTAGGCCTATAGTTGTAACCCTGAGATCTCTATGACACCTGGGGCTCTTGAAGAATCCCAATTTTGTTTGTTTGTTTTTTGAGACAGAGTGTCGCTGTGTTGCCCAGGCTGGAGTGCAGTGGTGCAGTCTCTGCTCACTGCAGTCTCCACCTCTCGGGTTCAAGCAATTCTCATGCCTCAGCCTCCCTAGTAGCTGGGATTACAGGTGCCCACCCTGGCTAATTTTTGTATTTTTAGTAGAGACGGGGTTTTGCCGTCTTGGCCAGGCTGGTCTCAAACTCCTGACCAATTTTACGGCATTGTATCCTTAACTTCTAGAACACTGCCTGGCACATTGTAGATCTTCTGATCTTTTGTTAAGCTGTCTGGTCTTTTGTTAAGTGATCATTCTGGCCAGGCGTGGTGGCTCACACCTGTAATCCCAGCACTTTGGGAGGCGGAGACAGGCAAATCACAAGATCGGGAGTTTGAGACCAGCCTGGCCAACATGGTGAAACCCCACCTCTACTAAAAATACAAAAAATTAGCTGGATATAGTGGCGGGCCCCTGTAATACCAGCTACTCGGGAGGCTGAGGCAGGAGAATCGCTTGAACCCAGGAGGCGGAGGTTGCAGTGAGCCAAGATGATCATGCCACTCCACTCCAGCCCGGGTGACAGAGTGATATTCCATCTCAAAAAAAAAAAAAAAAAAAAGAAGTGATCATTCCATGTAGAACGTTGTACTAAGTCTCATATGCAAGGTCTTCTTCTTTTGAGACAGGGTCTTGCTCTGTTGCCCAGACTGGAATGCAGTGGTGCAATCATGGCTCACTGCAGCCTCAATCTCCCAGGCTCAAGCGATCTTTCCACTTCAACTTCCCAAGTAGCTGGGACCACGGGCCCACCACACCCGGCTAATTTTTAAATTTTTTTATAGAGACAGTGTCTCGTATTATTGCCCAGGCTGGTCTTGAACTCCGGGCTCAAGAGATCCTTCCGCCTTGGTCTCCCACAGTGCTAGGATTATAGGTGTAAGCTCGTCCTGCAGAGTCTTTTATAAGCCCTTAAAGAACTTGGAATTGATTGGACTGTATTCCATTTTTCTAAATTTTATCTCTATGCCTGGAGCTTTTACTGACTTCAAAATGCAGTATGAAGTATTAGTTTTAAGGTTTTTTTGTTTTGTTTTGTTTTAAGCAGTGAAAGCACAGATTTATTGAAATGAAAGTACACTCCACAGAGTGGGAGTGGGCTCAAGCAAGTAGCTCAAGAGCCGTTTTTTTGGTTTGTTTTTGAGATGGGGTCTTGCTCTGTTGCTCAGGCTGGAGTGCAGTGGCTCGATCTCACCTCACTGCAACCTCCATCTCCTGGGTTCAAGCGATTCCCCTGCCTTATCCTCCTGAGTAGCTGGGACCACAGGTGCGTGCCACCACACCTGGCTAATTTTTTGTATTTTTAGTACAGATGGGGTTTCACTGTGTTAGCCATGATGGTCTCGATTTCCTGACCTTGTGATCCGCCTGCCTCGGCCTCCCAAAGTCCTGGCATTACAGGTGTGAGCCACCGCGCCCAGCCGGTTTTTTTTTTTTTTTTTTTTTTTTGATAATGTTGTCCAGCTTTATTTTTGCTTTCTTGCCAAAGAAGATTTGTCAAGCTCCTCACTCTGTCATTATAAAATTCCCACCCTGAGAATCTCCCATTTTTCTTCACCATCACCACACACACACACACACACACACACACACACACACACACACACACACACTGGCTGAAACAATAAAATATAAAGTTCATCCTAAGAAGAAGATATCAAGTCCGAAGAGGGTTATCAACTTTAGAAAAGAAGCAAAGAAATCATAAAATAATGATATTTTAAGATTACAGATTAAGCCCTAATTTAGAATATTTTTAGAAATTTTATCGTATTAAAACAAGGGTGAAGGCACTATAGACTCTTGTTTTTTAACTAACTTTATTTAAATTAGCTATACCCATTTTAAGTGTATGATTTCGTAAGTTTTGTGTAATAAGCTTAAGTTTAATAAGCATTTAAATTTGTGATATAAAAATCACCCATTTTAAACTGTATAGTTTAATAAGTTTTGCAAATTTATATTGTCAGATAGCCACTGCCATATGATACACAATATTTTCATTATGACAAAAAGAAGCTCTCCCTCAAATTGCTTTTCATTCAGTCTTCACCAGCCAGTCCTGGACCAGTTCTGGACCCTGGCTTGCCACTGATCTATCTATTTTCTGTTTATAGTCCTATTTTTGTTTGGTTTTTCATTTGAAATAAAATCATACTGTATGTAACATTTCGGGTCTGACTTACTTCAATTAGCATACCTTTTGAAGCTTCATTTATGGTGTTTTTTTTTTCTGTTCCTGTAATAAGAGTTTGTTTTATTTTTTAATTTTATTTATTAATTTTTTTATTATACTTTAAGTTCTAGGGTACATGTGCACAATGTGCAGGTTTGTTACATATGTATACGTGTGCCATGTTGGTGTGCTGCACCCATTAACTCGTCTTTTTTTGTTTTTTTTTTTAAAGAGACGTTTTCTTGCTCTGTCGCCCAGTCTGAAGTGCAGTGGTGCAGTCTTGGCTTAATGTAGCCTTGACCTCTTGGGCTCAAGCAATCCTCCTTCCTCAGCCTCCTGAGTACCTGGGACTATAGGCATGTACCACTGTGCCTGACTAATTAAAAAATTTTTTTTGTAGAGACAAGGTCTTATTATACTGCCCAGGCTGGTCTTGAACTCCTGGCCTTAAGGGATCTTTCTGCCAAAGAAGGAAGATCCTTCGTACCTCCCAAAGTCCTGGGATTATAGGCGTGTGCCCTTGTGCCTGGCTAGTTTTAAGGTTTTTAAACAGGCATTGAGACATCTATAATGGTCCTGCTGCTTTTGGATCTGACTCAGCCCTGCCTTCTATTTTTCTTTTTTCTTTTTTTTTTTTTTTTTGAGACAGTCTTACTGTATGGCCGAGGCTGGAGTGCGGTGGCATGATCTTGGCTCACTGCAACCTGTCTTTCGGGTTCAAGTGATTCTCGAGTCTTAGCTTTCTGAGTAGCTTGGACTACAGACGCATCCAACCACACCTGGCTAATGTTTGTATTTTTAGTAGAGGTGGGAGTTCATCATGTTGGCCAGACTCCTGGCCTCAGGTGATCCACCTGCCCCAGCCTCCCAAAGTGCTGGGATTACAGGCACGAGCCACTGTGTCCGGCTTATTTTCTGTTTTAACCCTATTAGGGAACTTGAACTATTGCTGGCCTTTTTTTTCTTTTTCCCAAGTAAGGATTATTCAGTATTGTTCCATTTGACTTTTCAGTGTTCATTCTACAAATTTTTTTTTTTTTTTTTTTGAGACAGAGTCTCACTGTATCACCCAGCCTGGAGTGCAATGGCGCAATCTCGGCTCACTGCAACCTCCACCTCCTGGGTTCAAGTGATTCTCCTGCCTCAGCCTCGTGAGAAGCTGGGATTACAGGTGGCCGCCACCACACAGGCTAATTTTTGTATTTTTAGTAGAGACGGGGTTTCACCATGTTGGCCAGGCTGATCTCAGGTGATCTGCCCACCTTGACCTCCCAGAGTGCTGGGATTACAGGTGTGAGCCACTGCACCTGGCCCATTGTACAAAATTTATCAGTGCAAACTGTGTGCTGGGAAAAGAGTATAAAATATTAAAGGTGAATGGTTGCTTTCCCTGGCAAAAGACCCTTTAGAAGTGTAGATGGCATTAAGTGCTGCTTCCCTGAGTATGAAGTAGCCTCATATCTTCTGACTCCTATACTGGATGTGTATCCTAGTAGTCCTGGCCTCTTAGACTCATTTTCAGAATGTATGCTGGTTAGGGTGGAATTATCATCAGTGCTGTTCTGTGCCTGCCCAGACCTCTTGGGCTTATTGAGGTCTTGTGTCCCAACCCTTTTGTTTTGACTCCTGTCTTAGTCTTTTCTGTGTTGCTATAATAGAATACCTGAGACTAGGTAATTTATAAAGAAAAGAGGTTTGTTTAGCTCACAATTCTGCAGGCTGGGAAGTTCAAGTGCATGGTACTGGCTTCTGGCATCAGCTTTCATGCTGTGTCATACATGGTGGAAGGTCAAAGAGGGAGACAAGTGTGAAGAGAGGGACCAAACAGAAGGAGGAGCCTTGCTTTATAACAACTTGCTTTCTTGGGAATGAATCCATTCCCAGGAGAGCGAGAAGTCACTCCTGTGAGACAGCATTAATCTATTCATGAGGGATCTGCTACCATGACCCAAACACCTCTCATAGGCCCCATTTTCAACACTGCTGCACTGAAAACGTTAACTTTTGGTGAGGACAAATGACACCGAAATTATAGCAACTCCTAGTGTTGAACAACAGAAATATCTTCCTCCATCTCAACAGCTACTTTCCCTTCACACTTTCTTATCAATCCCAGCCTCTTTTATGAGATCTGGTATGTCCTGTATGTCCTGTGAAATTAGGTTGGTAACAGGATCTTTTTTTTTTTTTATGTTTTTTAGGAATTTCAAATAAATGAGCAGGTCCTTGCTTGCTGGTCTGATTGTCGTTTTTACCCGGCCAAAGTCACTGCTGTTAACAAGGATGGTAAGGCATTTGAGTTGTAGTTGTTTTTACTCATGACTTAGGTGGTGGGGGGGGGGATGTTTGTAATATCAGAGCTTGATAGTATATTTTCAGTATTTATTTACTGCCTAGGTATCCGCTTTATTCAAGTTAATCACTATGTCAGGAGTTGGGTAGAAATTATAAGTGTAAAGAAAACTGGACAAAAAAGATAGTTTGACTTTTTACCCCCTGAATTTCAGTCATTGTTTTCTAAAACAGTCACAGTTCATCTGTCACTCTGCCTGGAAGTATGCAGGTACTTGCTGTCTAGGAGTTCCTAATATACTTGATGACATAGTCCTGAATATTTGTGAATAGCTTAGAAATTAAATGAACACTAACAAACTTTAAAAAATGTGCTTTCTAGATGCAAGGTGACTGAGGGTGGTCTGTAACATTGGAGTTGCTAGTGGAAACTGGGATGCCGGAATTTAGAGCACTGAGTTGGGTTTCATTTGCCAGAGTTGAACATGTGAAGAGACAGGATGGGGAACTTGACTAATAGAGGCTCAATTTTGCTAGTAAAAGGGCAGACAAAGAGTTATGAGGATAATATGTACGGTCAGGATCCTGGCACCTGGAGAATAGAGTCTGGGTCCCAGTGATACCATTGTAAGCACATTCCACTAGGGTGTGTGTGGTCTCCATGATCTCTGAAGTGAGTGTTTAGGGAAGTCAGGCCTCTTGATGCCACTGTAGGGTTGACTATTAGGCCAGCCTGACTTTTCATTTGATGAAGTTATTCAGATATTTATTAATACTCTGCTAACTACTGGGCCTCAGGCTGACCAAGTTTTGTCTGAGAATGATTTTTTTTTTTCTTGTTCTTTTTTGAGACAGAGTCTTGCTCTGTTGCCCAGGCTGGAGTGCAGTGGTGCCAGCTCAGCTCACTGCAACCTCCGTCTCCTGAGTTCAAGCGATTCTCCTGCCTCAGCCTCCCGAGTAGCTGGGATTACCAACGTGCACCACGGTCAGCTAAATTTTGTATTTTTAGTAGAGACGGGGTTTCGCTATGTTGCCCAGGCTGGTCTCATGTGATCCGCCCACCTCGGCCTCCCAAAGTTTTGGGATTATAAGCGTGAGCCACCATGCCCAGCTGCAACTTTTTAGAAAAGTATTTTTCAGGCCAAACACGATGGTTCTTGCCTGTAATCCCAGCAGTTTGGGAGGCTCTCGTGGGAGGATCACTTGAGGCCAGGAATTTGAGACCAGCCTGGGCAACATAGTGAGACCTCATCTCACTATGAAAAAAAAATTAGATGAGTGTGGTGACATGTTCCTGTAGTCCTAGCTACTCGCATGGCTGAGGTGGGAAGATCCCTTGAGCCCAGGAGTTTGAGGCTGCAGCAAGCTGTGATAGTGTCATTGTACTCCAGCCTGGGCAGCAGAACGAGACTCTGTCTCTTTAAAAAAAAAAAAAAAAAAAAAAAAAAAAAAAGTCTTTTCAGTTGTGCTTCCTCCATAAGCTAAAATTATAGGAGGGAGAGTCTCGAGGCTATGATAGTTCCTAAAATGGTCATTTGCAACGCTAATATATTGTTTCTGAAGCTCCATATTCTGTCCAGTGAAATTTAGTTAATTGAAGGACATGAAAATGAATGGAAATTTCTGCCAAAACCTGTTGTCCTGAGGTTCTTGGGTCTGAAGTCCTGTATTATGCTGACACATTGACTGGTTTTTGGGACTAACTGGAAGAGGGAGGAGAGGATATGGGAGAGGGGCAATCCTGAAACAGAAAGTTAGTGGGGCAGGCTGGGTAGTACTATTGGCCACCCAGATTGTGAAGGAAAGCTAGCCTTTGTAGGAGCTCAGATCTATGTCTGATTCAGAGATGAAGATAATTAATGCCTCTAAGAGGGGTGGGAAGGTGTCTTGGTGGAGGCAATGAAGGCTTAGTAATCTACTGTTTAGATCTAATACCTGCAGAGCCCAGAGCTTGGCATCATGAAGTAAAACAAAAGAAGACCTGCTTCAAGGTAGAATGAAGTAGCTGCTGAAATAGAGCTACCAGGAGGAGGCAGGGCAGGATGGTGCAGGTTAATCATGGTAGGCACCTGTCTCTATAAGGTTTTGTGTTTGTGTGTGGGATGGATCAGAAACTCTTTGAAATAATGATTTCAAAAATGATTAGGTTTGGATTAGAGCTGATGGTCAGTTTCTGCTTCATCACGATTCACTGTGGGATTACTTGTGGGATTGGGAGCGACAATGCTAGTCTCTCTTTTCACTCTTTCCTTGGTATTTTCTGCTGTGCCTCAGGTTCATCCGTAGCAGTGGCCACCAGCTTAATGGCCCTGCGAGGAGAAGCTCTGCCGGCAAGGCGGCCCCTTTATTTCCTGTAAATGTCACTTATGTCTTGTTGGTGCTGCCAGGAGGAGGCAGGGGATATAGTGAAGTCATGCCTTGTAGATTTATCTTTAGAAGGCTTGGTCTGATTTTCTTGCCACTCTTAATCTCCTTGGATGTTTTGCTAAGGCTGAGTGTTGAGCAGGCTGGTGGGTGGGGACTGTAGCCAGAGTGTGGAAGTGGCAGCTGCTGGCACTGAGGAGTCTGGCATGATTGAATCAGAACTAAATAACAACTTTAGTTTCTTAAGGAAGTCTGTTAGCACTCGGAAAATAGGGCATATAATGCCATATTATTTAGCTTTTTTCACCTGGAATGGTTCTTCAGCAGTGGAGATTAAGCATTATTTAGTAGGAAGGCAGCGGCAGTTGGTAGCCTTGTTAGACCCTCAGTCTGTGTTGTTACAAAAGACAGTAAAAGATGGGTTTCTACTTTCAGGGAATCTTTGTTTGGAAGCCATCTCTGGTGAGCTGACCTCACCTCTTTGCTGGGGCTGCTTAGCTTCCCCCTCCGTTTTTTTTTTTTTTTTTTTTTTGGTGACAGAATCTTGCTCTGTTGTCCAGGCTGGAGTGCAGTGGCACAATCTCTGCTCACTGCAACCTCCGCCTCCTGGGTTCAAGCAATTCTCCTGCCTCAGCCTCCTGAGCAGCTGGGACTACAGGCACACGCCACACCGCATCTGGCTAATTTATATATATATATATTTTTAAGGTTTCAAATGTACTTTATTTCTTCAATAATGCCATATCTTAATGGGTACACAGTGCTTTAACTTGGCATCAATTATGAGCTGTTTTTTAAACAATTCATTATTACACCAGCTGGTATGATTACTGTTCTCTCCATTTTGGGGGGTGACTCTGCCAACAGGGGATGGGTTCCATTCTATTCCAATTTGTGTTGTTATATATGTCCACATAGCAATACAGAAAGTGGGTCCACTAGCTAATACAGTATTACCATATTTGTTATGAAAATCAGGTGTATGTTTCTGGTGGCTCTGCCTTGCCATTGTTTGCTGAATGCTTCGAACTTGGAGATGACTGAGTTTGTTTTTGACCAAGGGAAACATCGTGAAGGTGAAGATAGAACTGCAGCAATGAAGCTGCTGCTTTAATTTTTGCATTTGTAGGAGAGACAGAGTTTCACTGTATTGGCCAGGCTGGTCTGGAACTCCTGACCTCAAATGATCCACCCGCCTCAGCCTCCTGAATCTCCCCTTTTTTTCACACAAGGATTAGCAGAGTCAGTTGTCTGTCAGGGCTTTTTGCCCCCAGTAGTGTACAACTCTGCTCTGTAAGTGATTTTCTTTAAGGAAACTACTGTGTAGGTTAGCATTTATGACAAAATGGGGAATTGGTCCTTTCTGTTGATCTGTGGTTCTTTAACTTGAATGAGCAGGTAAATCAGCTCCTTCTTCCTAAAAAATATGCATATTTTTGGGTCATGTCCCCTACCTACCCTGCCAGTTCAGTCTCTGGGGCAGTGACTGAAGTCTGCATTTATAACAGGAGATGCTATGGAAATAATCTTGTTTCTAGAGTCTCTGGCTGAAGCAGCTCTTATTTTTTGTTTTCTTCATGCTGTAACTGATTCTACATTTGAAATGTGGGGAGGCTGATACTATGTGAACAGCTTTGTAGAAAGAGAAAAGGAAGATTTAGGCCCACACGTGCAGGTGCTAGCTTGGCTGTTTTCTTCTATTGGGGGAAGAGGGATTGTGCTTCCCCCCCCCAACCCCCACCCCCCCCTTTTTTTTTTTTTGCCTAGATAGCCTTTAACGATGTCAATGTCTGGCCAGGCACAGTGGCTTATGCCTGTAATCCCAGCACTTTGAGGGGCGGGGGCAGTGGATTACCTGAGGTCAGGAGTTCAAGACCAGCCTGGCCAGCATGGTGAAACCTAGTATCTACTAAAAATAGAAAAATTAACCTGGCGTGGTAGCATGTGCCTGTAGTCCCAGCTACTCGGGAGGCTGAGACAGAAGAATCGCTTGAACTCAGGAGGCAGAAGTTGCAGTGAGCTGAGATTGCGCCATACTGCACTCTAGCCTGGGCGACAGAGCGAGACTCCGTCTCCAAAAAAAAAAAAAAAAGATGTCAATGTGCTGTGCTTCCCTTTTAGGGTGACTTGGTGGTATTGATCCCGTGGTCTGTGACAGGCCCTGTGCTAGGTTGTTTCCATATCTTATCGTATTTAGTCTTTACACAAACATGGAAAGGTTATTGCCCTTAACCCCATTCTTATTTTGCAGATGAGGAACTAAGCTCACGGGGGAAACTGCTTGAGGTTATAAAGCGCTTGGATGGTAGAGCTGAGATCTGCATGGAGGTCTGTGGTTCTACAGAGTCCCTAAACTGTCATTCCCACAGTACCAGGCTGCCTCTTTGGAGCAGGGTTTTCCTAAGAGGGCAGGTGTTGTCAATTAGGTCCAGGTGTTCACTGATAGAATGCGAGAGTGGATGTAGTGGTCTGCACTTTCTGGAGCCGGTGTTGTCTTGAGAACCATGGTTGGGAGACAGGGTCTGGTCCCAGTTCCTGCTCAGTGATTATGGGTGGTTCACTGCCTTTGCTCTGGACTCTTTTGAGCAGTTAGAAGTCAAAGAGGGAGTGGGAATAGATGAGTGTTGTATTGGCCACAGAACCTAAACCCAAAATGTAAAATTGCTAAGAAGAAAATACTTAGAGGGAGGGGAAGGCATGCCCACAAACATATGCACATCCCCACCCCTCAATCTGTGGAAGCCTAAGGACTTCAAGAAAACTTTTTTTTTTTTTTGAGACGGAGTCTCCCTCTGTTGCCCATGCTGGAGTGCAGTGGCTCGATCTCAGCTCACTGCAACCTCCGCCTCCTGGGTTCAACTGATTCTCCTGTGTCAGCCTCCCGAGTAGCTGGGATTACAGGTGTGTGCCACCACGCCTGGCTAATATTTGCATTTTTAGTAGAGACGGGGTTTCACCGTGTTGGTTAGGCTGGTCTTGAACTCCTGACCTCATGATCCACCCGCCTCGGCCTCCCAAAGTATTGGAATTACAGGCGTGAGCCACCTTGCCCGACCTGACTAATCTTTTTTTCCTTTTTTTTTTTTTTTCTAAAAAGGGCCGGTCCAGGTGTGGTGGCTGACTCCTGTAATCCCAGCACTTTTGGAGGTCGAGGCAGGTGGATCACCTGAGGTCAGGAGTTCAAGACCAGCCTGTCCAACATGGTGAAACCCGTCTCTACTAAAAATACAAAAAGTAGCCGGGCGTGGTGGCACGCACCTGTAATCTCAGCTACTCGGGAGGCTGAGGCAGGAGAATCACTTGAATCCAGGAGGCGGAGGTTGCAGTGAGCCAAGGTCGAGCCACTGCACTCCAGCCTGGGCAACAGAGCAAGACTCGTCTCAAAAAAAAAAAAAGAAAAAAAAAAAAGAAAAGACTAGTTGAAAGCAGTTGTGAGAAGAAAGGAAAGAGTAGAACAAGAAGTTCGATCTGTAACTAACTGTGAACCATCAATTGAGATAACTCACTACTTTCAGACCAGCCTGAGAAAACATGTTTGAAAACCCTCCGTTTTCCATCTGTGGCATTCTGGAATAATCTGACTTCCGAAGAGTGAATGAGATAGAAAAGAAGCCCTGGACGCTGGGCAGGATGGCACACATCTGTAATTCCAGTGCTTTTGGAAGTTGAGGAGGCAGGATTGTTTGAGGCTGGGAGTTTGAGACCAGCCTGGGTAACATAGACCCCAATGCCCCGCTATCTCTACAAAAAACTAAAAAATAAAAAATTGGCTGGACATGTTGGTGCATGCCTGTAGTCCCAGCCACTTGTGAGGCAGAGACAGTAGGATTGCTTGAGCCCAGGAGTTTGAGGCTGCAGTGAGCTAGGTTCGTACCACTACACTCCAGGATGGGTGACGAAGACCCTATTTCTTTCTTTCTTTCTTTTTTTTTTTGAGATGGAGTCTTGCTCTGTTGCCCAGGCTGGAGTGCAGTGGCGCAATGTCAGATCACTACAACCTCTGCCTCCCAGGTTCGAGTGATTCTTCTGCCTCAGCCTCCCGAGTAGCTGGGATTACTGGCACCCACCATCATGCCCAGCTAATTTTTGTATTTTTGTAGAGATGGGGTTTCACCACGTTGGCCAGACTGGTCTTGAACTCCTGACCTCAAGTGATCCGCCCGCTTCCACCTCCCAAAGTGCTGGGATTACAGGCGTGAGCCACCATGCCCGGCCGATGAAGACCCTGTTTCTAAGAAAAAAAGAGGCCCTGGAATATTGGCTGTGGTAGATTTCATGAGCAACAGAAATCTGTCCAATCCAAAATCACCCATGTATTATCCCTATGTCTTTGGTCCTAGAGAACATGAGCTTGTTATGCATCTCTAGTTTTGTTCTTAGAACCCTTTTAGTGTTACTGACTGCTATAAGATTGTCTGCAATGCTGAGTCCTTAACCCTCAGAGGGGCAAGACCAGGAATCTTTGTTTCATCTTAAAGTCTAAGGACAAAAACTCCTTGAGGGAGTCTGAGGCAGGTAGCCCTTCTGTCACGTTAGAGGAGATGGAACAGGATACACTTATTTTGAGTTCCTTCATTTACATGTTGTTTGTTAGGTAGTGTTTGTGGCCACAGGAGAACTCTATTATTAGCTACCTACGGGAGGATTCCATGTGAAGACAATCTTTTAGTAATATACATGAAACCATCAGAGTAAAATTTGGGCCTCTCTGTTGTCCATTATTCTGTCTGATTTATTGAAGCCCAAGTTAGGCTGTGTTTAGCATGATTAAAGGGGAAAGTTTCAAGATGATCCTTTGTAGTCCTTTGGAAGTTAAAAGGATCAAAGATCGAGATATATCTAAGGACGGTCATCCCTTAGCACCTTTGGCCATAGTTTGGGTCATTTCAGCACTCTGAAATGGGTCTGTGGTTTGGAATTAGCCTGAGGAGCTTGAGCAATAGGCAGTGCGGGGTGGTGGGAAAAAATTGGTTGGAGGTCAGTAGACAGGCTTGGATTCCAAAGATAGCTGTCTCAGACTTAATCATGGAACTCAGGTTCCTTTTATGTAAGTCCTCCTTCTGGAATCTGCCATCAGGAGTAACCTTCAAAATTAACTCCAAGTAGCTGAAAATGTTGGACTGTTAGGTAACATTACTCAATATTGACTTTTGGATGTTGGAAATGCCTGTAAAAATGGCAGTTTTCATTTTGATGTAACTGATCCTGAACTAACTTTGTTGATAAAATAGTTGAAAGTAGAGTCTTGGGTGGTTTGTTGGCACACATAATATTTAAGATTTCAAGATAACTGGAGTCTTAAAACTCCCATCCCCCCATCTCCGTCCCCAGACTTGCCGGAGTTGCACCATGGTTGCTTGAGAGGGTTCTGTTTAGAATTCCATAGCATTGTTTATCATAACTGCTTTGCTTGCCAACACCCTCACAATATAGGCAGGGAAAAACAGGAACCCAGACCTTTGTTGTAAGTACTCATAAGTCATTGCTGAGCTGCCTGTGTAGATAATTGTTTATGCTCTTATCCTTTTATGTTCTTATCCTTTTATCATAGCCTGTTCATCTAATTGTTGTTGTCATCTAATTGCTGATGTTTTAACCCAACCAGGCATAACTATGTATCTTTATATCTTGTTTGCTAGCCAGTTTCTTTTTTTTATATTTTTAATTTTTTAAAAAATTTTTAATTTTTGTGGGTACATAAGTGGGTGTATGTATTTATGAGTTACATGAGATATCTTGATACAGGTATGCAATGTGTAATAATCACATCAGGGTAAATGGGGGTATATATCACGCCAAGCATTTATCCTTTGTTACAAACAATCCAATTATGTAGTTATTTTATTTTTATTTTTTATTTTTTTTAGGCAGAGTTTCATTCTGTTGCCCAGTCTGGAGTGCAGTGGTGTGATCTTGGCTCACTGCAACCTCCACTTCCTGGGTTCAGGCGATTCTCTTGCCTCAGCCTCCTGAGTAGCTGGGATTGCAGGTGCCCACCACCATACCTGGCTAATGTTTTTTGCATTTTTTCAGTAGAGACAGGGTTTCACCATGTTGGCCAGACAGGTCTTGAACTCCTGACCTCAAGTGATTCACCCGCCTCGGTCTCCCAAAGTGCTGGGATTACAGGCGTGAGCCATCACGCCTGGCCAAGTTATTTTAAAATGTACAGTTATTTTTGACTATAGTCACCCTGTTGTGCTAGCAAATACTAGATCTTATTCATTCTTTCTAACTTTTTTGTACCCCTTAACCATCGACACGTTCCCCCACCCCTGCCTACTACCCTTCCTAGCCTCTGGTAACCCTCCCTCTACTCTCTATCTCCATAAGTTCAATTGTTTTAATTTTTAGCTCCTACAAATAAGTGAGAACATCAAAGTTTGTCTATGTCTTGCTAGCTAGTTTCGTCATGTATTGGTGACACCTGTGACAAATAATCACCTTTATTTTGTAATTACCAGGAATAAAGGTCAGTAGGTAATTACTAATTGTCTATGGCAGTGGTTCTTGGACTTTGGTGTACATCATTATCACCTGAAGGAGTTGTTAAAAATGCACATTCCTGTGCCCTGTTCCCAGTTGCTGTTTCAGTGTATCTGAGGTGGGACTGGTAACTTGCATTTCTAATGAGTTCCCAGGAGTTGCTCATGCTGCTGCTGTGGGACCACACTTTGAGAAGCACTGGTTTACTCTGAGGCAGGTACTGTGTGTGGAAGAAAGTGGTATAAGTTGTGGTCTCTGGCCTTGAAGAGCCTGCTTTTGAGTTGTGATCTGTACTTATATGAAGGTAGACCTAAGTTTGAAGCTCTGTAGGCTGGTGCCAAATGAGCCTAAGAAGTTCAGATCGGGGGTAATCATTAGTAGCTGAAAAGCCCGGAAGCTTTTACAGAACTGTTGTGGGTATTTGAGCCAGGCACTTAAAGATCAGTGAGTGGCACATTCCCAGAAGGAAAACACTTTTAATACAGATGTGGAGTTAGAAGTGTCGCTGGCAGTTTCAGTGGGTAGCTTGTCACTTTGAGTTGGTGGGTATTGGATGGTGGTAATGGGAAATAAGGTTTGGAAAATTATTGGGGTCAGATTGTGTTGGAGGTTGAATACTTTTGGACTTCATTTGGTACCCGTGATTAGCCATTGACTAGGCCCTGTTGAGGACTGGCGGTGGAGGGGTATGGGAAGAGAATGTATCAGAAGGAGAAAACCAGGTCTTAACTTTGTTGTTGCATTCTTCGGCTCCCAGGCCTCAGGGTTTTTTGCAGGGGGTGGGGGAATTGGTTCTAAAAAGAGAAAAACCTGTTTACTAGTGGAAACCATTACGTGATTACCAATGGTTTACTGAATCTTGACAAGATTAATTGTGATTATTTTAAATCCCTGGGGCAAAAATGGGTGGGGCATGAATTGGCTCTAAGATGCAAAATTTGAAAGTGTTGTTTGGGTACAACTAATGAGAACTTCTGTAGTTGGACACCTTATTTGGGAAGATAAGATTATCTGGGTTTCCAGCTTAAGGTTTTTAGCAGGGACGGATCTTTATTGAATAATTTTTTTCTAATGGGAAAAAACTAACAGTGTAGCAGAAAAAAACTAACAGTGTAGCAGCAAACATTTTGTGTTTTGACCAAGTCTCTATTTTAAAACATTGTATCATGAAGATAATTCAAATGGATTTTGAGTTGTGGAAATAGAACACATCTCTTGAAACACAATACCTTTAGCTGAATGATGTTCCTTTTTTTTGTTTTGTTTTGTTTTTTTGTTTTTTTCTGGAGAAGGAGTCTTGCTCTGTTGCCTAGCCTGGAGTGGAGTGCAATGGCAGGATCTTGGCTCACTGCAACCTCCGCCTCCCCAGTTCAAGTGATTCTCCTGCCTCAGCCTCCCGAGTAGCTGGGATTACAGGTGCCTGCCACCAAGCACGGCTAATTTTTTGTATTTTTAGTAGAGACGGGTTTCACTATGTTGGCCAGGCTGGTCTCGAACTCCTGACCTCGTCATCCGCCTGCCTCGGCCTCCCAAAGTGCTGGGATTACAGGCGTGAGCCATGATGTTCCTTTTAAAACTTGAGAGTTATTACTGCCCCCGATCCCGGAACGTAAAGATTAAATTATAAAAGTGAAAAATTCACCAAGGAATAAATAAGTCTGCATTTTACTCACATTCTTAATTGTTTTACTGCTCTTTGTTCTTCACTTAAATTCAGTGAAATTTTTTTTATTTTAATGAAGCATCTAAAAACAAGTTTATTTTTTTGATGGATTTCAATTTACGTAGGTAGAAAACTAATCTTAACTAAGAAATGAAGATAAGCATACTGTTATCTTGGACATAAGTAAGACTGAATATGATTCTTAAACAGTTTTAAACTCCTATAAGCTTATTATGTGGTTGGAGATCCCTTGTGTTTATACTTTGAAAAGTTACCACTTTCATGAAATTGTGAGTTAAAATCATGATATCTTCTTGAATTTTAGGTACTTACACTGTGAAATTTTATGATGGAGTAGTTCAGACTGTCAAACATATTCATGTCAAAGCTTTTTCCAAAGATCAGGTGAGAAATGTGGTTTTGTGCTTTGTGTTATGAATAATGCTAACATTGTAGTTTTGTTTCCTCAAATAAAGACATTACATTTGTTTATGATGGCAAGTGTTTATTTCCTCCATCTGACACAATTTCACCAGAAAATAATACACAAGTTTTCAGAAGTTGTAAATATTTGTCTCTTTGCTGTTTCCTATTTATTTATTTGTTTATTTAGAAACAGAGTCCCGCTCTGTCGCCCAGGCTGGAGTACAATGGTGCGATCTTGGCTCACTGCAACCTCCACCTCCTGGGTTCAAGCAATTCTCCCGTCTCAGCCTCCTGAGTTGCTGGGATTATAGGCGCACGCCACCACGCCTGGCTAATTTTTTTGTATTTTTAGTAGAGACGGGGTTTCACCGTATTGGTCAGGCTGGTCTCGAACTCCTGACCTCAGGTGATCCACCTGCCTCGGCCTCCCAAGGTGCTGGGATTACAGGTGTGAGCCACTGTGTCTGGCCACTGTTTCCTTTTAACAGAGATTTTTTTTCAAAAGTGCCAAATGCTTGGATACCATTGCCTATATTCTGTTCTCCTAATCTTTTTTCAACAATGGTTATTCTTTTCTTCTCTCTGTACCCTGCGCCCCACAAGAGCTGTTAGCCATACAGGAAACTTGTTGAATTGCTTGAGGAGACCTCCAGTATGTTTTCTGTCCATCTAGCTCTGTCTTTTAGCTTAGGACCATTACTTGGTGGTTTACAGAGCTATCATTTGGCACAGATTTGGCAGCCACTTGTGCTAGATGTGCCTGGTTTGTGATTTGGGTATCCTGTTGTTCCAGTCACCATGCATGTACTTGCCTGAGCATGGGGCCTCAGTTTTGATACTGGAAATATGGTTTGCATAGATACGGGCCATCTAGAAGTGTTGCCTACTTTCTTCATGATTTTTCCCCTTTTGTCTTTTTTGTGTTTATGTTTTAATAGTTGAGGGGAAAATAGAGATCAAAATTTGGATATTGGTGTTTTTAAAAATCCTGATTATTACTAATTTCAGCTGTTGAGACAGCTAATTTAGCAATTTAGTAAAAGATTTTATCACTGAGGCATCATAACTTGCTACTCATCTGCTTGGATAGTAGTTGATGTGACAATATTTGGTGATGCTATAACCTGTTGTGTCTTTGGTTTTTGGTTTTTTTTTTTTTGGAGACAGAGTCTTGTTCTGTTGCCTGGGCTGGTGTGCAGTGGCGCAATCTTGGCCCACTGCAACTTCCCCGCCTCCCCAGTTCAAGTGATTCTCCTGCCTCAACCTCCCAAGTAGCTGAGACTAGGCGCGTGCCACCACGCCCGGCTCATTTTTTGTATTTTGGTTGAGACAGGGTTTCACCATGTTGTCCAGGCTGGTCTCAAACTCCTGAGCTCAGGCAATCCGCCCACCTCGGCCTCCCACAATGCTAGGATTACAGGCATGAGCCATTGCGCCTGGCCCTCTGTTGTGTCTTTGTGATGATGAAATGATTCTAC
Organism: Pan paniscus; assembly: GCF_029289425.2. NCBI lineage: Eukaryota > Metazoa > Chordata > Mammalia > Primates > Hominidae > Pan > Pan paniscus. Next base: position 41,595,895 of record NC_073270.2, read on the forward strand.
TTATCAGAGATTTTTAATGAATTCTTCTGTATGTATATTTGTAAGTTGTGTTTTTTTTGAGACTGAGTCTCTGTCTGTCACCCAGACTGAAGTGCAGTGGCCCAATCTCTGCTCAGTGCAAACTCCGCCTCCCAAGTTAAAGTGATTCTCGTCTCAGCCTCCTGATTTGCTGGGATTACAGGCATGTGCCACCACGCCTGGCTAATTTTTGTATTTTTAGTAGACGGGATTTCACCATGTTGGCCAGGGTGGTCCTGAACTCCTGACCTCAAGTGATCCGCCCACCTTGGACTCCCAAAGTGCTGGGATTACAGGTGTGGGCCACCATGTCTGGCCTATTCATAAGTTTCTAAGAAATTTTTTTTTTTTTTTTTTTTTTGAGATGGAGTCTCACTCTGTAGCCTAGGCTGGAGTACAGTGATGCAATCTAGGCTCACTGTAAACTCCACCTCCCGGGTTCAAGCAATTCTCCTTCCTCAGCCTCCTGAGTAGCTGGGACTACAGGCATGCACCACTATGCCCAGCTAATTTTTGTATTTTTAATAGAGATGGGGGTTTCACCATGTTGGCCAGGCTGGTCTTGAAGTCCTGACCTCAGGTGATCTGCCTACCTTGGCCTCCCAAAGTGCTGAGATTACAAGGCATGAGCCACCATGCCCAGCCGATTCAAAGGATTTTGATACATGATACCTTTAGTGGTAACCTCAAGAATGTTTTTGCCTTTTGCTTGTTTTCCTTTTCAGAAAATTAACAAAATTATTACATAAAGCTTTGGCCCTGATGATGCTTTTTCTTTGTTCACTTGTCTCTCAGGCATGTAAGGAGCCATACAGTACTCTAAAACATTATTTTGGCCTTAAATTTGGCAATTTTTGTGTTAGGTTTGTAGAACGAGTTAATATAGAGGACAGAATTATAAACTTGTCCAGAATTGGCAGGTTATATCCAGAACCTTCCCAAGTGGAAGTCCAGGGCTCTAGATAACAATTGTTCATCTGTTTACTCTGCGATACTCAGTAAATTGATGGATAGCACTCACAGTGCTTTGGCTTGGAGGTGGGTGCCTTACCCAGTGAGGATTTCTGGGTGCCATGCTTCATTTCTTATTTCCCAATGGCCTCTGAGTGTCTGACCTTAGCCCGGTAGGCCCTTAAGCACAGGCCCAAGGCTCCTGGACTTGACTTCTTTTCCAAGAGGGTACAGTGGTTTGGCTAGAGTTATCTGTCATGGGCAATTTCAAAGGTTTTTCATATACTATTGGAATAGATTGAGTTTTTTTTTTTTTTCTGTAGGACTGCACTGCCTTATAAATGTTTTGATAGTCTCTATATTAGTAACACTTATGTTTTTGAAGTTATAATACGTTTACTGTAGAAAAATATATAAGTACAAAGCACAAAGAAAATAAAAACTATAATTCCATCAAACAGATATCATTGTTCTTAACGTTTTGGTGTGTAACTTGACTTAACAATTTGATGTATACATCTTTCTGTGTTTTTTATTGAACATACATGTGTGTGTATTTATTTATTTTCAAAATTGGAGTTGTGGTACATTAATATAGTACTGCTCTTTTAACTAACATTTCCCCATGTTCCTTAATATTCTGAGAATATAATTTTTAACAGCTATGTAGTATTCTGTAATATGTATGTAACTACTTTGTGTAACCAATTCCCAAATGGTCATTAAGGATATTTGTAAATCCAGGTACACAAGTCTGATTATTATTTTAGCTAATTTTATTTCTAGGAATTTATTCTAGTTCAAAGGTATAACCTTTTTAGTTTTGACTCAAATTGCCATCTCCTCCCTGAACTCCCAACAAGAAGGGCAATTTCAGTTTATATTTCTGCTGGCTGTTCTCAAACCTGGCTGCTTTCAGAATAGTTTGGGGGACTTGAAAAAATATTTCCTTGTTTATTATTTTTCCCTGTAGAACAAATTAAACTTTTATTTGTTGAGTATTTAGGTACTCCTTCCTGCCTCCAGTGAAAACCTATGTGCCTAGTGTGTGCTAGGTGCTGGGGATCCCATATGAACATAGTATGGTGGTCTCTGCTCTTTTGAGGTCCTAGAAGAGAGATATGTACACAAATAAACTTAATTATAGTTTTGGAATCTCTAGAGCTTTCAGACCTGGCCTTATTATGAAACAGTCACAATAGAGGACCCTCGATTTTTAGTGTGAATTTTAAAGAATGTAATTTAGGGAGAACATAACTAAGAAGTGGTATTTCCTACCAATAGACAAAAACTCCAAGTAGCTCAGGAACATAGTAGGTGGCTTGTTGAACTGAGCACAGCCTTTACCTGATAGAGGAAGCAGAGACCTTGGTTCTGGGTTGGATAATCTTTATAGTTTTCCTGTTAAGCTTCCAGTTATCAGTTTTTGTTTTTCTATAGACAAGACATCAGCATTTGCTGGCAAACTGAACCAGGCCTCTGAAAAGCTCTGGGTCAGTATAGTCATGCTGGGGATAAGGACAGAGCATGAAGGCGTTTTCTTCGAACACCTTTGTCAGAAAGATTGCTTTCCAGAATTTTAAGGCCAGGCATGGTGACTCATGCCTACAATCCCAATACTTTGGGAGGCTGAGGCAGGAGGATTGCTTGAGCCCAGGAGTTTGAGACCAGCCTGGGCAACATAGGGAGACCCTATTGCTACAAAAAATAACAATAAAAAACTTAGCTGGGCGTGGTGAAACATGCCTGTGGTCCCAGCTACTCAGAAGGCTGAGATGGGAGGATCGCTTGGGCCTGGGAGGTCGAGGCTGCATGAGCCATGATTGTGCCACTGCACTCCAGCCTGGGCAACAGAGAGAGACTCTGTCTCAGAAACAAAAACAAACAAAAACCCAGAATTTTATTTTCTAGTGACTTATTCGTCATAATAAGGGAGATTGCACTGTCTCCAGAATAATTGAATTGTTTTAAGTTTAAGGATTGGTTCTCAACTCAGCACAGGTGGCTGTTGTCAGTGGTGCTTTGTATATGTGATCTGGCGTATGTCTTGTTTTAATTTCTTTGTTTGTCTTCATAAGTTTGTAAGAAACTCCTAATTTTGTATTTGCAAGTAATCACAAAGTGTTTCATCGCTATTTTGCTCATTTTAGAATATTGTGGGTAATGCTAGGCCTAAAGAAACAGATCACAAAAGTCTTTCATCATCTCCTGATAAACGAGAGAAGTTTAAAGAACAGAGAAAAGCAACAGTGAATGTGAAGAAAGACAAAGAAGATAAACCCTTAAAGACAGAAAAGCGACCCAAGCAGCCTGATAAAGAAGGAAAGTTAATCTGTTCTGAAAAGGGGAAAGTGTCAGAGAAAAGTCTTCCCAAGAACGAGAAGGAAGACAAGGAAAACATTTCCGAAAATGACAGAGAGTATTCTGGAGATGCCCAAGTGGATAAGAAACCTGAAAATGACATTGTGAAGAGTCCACAAGAAAACTTGAGGGAACCCAAAAGAAAACGAGGCAGACCCCCTTCCATAGCTCCTACTGGTGAGTTTTTTAAGTGGGCTCTGCAATGGGCAATGCCAGAGTATTCTTCTGTGGCCCTTTGTGGTTCTTTGTAACTTGTGTACGTCAATCGTTTGTTTTTGTGACTGATTTTGAATTGTCTTATGATCTGGAAACAAGTTGTGTTCATGAAGCTGAATTTAAGTGAGGTACATATCCAAGTGAATCTAAGTTGGGAAGCATGTTCATAACTGAGTTTCCTAAAGTAGTGGTTAACTGTTGACTAGATACTTCAGCTTATATGATAAAACCTGATAAACCGAGGCCTTTTGCTTATGCTTTTTCAAATGATCTCAGTTTAAGTCAGCTTAATAGAACCTAGAATCAGGAAATAGAGTTTTAATGAGACAGACATGAAAGAAAAGAAATAGTAAAAAGGTATGGGCTTCTGAAGGAGATGGGGACAAAGGAACGTTGAAACTAGAAAAGCATGGGTGCATTTTGAAATTGAGCTCCTTGGAGAGTGATTATTGATTAGAAATTTTCACAGTCTAAATAAAAAGCCGAGATGGCTAATTGGTAAGAGTCAAGGTTAGAGGGTATAGATTTAGGGAAGAATGCAGTTATTAAAAAACTTAAAATTTGGAATTCTTCTAGAATAACCAAGAATGAAACAAGCCCTGATTTCTTCCTAAGCCAAACACTCGTTCTCCAAATCAATTCAATGGCATGAAGAGGCCCCCCCGGTTCTCTGGACTGAGCCTGCCATTGATTAATATGTGCAGTGACCTTCAGACATTCTTGATTGTGCATTCTTTATGTGTTCAGTTGAAAAACTGTGAATCCCCTAGCACGTTTTAAAGCAGTATTTATCTTTTTCTCACAAGTTTAAATAGCTGCAGTGGATACATTTAAAATACAAAACATGAAGGCTGAGTGCGTTGGTGCATGTTTGTTGTCCCAGCTACTCAGGAGGCTGAGGTGGGAGGATTGCTTGAGCCCAAGAATTCCAAACCAGCCTGGGCAATGTAGTGACACCCCATCTCAAAACACACACACACACACACACACACACACACACACACACACACACAGACAAATATTTTCATCAAAACTGTGGAACTACAGAGCAAACCTTTTCATTATTCCCTAACGATGTAGAGAATGCAAAGCCAGTCTTCCTTATCAAATCAGACTATCAGACTTAATTTCTGTGGAAAAAAATTTAACTTACTTCACATAAGTGTATTAGTACTCATTGTAAGATAGGAAATTATATAATAGGTTGATTTGTCTCTATATGAAATAAGGGATCTTTCCCTGTAGTGCTTGTAACTGGGTTTTGCCCTCAAGATCTGAGGGTGCTGCAATTGTCCGTAGGCCTAAATGGGGCCTAGACCTCTGCTGTCTAGTATGGTAGCCACTAGCTGCATGGGGCTATTGACTACTTGAAATGTAGCTAGTCTGAATTGAGATATGCTGTAAGTGTAAGTAAATGCTAGATTTCAAATACTTAGTTCAAAAAAAGAATGTAACACACCTCAATTTTAAAATATTGATTACGGCTGGGCCTGTAATCTCAGTGGTTTGGGAGGTCCAGGCGGGTGGATTACTTGAGGTTAGGAGTTTGAGACCAGCCTGGCCAACATGGTGAAACCCCGTCTCTACTGAAAAAATATAAAGACAAATTAGCCAGGCTTGGTGGTGGGTGCCTGTAATCCCAGCTACTCAGGAGGCTGAGGCAAGAGAATTGCTTGAAACCCAGGAGGCGGAGGTTGCAGTGAGCTGAGATCGGGCCACTGCATTCCAGCTTGGGCGACAAAACCAAAAAAAAATTGATTCCATGTTGAAATGTTTTTAGAGGCTGGGTGCAGTACCTCATCCCTGTAATCATGCCAGCACTTTGGGAGGCTGATGAGGGAGGATCACTTGAGTCCAGAAGTTCGAGACCAGCCTTGGCAACATAGTGAGACCTCATCTCTACAAAAAATGAAAAAATTGGCTGAGAGTGGTGGCACGTGCTTGTAGTCCCAGCGATTCCAGAGTCTGAGGCAGGAAGGTTGCTGAGCCCAGTTAAAAAAAAAATTTTTTTTAAAGTACTGGATTAAATAAAATAGTATTTAAATTAACTTTTTAAGTTGTGTGTGTGTTTTTTTTTTTTTTTTTGACAGGGTCTCACTCTGTTACCTAGGCTGGAGTGCAGTGGCGTGATTGTGGCTCACTCCATTCTCCACCTCCTAGGCTCAAGCGATGCTCCTATCTCAGCCTCCTGAGTAGCTGGAACTACAGGCACATGCCACCATGCCCGGCTAATTTATTTCTTGTAGAGACAGGGTTTCACTATGTTGCCCAGGTTTGTCTCAATCTCCGGGCCTCAAGCAAGCAATCCTGCCTTGGCCTCTGAAAGTGCTGAGATTACAGGCATGAGCCACCATGCCTGGCACTTAAAAACCAAACCCTCTTATGTGATGAGTAAAAAATTCAAAATTGGCCAGGCGTGGTGGCTCAGGAATTTGAGACCAGGCTGGCCAACATGGTGAAATCCCGTCTCCACTAAAAATACAAAAATTGGCCGGGCATGCTGGTTCATGCCTGTAACCCCAGCATTCTGGGAGACCAACGTGGGTGGGTCACCTGAGATCAGGAGTTCGAGACCAGCCTGGCCAACATGGTGAAACCCCCATCTCTACTAACAACACAAAAATTAGATGAGCGTGGTGGCATGCACCTGTAATCCCACCTACTTGGGAGGCTGAGGCAGGAGAATCTCTTGAACCCAGGAGGCAGAGGTTACAGTGAGCCGATATCGCACCACTGCTCTCCAGCCTGGGTGACAGAGCGAGACTCCATCTCAAAAAAACAAAAAATAATAAAATAAAATAAAATTACATGTGGCTTGCACTCTTAGTATATTTCTGTTGGAAAGCACTGACTTTATGTTCACTGGCTTTCTCAACTGAGTTTTGGGAGAGAAGCCACAATACCCAAGGCATCCTTGATCTGTGATGGATTGACCTTAGTGCATTGAGAATGGTACCCTTAGGAAAACAGAGAAAATATATCTCTGTTCAGATGGGGAACCCCAGTTGAGAAAATCTGGAAGTTTTAAACCTCCAGGCTGAGCACCATGTTAAGATATGGGATGAGTGAGAGGCAGGCCCTTTTATGTAAAGTGGGAGAAGGGCAGTTAAAGGCAGTTATTATACAAGGAGAGGTGGAAAATGTAAACTGGCAGAAATCTGACATGTCCTTAGGCAGAAATCTGACATGTCCTTAGCTCAGTTTAGGAAAGAGTATGTATGAGAACTGAGTGTTTTGAAACTAATTCTCCTTTAGCTATTCATGCCCTGGCTTATACTCTCCAGAAAGTATGTACAGAAGTAGTTGTACCCCAACAAGCAGACTGCTCCTTTGAAGCCACATGACTCCATTGAGATAAGAACAAGGACATTCGGTTTTTATATTTTTGTAAGTGTAGGATTTCATAATGAGTAGGATAAATTTAATATAGAAGGGATGTTTTCTAAGTTTATGGTTAATCCTTGCCCAAGGCATTTGTGAAAACAGATTCCAGCCATGCCTCAGTTCTTTTCCAGTCAGACTGTCTGGATGGGAATCTGGGAATATGAATTGTTAACAAGCTTCCCAGATGACTTATACTGTAAGAAGAGTTTGGGAAACACTCAAGTTCTGTACAGTCAGCTCCTATTTATATACGGTATCAAAGGGAAGAAGACTTGCCAAGTATCCCATATATGGTTCACATCCCCTTAAAACATTACTTGGAATAAGTTCATTGATTTGTAGAGCCTTCCTTGAGCACCCTAGATTGTATAGACTTGATTGGGAACAGGATCTGAGCTATTTAGAGAGGGTTGTTTATATATATTTTAATTTTTATTTTTTTGAGATGGAGTCTTACTCTGTCTCCCAGGCTGGAGTGCAGTGGCATGATCTCGGCTCATTGTAACCACCGCCTCCTGGGTTCAAGTGATTCTTGTGCCTCAGCCTCCCGAGTAGCTGGGACTACAGGCATGTGCCACCATGCCTGGCTAATTTTTTGTATGTTTAGTAGAGACAGGGTTTCACCATGTTGGCTATGCTAGTCTTGAACTCCTGAGCTCAGGTGATCTGCCTGCCTCCGCCTCCCAAAGTGCTGGGATTACAGGCGTGAGCCACCACACCCAGCCTGTTTGTATTTATGTTTAACTTGGAATGTGTGGGATTTCCAAGTTCTGCCAGTTGGAACAAAATAATATTGGCCCATTGGGAAGTTGGAACACAGGAAGAGCCTCAGAGTTCAATGGTCTTCTCTGGTTTGCTTCCTCAGACTTCAGGCCATGTCTTGTTGAGCCATTTGACCGACCTGAAGCTACAGGTCTTAGATGAGTCTTTTCTGTCCCTCTTCCCCTCTTCTCATCTTTCTCCCTTCCCTTCCTCTTTTCCTCCCATTTACTTCTCTTCCTCCCTCTTCCTTTCCTCCTTCCTCTTCTCTCTCCTCCTTTCACCCTTCCTGAGACCCCTTAGCTCTGCCTTCCTGCCCAACTTCCCAGTTTCTTTCTTCTGCCTGCCTTTTCAATTCTCATCTTTTCTGATTTGGGGTGAGCTTCTTAGGTGGTAGGTTTAAAACAAAATAGTAAGGGCCGGGCATGGTGGCTCACGCCTGTAATCTCAGCACTTTGGGAGGTCAAGGCAGGCAGATCACCTGAGGTCAGGAGTTCGAGAACAGCCTGACCAACATGGAGAAACACTGTCTCTACTAAAGATACAAAATTAGCCAGGTGTGGTGGCGCATGCCTGTAATCCCAGCTACTTGGGAGGCTGAGGCAGGAGAATCACTTGAACCCGGGAGGCAGAGCTTGCGGTGAGCTGAGATCGCACCATTGCAGTCCAGCCTGGGCAACGAGAGCAAAACTCCATCTCAAAAAAAAGTTAATAGTAAATACTATGCTGGGCAGGTGGCTCACACCTGTAATCTCAGCACTTTGGGAGGCTGAGGCGGGCAGATCACTTGATGTCAGGAGTTCAAGACCAGCCTGGCCAACATGGTGAAACCCCATCTCTATTAAAAATACAAAAAAAAAAAAAATTTTTGCTAGGTATGGCAGGTGCCTGTAATCCCAGCTACAGGGAAGGCTGAGGCAGGACAATCACTTGAACCCAGGAGGCAGAGGTAGCAGTGAGCCGAGATCGCGCCACTGCACTCTAGCCTGGGCAACAGACCCAGACTTCATCTCAAAAAAACAAGCAAGCAAGCAAGCAAGCAAGCAAACAAAAATCTAAATAGTAAGTACTCTTCAAAGGCTTAGCGTCTGTACTACTAAATTATGTCAGAGCTGGGTTTGCTGGGGACCAGCAGCCTTGCCTGAAACATTGACTGTTAACTAGCATAATCTCCCAAGAATTTTTTTAGGATTTTGTTTAAGAAAATAGAAATTCTCGGCTGGGTCTCATGGCTCATGCTTGTAATCCCAGAACTTTGGGAGGACGAGGCAGCTGGATCACTTGAGGTCAGGAATTTGAGACCAGCCTGACCAACATGGGGAAACCGTGACTCTACTAAAATTACAAAAATTAGCCGGGTGTGGTGTTGGGTGCCTGTAATCCCACCTACTCCGGAGGCTGAGGCAGGAGAATTGTTTGCACCTGGGAGGCGGAGGTTGCAGTGAGCAGAGATCGCGGCACTGCACTCCAGCTTGGGTGACAGAGCGAGACTCCATCTCAAAAAAAAAAAATCCACAAATTCTCTTGGACATTTTTCTTGTACCCTCAAAACTAGGCCCAGTGCTAAGATAATTAATGTAGCAAGTAGAGGTTGAAAACTGGAGCTGGATCATAGAAAAGATTCAGGAGGTCAATTGGCAAGGTATCACCATCTCCTGTAAGGAAGTAATTTCTCACTCATTTTACTTTTTTTCTTTTATCTTAAGTAAGAATGCCCTTTTGATGGCCCATTTATAATGCAGTGATTTCTGCATATATATATATGTTTTATTTATATATAAAAATGACAGACACTAAGAAATTATGTATCTTTTTTTGTGTGGTTTTATAAACATGGTAGCTGTGGATTCAAACTCTCAAACTTTGCAACCAATAACATTGGAACTGAGAAGAAGGAAAATATCAAAAGGATGTGAAGTCCCATTAAAACGTCCTCGGCTTGACAAAAATTCATGTGAGTCTCCAGTTTGTTTATGTGTGGCTAGAATTTGACATTGTTTGGGTCAACTTCCTCTATATTCATCCTGTCCCCCATTCCCTATAGGCTCTAATGTTTGTCTCTGGTCATATGAGGTAATGTGAGTTGGATGCAGTTGGATCAGAAGGAGTTTTTGCTAGAAGAAAAATAAATCCCAAAGCACAAACTGTACTAATGTTGGGTTCTGTGGTATCATCTCCATATCCATAAATCACATTTGATTTGGATGCCACTGGAAATTTAATGGCTTAGGAAGGGATGGGTTTCATATGCAGAGTGAAACTTTAAAAATACTACTGATTGGCCTGGCGCAGTGGCTCATGCCTGTAATCCCAGCAGTTTGGGAGGCTGAGGTGGGTGGATCATCTGAGGTCAGGAGTTTGAGACCAGCCTGGCCAACATGGTGAAACCCTATCTTTACTAAAAATATAAAAATTAGCCGGGTGTGGCCAGGCGCGGTAGCTCACGCCTGTAATCCCAGCACTTTGGGAGGCTGAGGTGGGCAGATCATGAGGACAGGAGATTGAGACCATCTTGGCTAACATGGTGAAACCCCATCTCTACTAAAAATATAAAAAATTAGCCGGGTGTTGTGGCAGGCACCTGTAGTCCCAGCTATTCAGGAGGCTGAGGCAGAAGAATGGCATGAACCCGGGAGGCGGAGCTAGCAGTGAGCTGAGATCGCACCACTGCACTCCAGCCTGGGCGAGAGAGCGAGACTCCGTCTCAAAAAAAAAAAAAAAAAAAAATTATCTGGGTGTGGTGGCGGGTGCCTGTAATCCCACCTACTTGGGAGGCTGAGGCAGGAGAATTGTTTGAACTTGGGAGGCAGAGGTTGCTGTGAGCCAAGACTGTGCCACTGCCCTCCAGCCTGGGTGATAGAGTGAGACTCTGTCCTATAAAAAATAAAAATACAAAATAAAATACTATTTATTGATTTAAAAAAATACCCTCTGGAGTGAGTTGGCTCAAATGTTTAAATAAATTTAAAATAAAAAAGTATCCTGTTGGCTCCAAAAAGGATTTGTGATAGCTCTAAGTAAGGCTCTTATAAACCTTTTTAAGTCGACTTTGGAAGTTAGTACATTTGGGAAGCCCCAAAATAGAACATAGTTGTCAAGATTCGGACATGACCTAGCACATGTTTTCAGACCATGAATCCTTAAAGAAGTGAAATTCTATCCTGGCAGGGACACTTTTCCCTTACTTAAAACTGTAAACTAGTAAAGGGTATTTCCTTTTATCACTACTCTAACATTCCAGTAGTCTCTCTGTAAAGTCCTTTTAGAGACATCCAGCCCTGAAATCTGTAGTAGCACAGTTATTTCTTCTTGTTGGTCTCTTGACTACAACTCTCTTAATGGTTTAATAGCCCAGGAAAAGTCAAAAAACTACTCGGAAAACACTGACAAAGACTTATCGAGGAGACGTTCCTCCAGGCTGTCCACTAATGGGACCCATGAGATCCTAGATCCTGACTTGGTTGTATCAGATTTGGTTGATACGGATCCTTTGCAAGACACGTTGTCTAGTACCAAGGAATCTCAAGAAGGTGAGTCAGTCTGTTCAGGAATTGTCTTGCCAACCTGGTTCCTATTTAGTGAGAATCAATCTAAATCATTATGTTCTGCCTTCCACAAGTATTAAATTGTCTTGAAATCAAACTATTGAATGTGCTGCAGTGTTTTTATAATGTATTGCTCTTCACTGATGATTTATTCAATAGACATACTTTCTGGATGCATTTGTGGTTGGTTTTGCTTATCTACCGTTCAATGTTGGCCTGGAGGTACACTGTTCGAAGAGCCCTGCTTCTCTCTCTCTGCTGCCATCTCATTCGTGCCTTTGTGTTTATACTTCCAGCAATTTCTCCTTTCACTTTAACCTCTCTCTTTGAGAAGCTCACAAGCCAGCCTGTATGTACGGGAACCTGTGAATGTATGCTTTTATGTTTTAGATTAATTCCTTCCTCTAAAAAGTCCCTGGCTTTCTTAGACTGTTGTAGGACTTTTGATTTCAGAATTACATACATGTATATTTCCCCCAAACTTTCTTTTTTTCTTCTAGGTCAGTTGAAGTCTACTTTGGAAGCTGGCCAGGTCTCATCTGCACTGACTTGCCACTCCTTTGGGGATGGATCCGGGGCTGCAGGCTTGGAGTTGAACTGCCCATCAATGGGAGAAAACACGATGAAAACAGAACCGACTTCTCCCCTTGTGGAATTACAAGAGATTTCGACTGTGGAAGGTTCATATTTAGAGTTAAATTAATCCTCTTTTTATATACACTTTTGCTTATGCTTTGTGAACTAAAAAAAAAAAAAATGACTTTTCTGTTGATGTTTTTCACCTTTTATTAATATTCCCTTATCATTTTAATGTTATGCTCCTTTCATTTCTGATTTTGATAATTTGTGTTCCCTCTCTTAGTATGACTAGGGCTTTATCTATTTTGTTTTCAAAGAACTAACTTTTTACTTCAATTTTCTCTATTGTTTATTTTTAAAAATATAATTGATTTCTGTTTTGATCTTGCTTTCTTCCTTCAATTTTTTCTAGAACTTTACCTAATTGATTTTAGATCTTTCTTCCTTTTTTTTTTTCATTACCTGGTGAAAAGATCTTTCTTCCTAATATGAGCATTTAAAGTTATAAATTTCTGGCTGGGCGCGATGGCTCATGCCTGTAATCCCAGCACTTTGGGAGGCCGAGGTGGGTGGATTGCCTGAGGTGGAGAGTTCGAGACCAGCCTGGCCAGCATGGTGAAACCCCGACTCTACTAAAAATACAAAAATCAGCTGGGCATGGTGGCAGGCACCTGTAGTCCCAGCTACTCGGGAAGCTGAGGCAGGAGAATTGCTTGAACCCAGGAGGCGGAGGTTGCGGTGAGCCAAGATCATGCCATTGCACTCCAGCCTGGGCAGCAGAGTGAGACTCAGTCTAAATAAATAAATAAATAATGAAATTATACATTTCCTACTGAGAACTGCTTTAGCAGCATCCTACACATTTTGATACGTTGTGTTTTTATTTTTGTTCAATTTAATATATCTTGTGATTTATTTGTTGACCATGGGTTACTTAGAAGTATGTTGTTTCAGTTTGAAGTATTTTATGTTTTTGTAGATACCTTATTGCTATTGATTTCTAATATAGTTTTACTGTGGTCAGAGAACATACTCTGTAGGATTTCAATCTTTTTATATTTGTTGAGATTTAATTTATGGTCCAGCATATGATCTGTCCTGGTGAATGTTTCATATGCACTTGAAAAGAATGTGTATTTTACCATTGTCGTGTGTTTGTTCTGTATCTGTCAGTTAGATCAAGGTAGTTGATGGTGTTTCTCTGATAAATTGATTTTTGTGGGTTTTTTTTCCTTTTGGTCTAGTTCTGTCAATTTCTAAGAGAAGGTTGTTAGGTTGTTAAAATCTCTGTTATTGTGGATTTGTTCATTTCTCCCTTTAATTTTGTCATTTTTGCTTTGTGTATTTTGAAGATCTTTTAGATGCATACACATTTATAATTTTTTTTTTTTTTTTTTGAGACAGAATCTTGCTTTGTCACGCAGGCTGGAGTGCAGTGGTTGATCTCCACTCACTTCAACCTCTGCCTCCTGGGTTCAAGCAACTCTCATGTCTCAGCCTCCCGAGTAGCTGGGATTACAGGAGTGTGCCACCACGCCCAGCTAATTTTTGTATTTTTAGTAGAGACAGGGTCTCTCCGTGTTGACCAGGTTGGCCTTGAACTCCTGACCACAGGTGATCTGCCCACCTCGGCCTCCCAAAGTGCTAGGATTACAGGTGTGAGCCACCATTTCTGGCCTAAATGTAATTGTTGATATGGTTGGTTTTTAGTCTAACATTTGGCTGTGTTTTGTCTGTTTTTTTTTTTTTTTTTTTTTTTTTTAAAGACAGAGTCTTGCTCTATCGCCCAGGCTGGAGTGCAGTGGTGCGATTTCTGCTCACTGCAACGTCTGCCTCCCGGGTTGAAGCGATTCATCTGCCTCAGCCTCCCGAGTAGCTGGGATTATAGGCACCCACCACCACAATCGGCTAATTTTTGTATTTTTTAGTAGAGACAGGGTTTCACCATGTTGGCCAGGCTGGTTATCTGTTTATATTATTTGTTTTTTGTTCTTTTGTTTCTTGTTTTTTAGGTTAACTGATTTTTTAAGAATTTCATTTTAATTCATCTGTTAGCTTTTAGCTGTATTTCTAGCATTTTGAAAGAGGTTACTCTATGGATTATGGTATACATCCTTAACTTCTCACAGTTCACTTAGAGTTAATATTTAACCACTTTATGTAAAAATGTTCCATTAACCTCCCCCATGTTGTAGTTGTCACATGAATTATATCTGCATATGCTATAAATTCCTTTTTAAAAATTTTTTTATTTACATATTTTTTTGAGATGGCGTTTCACTCTTGTTGCCCAGGTGGAGTGCAATGGCACGATCTTGGCTCACTGCAACCTCCGCCTCCCAGATTCAAGTGATTCTCCTGCCTCAGCCTCCCAAGTAGCTGGGATTACAGGCATGTGCCACCACGCCTGGCTAAATTTTTTTTGTATTTTTAGTAGAGATGGGGTTTCACCATGTTGGTCAAGCTGGTCTGGAACTCCTGACCTCAAGTGATCTACCCGCCTTGACTTCCCAAAGTACTGTGATTATAGGCGTGAGCCACCACACCTGGCCTGCTATAAATTTCATAATGTAGTATTATAAGTTTTGCTTTACACAATTATGTATGTTAAAGACGATAAGGCAAAAAGCGACAGTCATATTTACACATGCCTATTTCCAATGTTCTTTATTTCTTCGAAGATTTCTTTTCAGCATGAAGAATTTCCTTCAGATTTTCTTATAGGTTCCTGATGACAAATTTTTCTGGTTTTTGTTAAAACTTGACTTTTTTTTTTAAAGATAGAGTCTCACTCTGTTTCCCAGGCTGGAGTGCAGTGGCACAATCACAGCTCAGAGCAGCCTGGACCTCCTGGGCTCAAGTGATCCTCCTGTCTCAGTCACTTGAGTAGCTGGGACTACAGGCGTGTGCCACCATGTCCAGCTAATTTTTTTTCTTTTCTCAACTTTTAGTTAAAAAACAAACAAATAAGACTATGTGTCTATAGAATTGTCTGCTTTTTATTTGGATAACTTAAAAAAATTTTTTTTGAATAGTTTTTTTTTTTTTCTTGGCCAGATGCTATATAGTTAACATAAATGTAGTAGAGCAGCTGTTTGAAAATAGTGAATCTCAGCACTCTGGGAGGTTGAGACTGGAGGGTCACTTGAGGCCAGGAGTTCAAGACTCGCTATATTGAAGGCCTTGCATCAACATAGTGAGACCCTCCCTCTTCAAAAAATAAAAAAATTAGCCTGGCATGATGGTTCATGCCTATAGTCCCAGCTACTTGGGAGGCGGAGGTGGGAGGATCACTTGAACCAGGGAGGTCGAGGCTGCCTTGAGCTGTGATTGTACCACTGCCAGCCTGGGTGACAGAGGAAGACCCTATCTCCTAAAATATTTTTAAAAATTGGCCAGGGGTGGTGGCTCACGCCTGTAATCCCAGCACTCTCGGATGCCTAGGCGGGCAGATCATTTGAGGTCAGGAATTCGAGACCAGCCTGGCCAACATGAAACCCCGTCTCTACTAAAAATACAAAAATTTGCTGGGCTTGGTGGCGCACGCCTGTAGTCCCAGCTCCTCTGGAGATTGAGACAGGAGAATTGCTTAAACCCAGAAGGCAGAGGTTGCAGTGAGTTGAGATCGCACCACTGCACTCCAGCCTGGGTGACAGAGTGAGATTCCATCTCAAAAAAGAAAAAAAAAAAAAATTAAAAGAGTACCGAAGTATTCATTCCTAGCTCATCTCGGCGGCTGTTCTCTTAGTTCTCTGTCTAGCTTCGTCCATAGTGTTGTGCTTCAGCCTCGAGGGCTTGTCGGGGCAAGGGATCTTCCTTTTTTTGCTACTCCTCCTCTTAGTGTCAGGGCTCTTTTCTTCCCAGCCTGCTCTTCTGATATGTGGGGCAAATTACTAAAGTTCATATATAAATGAGGTGGAAATTTAATCTCGGAATTTAGTTGTCTGTCTTGGCAGGAGAGCTCTAGATGACAGCCACATCCCCTGTGACTCAGCAGACTAAGCTTTTAATTATGTTGTCTTAAGGGTGGTGGTATGTTAGACGTCACTTGAAATTTGTAGTTAATTGTTCCTACACCACTAGGAAATACGCCATGCATATAAGTGAGGAGACTAGATTAGAAGCTAACTGCAGTGCCTTTTGTAAAGTTTACGTATTTTATGGGGTCTTGGGCTATACTTTTTCCCAAAATATACACATACATAATTTCTGTCTTGTGTTAGCTAACCTAATTATGTTTCTGGATTGTGGAGAGGACAGAATCAAGTATAGTAAGGGTGGGACAGGTGAGTCTAGGGGAAAAGGATGATGATGAGATTTCATGTCGTCGTCTGCATCCTTACAAAGGTCTCACAGTAGCCTTTCTAAGGGAATAATTTTGAAACCATTGCAACTGATTGAAGCACTTATCTATTTTCCAAGAGGGTTAATAGTAAGGGTGGAGGTCAAATTACTTTGAGCTTGAGCCAAGAGGAATAAATATAGCATGGAACCCATTACTGTATTTTTTTTTTTTGAATGAGGTATTTGCTTTTTGCTTTAGTGACTTAAAAGCCAGAAGAGATGGCCGGGCCTGGTGGCTCATGCCTGTAATCCCAGGACTTTGGGAGGCCGAGGTGGGCAGATCACTTGAGGTCAGGAGTTCGAGACCAGCCTGGCCAACATGGTGAAACCCCATCTCTATCAAAAATACAAAAATTAGCCGGGTATGGTGGCAGGCGCCTGTAATCCTAGCTACTCGGGAGGCTGAGGCAGGAGAGTTGCTTGAACCTGGGAGGTGGAGGTTGCAGTGAGCCGAGATTGCGCCCCTGCACCCAGCTTAGGTGACAGAGCGAGACTCTATCTCAAAAATAAAAAAATTAAAAAGCCAGAGACGAATGCAGCTGTGACTGTTGTAATTGGGCAAGCATTCATTTATGCAGTAAAACAGAAGTTAGTAATTCCCCTAGAAGTTTAGAGGTCTCAGGCGGGCGTGGTGGCTCACGCCTGTAATTCCAGCACTTTGGGAGGCCAAGGCGGGCAGATCACCTGACGTCAGGAGTTAGAGACCAGCCTGGCCAACATGGTGAAACCCCATCTCTACTAAAGATACAAAAATTTGGCCGGGCGCAGTGTCTCATGCCTGTAATCCCAGCACTTTGGGAGGCCGAGGCAGGCGGATCACAAGGTCAGGAGATCAAGACCATCCTGTCTAACACGGCGAAACCCCGTCTCTACTAAAAATACAAAAAAATTGGCCGGGTGTGGTGGCCGGCGCCTGTAGTCCCAGCTACTCGGGAGGTTGAGGCAGGAGAATGGCGTAAACCTGGGAGGCGGAGCTTGCAGTGAGCCTAGATCATGCCACTGCACTCCAGCCTGGGCGACAGAGTGAGACTCTGTCTCAAAAAAAAAAAAAAAAAAAAAAAAAAGATACAAAAATTTGCTGGGCATGGTGGTGGGCGCCTGTAATCCTGGGTACTTGGGAGGCTGAAGCAGGAGAATTGCTTGAACCTGGGAGGAAGAGGTTGCAGTTTGCCGAGATCGTGCCACTGCTCTCCAGCCTGAGAGACTCCATCTCAAAAAAAAAAAAGAGTGAGACTCCATCTCAAAAAAAAAAAAGTTTAGAGATCATATTATTATCTGAAAATGGGCTGCTGCAAATATTTAGCAAGTGCCTAGTAAGTGCCAATGCCAGACCCTATTCTTTTCTTTCTTTTATTTTCTTTTTTTATTTTTATTTTTTATTTTTGAGACTGTCTCACTGTGTTGCCCAGGCTGGAGTGCAGTGGTGTGATTTCGGCTCACTGCAACCTCCGCCTCCCAGGTTCAAGTGATTTTCCTGCCTCAGCCTCCCACTTTCTTTTTTTTTTTGAAGGCGGAGTCTCACTCTTTTGCCCACGCTGTAGTACAGTGGTATGATCTTAGGTCACTGCAGCCTCTAACTCCTGGTCTCAAGTGATCTCCTGCTTCAGCCTCAGACCCTATTCTAAGCTGTCTCATTGGTTGATACTCTACAAGAAGCACAGAATAAACAAGAGAGAAAAACAAATAGAAGTACAGGTCCATTCAGTTAAGTTCTTTTTACTAAATACCTGGTAGAAGTGGGACACTTTGCCACAGGATCCAGATCAGTGATTCTAACCCATGAAATCTTGCTGTGTTTGTTGTTAGTTATAAAACGAATGAATTGTCACTGAAGTATCAAAAATTAACAGATGATTTACTTATAAATTAACTAGTTAAGATTTAGCATGATGACTATAATAGTTTTTGCAAATTATTTACTTTTAAATTAACCAGTTAAGATTTAGTGTAATGCCTTTAGTATTTTAGCTTTAATGAATTTGTGTTCTCTATGGTTTCTTGAGCAGGAGAGTCATAGATCTACAGCCATTTTAATTTGGGAAATTGTGTGTGTCTATGGTTTTTCATATCATCAAGTATGTATTGTGATGGAAACTGATAGAGAATTCATTATTCTGGGGGTTAGAGAGATGAATGCGACATCTGTTCTAGGCCCTTCCAGGTCTTTCTGTCCAGACGAATGGATGAGACTTCAGATACCTATGATACAAGAAAGTAAGATGATGTCATGACAAACTTAGAATGAAACTATGAGAATAGAGAGAAGAATGACAGTGAAAATGTGTGCCTGCTACATAGAAATTGACCTCTTCAGGTTGGCATGTGTGAGATTTTCTTGCTCTAGGGAGATTCTTTAAGCAATCACTATGTCAACAAACACAGATGTTTCCCTTTCTGAATTCATATGATGAAGATCAGGGATCCAAACTTATTCAAAAAGCTAAAGAGGCACCATTCGTACTTGTTGGAATAGAAGGTTTTGCAGCAATTGTTGCATATGGATTATACAAATTGAAGAGCAGGGGAAATACTAAAATGTCCCTTCATCTGATCCACATGCGTGTGGCAGCCCAAGGCTTTGTTGTAGGAGCAATGACTGTTGTTATATCATGTATCGAGAATTCTGGGCAAAACCTAAGCCTTAGAAGAAGAGATGCTGTCTTGCTCTTGTAGGAGGAGCTTGCTTTAGTTAGACGTCTCATTATTGCAGTTACGTATTATTGTTGAAAATAAACTAATTTGTATGGGTTTAGATGGTAACATGGCATTTTGAATATTGGCTTCCTTTCTTGCAGGCTTGATTTGCCTGTTGACCGAATTACTAGTGACTAGTTTACTAACTAGGTCATTCAAGGAAGTCAAGTTAACTTAAAAGAAACATGTCACCTAAATGCATTTGATGGTGTTGAATGTCCACCTTCTTAAATTGTTAAGATGAACTTAGTTCTAAGGAAGATAACAGGCCAACCCTGAAGTACTCCCAGTTTGCTGCAGAATCTCACATATTTTGGATGTTATAGAAGAGTCCTATTTGCCCTAGTTAATTTAACTTTTTTTTTTGCCTGTTTTGTGGACTGGCTGGCTCTTTTAGAACTCTGTCCAAAAAGTGCATGGACTATAACTTGTAAAGCTTCCCACAACTGACAATATATATATGTGCGTGTATTTAAACCAAATCTGGAAAACTTACAATACAGCTGCATAATAGTAGTATTTATTAAAGAATCACAATTGTAAACATGAGAATAACTTATGGATTCTAGTTTAGTTCTTTAGTAATTGCAAATTATATTTTTGCTGTTGTTATATTAGAATAATTTTTGAATGTCATCTTGAAATAGAAATATGTATTTTAAGCACTCATGCAAAGGTAAATGAACACTGTTTAACTGTGTGCTTTGCTTATTTTTTCTGTAATAATCGTAAACATTAAACTGAACAAATTACCTATAGTAGTTTTGATTAATGACTTAAGAGCAAGCTGGTTTGGCCAGACAGTGTACCCAAACTTTTATATACCATCGAATGTTATTGCACTTGTGAAATTCTCCTGTCTAACCTGAATTTACATTCCATGGTGGTTACATGGTATATGTATTATTATTAAAGTAAGTGAGCCATGTCAAAAAAACAAAACAAAACAAATTGACCTCTTCAAGACCAGCCTGGGCAACATGGTGAAACCCCATCTCTCCAAAAAAAAAAAAAAAAAAAAAAACCCTCCAAAACAAAACAGAATAAAACCCCCAAAACCAAATTAGCCAGGTGTGGTGGCATGTGCGTGTAATCCCAGCTACTTGTGAGGCTGAGGTGGGAGAATCGATTGAGCCCGGGAAGTCAAAGCTATAATAAGCCATGATCATGGCAACACTGTGCTCCAGAGCTGTGACAGAGTGAGACCCTGTGAAAGAAGGAAAGAAAGAGAGAAAGAGAAAGGAGAGAGAGAAAGAAATTAATTGACTTCAACTCACTTACTGAGCCTTTACCATATGCCTAGGACTGCTAACTATTGCGTATGCAAAGATGAGTGGGCACTCTTGGTCTTAGTGTTCATTAACTGCTATTTGGATTTGCTATTGGTGATACTTAGGTTGGTGCTTTAGCGGCAGGGATGGAAGAAGGCGGTACTTGCATGGGACCCTGAAGGATGGGCAGCAGTTAGGCATTTGAAAATGGAGGCAAAGCAGCTAGCACAGCATGACCATAGGGCGATTTCTGAGACTGTCAGGTATGTGTTTTGAGGTAATTGCAGACTTCCTGAAGTGGGTTAAGGTGGGGTAAGTTGCTGCCAAACTGAGGTTGGTTGCTTTGAGGAATTTACTGAGAAACTGAAAAATGCTTCATTTTCAGGATAGGGAGATAGCCTGTGTTGGCAGGATTGCTTTCCTTCCATTTAGCTATTTTGTGGCCATAAGGTATTTTTTCTGCATATATTTTAAAGAAGTTTTTATTTTGAAATAATTTGTTATTAAAAATGTTGTTAAAAAAATGGTACAAAGAATATACCTTTAACCAAATTCCCCAATTGCTAGCAATTTACCATATTTACTTTATTATTCTACTCTTTAAAGTACTTTTTCTAGATGGGATGCGGTGGCTCATACCTGTAATTCCAGCACTTTGGGAGGCTGACGCGGGCAGATCACTTGAGGTCAGGAGTTCGAGACCAGCCTGGCCAACATAGTGAAACCCTTTCTCTACAAAAATAAAAAAATTAGTCAGGCGTGATGGCACATGCTTGTAGTCCTAGCTACTCGAGAGGCTGAGGCAGGACAATCTCTTGAGCTCGGGAGGCGGAGATTGCAGTGAGCCAAGATTGTGCCACTGTACTCCAGCCTAGATGACAGAGCGAGACTCTGTCTCAAAGAAAACAAAAATTAAAAAATTTTTTTTAGAAAGTACTTTTTCTTTGTTTAAAAATAAGTTCCAGACCTTTCTCTCTAACTACCTTTTTTTTTTTTTTTTTTGAGACGGAGTTTCTCGCTCTTGTCACCCAGGCTGGAGTGTAGTGGTGCGATTTCTGCTCACTGCAACCTTTGCCTCCTGGGTTTAAGAGATTCTCCTGCCTCAGCCTCCCGAGTAACTTGGATTACAGGCACATGCTACCATGCCCGACTAATTTTTGTATTTTTAGTAGAGGCTGGGTTTCACCATGTTGGCCAGGCTAGTCTTGAACTCCTGACCTCAGGTGATCCACCCACCTTGGCCTCACAAAGTGCTGGGATTATAGGCGTGAGCCACCGCACCCGGCCTCCCTAAGTACTTTTTAGAAAATCCCATATTTAATTAGCTGGGCGTGGTGGTGTGCGCCTGTAATCCCAGCTACTTGGGAGGCTGAGGTGGGCGAATTGCTTGAACCCAGGAGGTAGAGGTTGCAGTGAGCTGAGATAGCACCACTGCACTCCAGCCTGGGCGACAGAGCAAGACTCTGTCTAAAAAAAAAAAAAAAGAAAAAGAAAAAGAAAAAGAAAAAAATATTCCATATTTCCTAAAGACAAGGACATTCTTCTACATTACCACAATATAATTTTCAAAATCAGGACCTTCTTCAGACTTTATCAGTTTTTGCCTTTCACCCCATTTATGGCAGTCATCTTGTTTTTATTCTACATGCTTTTTTTGGGCAATTGAAAAAATATTCATAAATTTGAAAAGAACTCCAGAAATATACAAGGATAATTCAACTAACATTCTTGTCTCCCATAGTCCCATGGCCCACTACTGTTAGTATTTGGTCATGAGGGCCTCAGGGCCATACACTGGCCTGCAGGGCCCAGCTTCTTCTGGCCACCTGTTGCCTCACCTTCCTATTGATTCTGCTGCAGCCACATGGCCTCCTTGCTATCCTGCAGGCATAACTTACGGATTCTAGTTGAGTTCTTTGGTAATTGCAAACTATATTTTTGCTGCTGTTATATTAGAATAATTTTTAAATGTCATCTTGAAATAGAAATATTTATTTTAAGCACTCATGCAAAGGTAAATGAACACTTTTTAAATGTGTTCATTGCTTATTTTTTCCATAAGAATTGTAAACATTAAACTGAACAAATTACCCATAATGGTTTTGATTAATGACTTAAGAGCAAGCTGGTTTGGCCAGACAGTGTACCCAAACTTTTATATACCATAGAATGTTATTACACTTGTGAAATTCTCTTGTCTAACCTGAATTTACATTCCATGGTGGTTACATGGTATATGTATTGTTACACTCCTACCTCTGGGCCTTGTTCAAGCACACTTTTATTGAGTACTTTTTATCCCCAGCCAGAGCAAGTAGATCCATTGGGAACATATCAGTAATGTGATGGGTAATATTTATTTATGTATTCATTCATTTATTTGTTTGAGAAGGGTTTTGCTCTGTCATCCAGGCTGGAGTGTAATGGCATGATCATAGCTCACTGCAGCCTCAACCTCCTGGGCTTAAGCCATCTTTCCGCCTCAGCCTGCTGAGTAGCTAGGACTACAGACATGTGGCACCAAGCCTGGCTAATTTTTAAATTTTTTGTGGAGACAGGGTCTAGATATATTGACCATGCTAGTCTTGAACTCTGGGCCCCCACCTTGGCCTCCCAAACTGGTGGGATTGGAGGTGTGAGTCACTATGCCCAGCCCTATCTTCTTTCACAATTACATATAATTAGGCCAGGCACAGTGGCTCAAGTCTGTAATCCCAGCACTTTTGGAGGCCAAGGCAGGCAGATCACCTGAGGTCAGGAGTTGGAGACCAGCCTGGACAACATGGCAAAACCCTGTTTCTACTAAAAATACAAAAGTTTAGCCAGGTGCAGTGGTGTGTGCCTGTAGTCCCAGCTACTCAGGAGGCTGAGAGAGGAGAATTGCTTGAGCGTGGGAGGCGGAGGTTGCAGTGAGCCAAGATCACGTTATTGCACTCCAGTCTGGGTGACAGAACGACACTCTGTCTCAAAAAAAAAAAAAAAGAAAAAAGAAAAACAATATAATTAGCTAGGCATTGTGGCACACGCCTGTAGTCCCAGCTACTCGGGAGGCTGACATGGGAGGATCTCTCTAAGCCCAGGCATTCGGTGTTGCAGTGAGCTATGATCCTACCACTGCACTCCAGCCTTGACAACAGAGTGAGACCCTGTCTCTGGAAAAACAAAAACAAAAACAATTACGTATAGTTTATTTCATTGTATGGATGTTCCATAATTTATTTACCTAGCCCCTGCTGAAAGATATTTAAGTTCTTTCTAACTTTTCCCTATTAATTCTCCCTGTTTTACAGACAAAGAGCCTAATATTTGGCATGAAGGAGTGAGTTAGCTAGAGTGGCACACTTCCTAATGGTCAGTATTGTAGAGGTTGGTAAAATTAAATTAAATTTTTGTTTGAGACAGGGTCTCACTCTGTCATCCAGGCTGGAATGCAGTGGCGCTGTCACGGCTCACTGCAGTGTTGACTTCCAGAGCTTCAGTGATCCTCCCACTGTTCAGCCTCCTAAATCATTGGGACCAAAGGCACTCGCCATCACTCCTGGCTAATTTTTGTATTTTTTGTAGAGACAGGGTTTTGCCATTTTGCCCAGGCTGGTCTCAAACTCCTGAGCTCAAGCGATCCACTTGCCTCGGCTTCCCAAAGTGCTGGAATTACAGGTGTGAGCCAGTGTGTCTGGCCAGAGTCTGTAACTGTTGTTTTCCTGCTGAGTGCCTAATTCCATCTGATAAGATGCTGGGTGCTATATAAAACAAATGAAATGAACAGAGTCCCTGCCTTTAGGGGCATTGCACAGTATGTGATGCAAACTTCTGCTCTCGGGGCACTCATTAAAGCAGTGTGTACACTCAGAGTAAGAGGCTTAGTAGGGTGGCTAGGTTTGGAGGGTGGTGTGTGGTACAAGTGATGTCAGTACTCCAGGACTGGGTGGTGCCTTTTGAATTCTTTGAGTTGTGGAAAATGTCTTGATCTGGAAACTGAATGGTGTTTCTGGTGTTTCTTTGGAAACATAGGTTTAGTGGTGTGAGTACAGGACGATCCAGAAAGATTGCTGGGGGAAAGGGAGGTTGTTGAGAACTCATTCACCAGGAATGTATTAACGTAAGTAAGCGGAAATAGGGCGGGACCATGACCATCTTCAGAAGCATCCAGCCAGGCCCCTGGAAGCTGGGATGCTGCGTTAGTCACTGTTTAGTGTTGCTTTCCTGAGTCGGTGCCATAGTCTTGCGTTTTTAAACCGAGATGGAGTCACAATCTGAGAAATTGGTGTGAAGGAGGCTCATGGGCAGCAGGAGGAGGAGGAGCTGGGAGGGCAACACATCTAGTCTAGGGCCAGCTGTTCCAACCTAACTCTGGCATTTGGGGCAGCTCTGCCACCTTGTGGAATGAGTGCTCAGTGATTTCTGTGGGGGCTGAGTGCAGAGATCTGCATTCCAGGGGCTAGCCTTGAAATGTTCACCAGGACTGTATGTCGGTGTGGTTCCTTTCCTTCCACTTGAGTATTTGTGGCTTCAAAGTATTTTTCCTACGTATGTAGATGCATATTTTTTCCTGAATATATTTTTAGGAAGTTTTTATTTTGAAATAATTTAGATTTATACATCTATGTAGCATGGGTTAAAAAAATGACAAAAAATAATTTCAGATTTATAAAAAAGTTGCAAAAATAGCAAAAAGATTTCCCTTATACCTTTCCCTATGTTGGAAAATATAGATTCCCCAATTGCTAGCAATTTACCATGTTAGCTTTATTATTCTCTCCCAGATTTTATTTTATTTCATTTTTTGAGATGGATTCTCACTCTTTCGCCCAAGCTGGAGTGCAGTGATGAGATCTTGGCTCACTGCAACCTCCACCTCCTGGGTTCAAGCAATTCTCCTGTCTCCGCCTCCCGAGTAGCTGGAATTACAGGCACATGCCACCACGCCTGGCTAATTTTTTTTGTACTTTTAGTAGAGATGGAGTTTCACCATGTTGGTCAAGCTGGTCTCGAACTCCTGACCTCAAGTGATCTACCCACCTTGGCCTCCCAAAGTACTAGGATTACAGGCATGAGCCACCATGCCCAGCCCTCTCCCAGATTTTTTAATGTAGTTTTTTGAATTGTTTGAAAATAAATTGCAGACCTTTAGCCCTGAATATTTCAGTGTGTATTTCCTGAAAACAAGGACATTCTCTTTCATTCCCACAATATAATCAAAATCAACACCTTTTAAAAACTTTGCCATTTGTTCTAATAATGTTCTTTGTGGAAAAAATGGGGGTAAATTTTTTTTATTTCTGGTCAAGATCCAATCCAGGTACACACGTTGAATTCAGCTGTCATATTTCTTTTGTCTTCTTTAATCTGAAACAGACCTTCAGTCTTCTACTTTTTTTACTGGAGTGGGGACAGGGGAATAAGCTTTTTTTTTTTTTTTTTTACTTTTTAAAAATGAGATCTTCAGTTTTTGTCTTTTATGACCTTGACATTACATTTCTGAATATGATATCCCTCAATTTGGGTTTTTCTGATGTATCCTCATAATTTGATTTGGGTTATTCACTTTCCACAGAAATACCACGTAAGTGATGTTGTGACCTTTTCAGGTGCATTCTATCAGGAAGCACATGAAAACCTGTTTGTCCCATTTACTGGTGACATTAACTTTTATCACTTACCTAAGGTAGTATCTACCAGCTTTTTCTACTATAAAGCTGTTATTACCCCCTTTATAATGAATACATTTCCTGTGAGAGAAACATTGAGACTATGTAAATATCTTATTTCCTCATCAAACTTTCACCCATTATTTTAGCATCTACTGGTATTTCTTGCCTGAAACAATTTTTACTGTGATGGCTGCCAAATGATGATATCTAACTTTCATCATTCCTTCAACATGTATTAGTTTATATTCTGCCTTAGGGGGGTTTAATCTCACTTCTTTCCTTCCTTTCCTTGTTTGTTTATCTGCATGGGCTCATGGATTCTTATGTCGTTCTATGGGTTATAATCTGTTTCTATCATTATTTATTTTAATGCCAAAAAATTATAATCTTGAGATTATGTCAGTAAATATTTTTTTTTTTTTTTGAGACAGAGTCTCACTCTGTTGCCCAGGCTGGAGTGCACTGATGAGATCTCAGCTCACTGCAACCTCCGCCTCCTGGGTTCAAGCGATTCTCCTGCCTCAGCCTCCCAAATAGCTGGGATTACAGGTGCCCACCACCATGCCCAGCTTTTTTTTTGTAGCTTTAGTAGAGACTGGTCCAGGCTGGTCTCGAACTCTTGACCTCAAGTGATCCGCCTGCCTCACCCTCCCAAAGTGTTGGGATTACAGGTGTGAGCCACTGTGCCTGGCCTCGGCTAATCTTTGATTGCTTTTTGATGCTTCAAGCTGAAAAAGTTATTCCTTCACAGACATGAAAAATATTTTATTCATTATATTATGTGAAATATATATCAAAAAGGTATCAAACTGCTGGGCCACATGGCGTGATTGCCGACAAGAATAGCAACTGTGTTGGGCCTTGGTCCTGAGGGAACACATGACAATGAGAAGTGGCTTTTGTCCCCTGGCTGGAGAAGTGACAAATAACAGGATCCAGGAGCAGATGTTAAGTGCTGATGATGAGGTAGAGCAGATAGTCATTTGTGGCAGGAATTGATGGCATGTGGTCCCTGAGAGCCAGGGCCATCTGGATGTCTTCCTGTTTGTGGGGTGAGCTGGGTCTGGATGGAAGTGAAGACTTGGCTGAGCCAGGGAGGAATGGCAGGAAGAGGGCACAGGCCAAGCAGGGGTGTGAACTGCGAGAGCATGAAGCAGTTGCTGGAGCAGGAGCTGAGGCCTCCTTGTGGATGAATGGGAGGTGCGTTTGGAAGCAAGATGCCACTTGGAGTGACATGGGCCTTGAATGCCAGACTGAGCATTGCCAGCCAGACCGAATATCACCATCATCGTAATCTAATCATAGTCATCCAGTTGTGAGGTCATCTGATACTGGCAATGGGTACACAAAATATTAAATAGGATATTTATTTCTAAGCCAAGTTTCAGAAAACAATTTACAAACTTTTTTTTTTAGTATAAACATAGTGTATGCTTACTATAAAAGGAAAAGTATAAAACATTACTCAAGTATATATAGAAAATGAGTGGGCTGCTGATCCCCCTCTATATTATCTATTGCTGTGTGACAGTATTACCACAAATATAGTAGCTGAAACAACACATTTGTTTTCTCACAGTTTCTGTGGGTGAGGAGTTCAAGCATAGCTTGGTCCTCTGCAAGCTTACAATCCAAGGGTTGGCTCAGGCTGTATTCTCATCTGAGCACTCTACTGGGGAGGGTTCCAGGCTTACCTGATGGTTGGCGGCATTCAGTCCTTCTAGACTGTCAGACTGAGAGCCTTGGTTTTTGCTGGTGCACTCGGTTCCTTGCTTCGTATAGAGTAGCTCACAATGTAGCAGCTTGTTTCACTAAGACAGCAAGGAAGAGTGTTTCCTAGTAAGACAGACACTGTAGTCCTACCTAATACAATCATGAAAGTGACATACTGTCTCCTTCGCCATATTCTGTTAGAGACAGGTTACAGCTTTGCCCAGTGGCAGTATCCTAGCCAATGAGGTTTATCCGAGGCATGATTATTAAAATAATTGAAAATTTTCCCAATACACCAAAGTGACAACTTACAACATAGGTTGGCAATGGCAATTTTTGACATGTCTACAGAGACTGAATTAAAAAAAAAAAAAAAAAGAAGAAGTTACAGGTTCTGCCCACACTCAAGAGGAAGAGATTATATCAGGGCGTGAATACCAGGAGGCAGGGATTATTAGGAAACATTTTAGGGTTTAACTCCACACCCTCCCCCGAAAATAGATAAAGAAAACACTGCTTAGGGTTACCTTTTTTTTTTTTTTTTTCTGAGACAGAGTTTCGCTCTTGTTGCCCAGGCTGGAGTGCAATGGTGCGATCTCGGCCCACCGCAACCTCCGCCTCCCTGATTCAAGCAATTCTCCTGCTTCAGCCTCCTGAGTAGCTGGGATTATAGGCTTGCACCACCATGCCCGGCTAATTTTGTATTTTTTAGTAGAAATGGGGTTTCTCCATGTTGGTCAGGCTGGTCTCCAACTCCCGACCTCAGGTGACCCACCCACCTTGACCTCTCAAAGTGTTGGGATTACAGGTGTGAGCCACCACGCCTGGCCTAGGGTAACCATTATTAAAAGCAAAATTTGTGGACCATTTTTCTCTGCACATACCAAAGTATAGTAGTAATTTAGGAACAACAAGAGCAAAGGGTGACTCTTGAGATTTTGAGCCTGGATGCCCAGGAGAGAGCTCTGTGCTTTTTCTTGATTCCTCCTAGCAATAATTTGTTAAACAGGAGGTAGAGGACAGAGCAGGTAAATGATAATACCAGTAACTACTTGGAAATAGTGATTTTCATACTGCTTTTAAAAGAGGAATAAACTGGTTTCAGTAGATGACCTTATCCCAAGAGTAATTGAGTTCCCCCTCACTTTTGAACCAGCAACTTTAAGATTTAATTTACAATATTTTCTTCTGGGCATGGTGGCTCATGCCTGTAATCCCAGCACTCTGGGAGGCTGAGGCAGGAAGATACTTGAGCCAAGGAGTTGGAGATCAGCCCTGGGCAACATAGGGAGACCCTCATCTTTCTTTTTTTTTTTTTTAAATAATAATTTACATGTCTTCTGCCCTCTGTCTCTGAGTAACTGCTCTCATGTTGACAAGAACCATATTAGTATGCTAAGGGTAGATGATGTCACTTAGTGGTGTCACCAGCTGCTGCCATGTATGTTCTAAATGAACTGTCCTCCCATAGGGGAATACATACCTGTGTGTGAGACTGGGATTTATGTAGACTTTGGCCCAGCAGGTCCATTTGACAACCAGTGGCCCTCTTAGTTTCTTTTTTTGTTTTTGTTTTTTTTTGAAATGGAGTCTCGCTGTGTCACCTAGGCTGGAGTGCACTGGCACAATCTCGGCTCACTGCAACCTCTGCCTCTGGGCTCAAGCGATTCTCCTGCCTCAGCCTCCCGAGTAGCTGGGATTATAGGTGCACACCACCACGCTCAGCTAACTTTTGTATTTTTAGTAGAGACGGGGTTTTGTCATGTTAGCCAGGCTAGTCTCGAACTCCTGACCTTGTGATTCGCCCACCTTGTCCTCCCAACGTGCTGAGATTATAGGCGTGAGCCACCGTGCCTGGTGCTATACATAATTTTCTATTTTGCTTGTAATATTTTGGGTTTTATTTTTTATTTTTATTTTGAGACAGAGTCTCACTCTGTCACCCAGGCTGGAGTGCAGTGGCACAATCTCAGTTCACTGCAACTTCCACCTCCTGGGTTCGAGCAATTTTTGTGCCTCAGCCTCCCGAGTAGCTGGGACAACAGGCACGCGCCACCACGCCTGGATAAATTTTTGGATTTTTAGTAGAGATAGAGTTTCACCATGTTGGCCAGGCTGGTCCTCAACTCCTGACCTCAAGTGATCTGCCCACCTCAACCTCCTAGAGTGCTGAGATTACACGCATGAGCCACTGTGCTTGGCCATATTTTGAGTTTTATTTAGCATAGTTATACCATGCATATTCTGTTTCTTAATTAATTAATTAATTAATTTTAAATTATTTTTGAGACAGGGTCTCACTCTGTTGCTTAGGCTGGAGTCTCAGTGGTGCAATCTCAGCTCACTGCAGCCTCCATCCCCAGGTTCAAGTGATTCTCTCAGCTTAGCCTCCCGAGTAGCTGGGACTAGAAGCATGCACCACCATGCCTGGCTAATTTTTGTATTTTTTGGTAGAGACAGGGTTTCCTCATGTTGTCCAGGCTGGTCTTGAACTCCTGACCTCAAGTGATCCACCCAACTTGGCCTCCCAAAGTGCTGGGATTACAGGCATGAGCCACCACCCCTGGCCCTATTTATTTGTTTTTGAGACAGTTCTGTCTCACTCTGTTGCCCAAGCTGGAGTGCAGTGGTAGGATCATGGCTCACTGCAGCATCGACCTCCTGGGTTCAGCCTATCCTCCTGCCTCAGTCTCCTGAGTAGCCGAGACTATGGGTGCATGCCACCACACCCATCTACTTTTTGTCTTTTTTCGTAGAGATGGGGGTCTCACTATGTTGCTCAGGCTGGTCTTGAACTCCTGGGCTCAAGTTATCCACCCACCTTGGCCTCCCAAAGTGCTGGAATTACAGGCACGAGCCACTACACCTGACCTATTTTAAAATGTAGAATATTTTTGCTGAATGCATAATTTTAATGTTCCTATTGTGATTTTATTAATTATCACTAATCCTTCATTGTTTGATTAATAAAGGAGGGCAATTAGATGTTAGAATTTTGCAGATTGTACCAGTGACACATGGTCCCTTGGCTAGAATTATGCATAACTTTGATTGTTTTGAGCAAACAACTGTGAGGTCAGTGACAACAATAATGACAAATAATATTCAAGTAACCTCTTGCTGTTAATACTGGGTTTTGTGGCCAGGCACAGTGCCTCACGCCTTGTAATCCCAACACTTCAGGAAGCCGAAGTGGGCAGATCACCTGAGGTCAGGAGTTCGAGACCAGCCTGGCCAACAGAGTGAAACCCCATCTCTACTAAAAATACAAAATAATTAGCCAGGCATGGTGGCACACATCTCTAATCCTAGCTACTCGGGAGGCTGAGGTAGGAGAATCACTTGAACCCGGAGGTGGAGGTTGCAGTGACCCGAGATCGCTCCACTGCATTTCAGCCTGGGTGAGAGAGTGAGACTCTGTCTCAAAAACAAAACAAACAACAATAAAACAAAACAAAACTAAACGAAACTGGGTTTTGTCTTTAACTGCCTCATGGAAACATATAGGAGAGTTGTGAAATAAGTATTCTTATTCCCATTTAACAATGAGGAAACAGTCTTGGAGAGGCTAGCTCCCATGTTTGATGTGACAGTACACTAACATAAGTAAGAGAAGTAAAGAATGCAGCACATTCCAGGCCGGGTACAGTGGCTCATGCCTGTAATCCCAGCACTTTGGGAGGCCAAGGTGGGTGGATCACTTGCAGTCAGGAGTTTGAGACCAGCCTGTCGTAAATGACGAAACCCAGTCTGTACTAAAAATACAAAAATTAGCCGGGCGTGATGGCGGGCGCCTGTAATCCCAGCTACTTGGGAGGCTGAGGCAGAAGAATCGCTTGAACCCAGGAGGCGGAGGTTGCAGTGAGCTGAGATCATGCCACTGCACTCCAGCCTGGGCGACAGAGAGAGACTCTATGTCAAAAAAAAAAAAAAAGGCAGCACATTGGGTATTTCAACATTTTAGAAAAAGGAATAAACAAAACCAACTGTTAAACAAATAGAAAGGGAAGGACTACAGGATCCATAAAATACAGGAATTCTTCAAGGCAGGACAGAATCTTTTCTGCTGAGAGACCAGGGTGAAGGCATTGTGCAGGGAGGTGGTATTTGAAGGATGAGCAAGATTTGGTTTGCGTGTGGGAACAACATGCCAAATAGAGGCAACCACATGGCCTAGACTGGCTGAACTGGCAGCCTTTATTGTGCATACAGAGGGCTCCTTTTGGCTGTGCAAAAATTAGGATAAGGTTGTGAAGTCTAGAAAATATAATTTTTCATGTCTCTAAATATTTGGGTTCAAAAGTAAAATAGTCCAATTTGCAAAACCTTCATGAGAAAGGGACGATTGCTTAAGTCTTGGTGTTTATGTGTCTTTTTTGTTGTTCTATTTTTTATATATTATTTATTTATGTACTTTTTGAGACAGAGTTTGTCACTGTGTTGCCCAGGCTGGAGTGCAGTGGGCAATCTTGGCTCACTGCAACCTCCGCCTACCAGGTTCAAGCGATTCACCTGCCTCAGCCTCCTGAGAAGCTGGGATTACAGGCATCCGCCACCACCCCCAGCTAATTTTTTTGTTTTTGTTTTTTTGTTTTTTTGTTTTTTTTAAGCGGGGGACAGTCTCGTTCTTTCGCCCAGTTTCAAGTACAGTGGCGTGATATTGGTTCACTGCAACCTTTGCCTCCCAGGTTCAAGCGATTCTCCTGCTTCAGCCTCCCGAGTAGATGGGACTACAGGCATGCACCACCACGCCTGGCTGATTTTTTTTTGTTTGTTTGTTTTTGTATTTTTAGTAGAGACGGGGTTTCACCATGTTGGTCAGGCTGGTCTTGAACTCCCGACCTCAAATGATCTGCCCACCTTGGCCTCCCAAAGTGCTAGGATTACAGGCGTGAGCCACCGCACCCGGCCAATTTTGTATTTTTAGTAGAGATGGGGTTTCACCATGCTGGTCAGGCAGGTCTCGAACTCCTGACCTCAGGTGATCCACCTGCCTCAGCCTCCCGAAGTGTTGGGATTACAGGCATGAGCCACCACGTCTGGCCTTTTTTGTTATATTATAACATATCCTAAACATTTTCTCATCATTAAAAAGTTAACATAAACATTTTATTCATATATAATATTTTTATCTACTTTTTTTTCTTTAGAGCTCTACTTCTGGAAGAATCTACTTTTTGATTTGTGGTTCTGAAATTATAGCAAATTGTGTAATTTATCATATTTTATCACAGGCTATTATGCATTACTGATTCATACCCTGTTTGCAGCTTTTCTCACTCTGATGCTTATGTTGATTGTTTTTTCCAGCAGTGCAGGGTAGATTATCAACTGGCTTATAATCAGAAGAGCTTGCTTGTATCACAGTGAGTTATACTTGATTTCACTGGGAAATCTTACTTCCTGAGTTTCCATGGTTAAAGATTTGTAATGCTCAAATCTTCTTTTGATGTTTATTCCATGAGAGAAAACAGAAACTACTTTGTCTTAGTGTTGCCAAATTGAAAAGAGCCTTTGGTTTGGCTAGGGTCTTCGTGATAGTGGCACCTGGCAGTGTCTTCCCTCCTGAGGAGCATCCGTGCTCACCTGAGCCTCTCTGATCCTAGTACTGCCTGTCAGAGGCAGCTGGTCCACCCGAGTGCCAAGCTTGCGCTCCTTTGGAGTTTCAGCTGTACTAACTTTTGCTTAGCTGTGAGGAATCAAGGATTTTGCTTTTGCAGGGGGAGTTTTTATCCTGTAAACTAAACTCGCTTGCTTTGAAAGGTTTACTAGATTGGCAGATTATTAGTCTGATTATTAGTCCAGTCATATCTATCTTTCAACAGATAGTTTGGCCATGACTTTTTTTTTTTTTTTGAGATGGAGTTTCGCTCTTGTCACCCAGGTCAATGGTGTGATCTTGGCTCATTGCAACCTCCGCCACCTGGGTTCAAGCAATTCACCTGCCTCAGCCTTCCAGGTAGCTGGGATTACAGGCACACGCCACCACAGCTAGCTAATTTTTGTATTTTTAGTAGAGACGGGGTTTTGCCATGTTGGCCAGGCTTGTCTTGAACTCCTTACCTCAAGTGATTCACCCACCTCGGTCTCCTAAAGTACTGGGATTACAGGCATGAGCCACCACTCCCAGCCGGCCATGTCTTTTTTCTTTTTTTGTTTTCAGACAGAGTTTGGCTGTTGTTGCCCAGGCTGCAGTGCAATGGTGTGATCGCAGCTCATTTCAACCTCCACCTAGCAGGTTCAAGCGATTCTCCTGCCTCAGCCCCCTGAGTAGCTGGGATTACAGGCACCTGCCACCACGCCCAGCTAATTTTTTGTATTTTTAGTAGAGATGGGGTTTCACCATGTTGGCCAGGCTGGTCTTGAACTCCTGACCTCAGGTGATCTGCCTGCCTTGGCTTCCCAAAATGCTGGGATTACAGGCATGAGCCACTGTGCCCCGCCAACATGTACTGTTATTTATGTTTTAAAAAGATAAAACAGTGTTCAGTATTTTGGTGGAACAAGCTTGGTACTATCCTGCATTGTATAGAGTATTACAAAAGAAAATCTTTAGGTGTCATAGTAAAAGATGTCCCAAAAGGTGGAGATAATAATCTCACTGAAATGTGAATAGTCATACTAGGAACCTTGTGGTTGGTTTTGAATTTCACACTTTCAGGAGGACGTAGACAAAATGAAGTGCTTTCAGGGTGATATGCGTCCCAGCCAGGGCATATGAAGCCTGGTTGAAGAAATGTTTCACACTTGGTTGATAATTATAATAGCTGTCTCCAGCCATGTTCCAGAAATAACATAAGCCTGCTTATGATGTATTTTATATTTGAAATGATAATGGCTTCCATGCGTTGATCACCTACTTTGTGCCAAGTACATACATTATCCATAACCTTTTCTCCAAATCTTTGAAATAGGTGGTATTCTTCCCTTAAGAATCTGGATAATTAGACTAGCTTGCACAGCTAATTTATGCTGCTAATGAAAGGTGGACCTGGGATTAAACGTTGTGCTTTTTGTATTATACCATACTGCCTCTGGCATGAGCATGCAGTGAGGCTGTGGGTGGTGGACACTTCCCCTCTTCTGCTTATGATCAGGTTAATTCCTGAAATTTAAAATGACATTGAATAGTCATAGTAGGTAATATTGAGCACTTATGTGCCATACACCTTTCTAAGCTCTTTGCATGTAATTTATTTAATTCTCACAACTCAGCGAAGTTGTTACCATTATCGTCTCCATCCTGCATATGAGGAAACTGAGGCAAGGGATGTAGGTGGAAGAACTCGGTTTTGAAATAGGCTGTCCAGCTGCAGAACCCACACTTAGCCCCTGTACTGTTTGATTTATGTAGATGACCATTGTGTATACACAGGAGTGCAAGTTTTTGTTTTTGTTTTTGAGACGGAGTCTCACTCTTGTCACCCAGGCTAGAGTGCAATGGCACAA
Organism: Pan paniscus; assembly: GCF_029289425.2. Lineage (NCBI taxonomy): Eukaryota > Metazoa > Chordata > Mammalia > Primates > Hominidae > Pan > Pan paniscus. Next base: position 41,630,830 of record NC_073270.2, read on the forward strand.
TCTCGGCTCACTGCGATCTCCACCTCCTGGTTCAAGTGATTCTCCTGCCTCGGCCTCCTGAGTAAGCTGGATCTACAGGCGCGCACCACCATGCCCAGCTAATTTTTCTTCTTTTTTTTTTTGAGACAAAGTCTTGCTCTGTCGCCCAGGCTGGGGTACAGTGGCGTGATCTTGACCCACTGCAACCTCTGCCTCCTGGGTTCAAGCAATTCTTCCACCTCAGCTTCCCAAGTAGCTGGGACTACAGGCATGTGCCACCATGCCTGGCTGATTTTTATAATTTTATTTGAGACGAGGTTTTACCATGTTGGCCAGGCTGGTCTCAAACTCTTGACCTCAAGTGATCTGCCCACCTCAGCCTTTCAAAGTGCTGGGATTACAGGTGTGAGCCACCGTGCCCCGCTAATTTTTGTATTTTAGTAGAGATGGGGTTTCGCCATGTTGGCCAGGCTGGTCTTGAACTCCTGACTGCAAGTGATCTGCCCGCCTCAGTTTCCCAAAGTGCTGGAATTATAGTCGTGAGCCACTGCACAGGGTTTCAGCCTTAGTCTTTTTTAACCTACAAAATGGCAAGTTTATATGATTTAACCTAATACAGATCAAGGGAAGGATATTCCAAAATAAACTATTTTTTGTTTTAGGAAAGAATTGGATGTATTAAAGTTTTGTGTTTTGAACTTCTCCACTGACATACTTTTCCTGTCCAATTATTTGTCTGAGAAGTGTGTATTCTGTTTCACATCGTGTCACTTTTGCTTCTCCTTTTTTTTTTTTTTTTTTTTTGAGACAGAGTTTCACTCTTATTGCCCAAGCCAGAATGCAATGGCACGATCTCAGCTACTGCAACCTTCGCCTCCCGGGTTCAAGTGATTCTCCTGCCTCAGCCTCCGGAGTTGCTGGGATTATAGATGCATGCCACCACGCCCGGCTAATTTTTTATATTTTTAGTGGAAATGGGGTTTCACCATGTTAGCCAGGCTGGTCTGGAATTCCCGACGTCATATGATCTGCCCGCCTTGGTCTCCCAAAGTGCTAGGATTACAGGCGTGAGCCATCACGCCTGGCCAACTTTTTATTCTCTTACCTGCAACTAATTGATCTGGCATCTTTTATATCTCTTGTTATAGGTAGAAAGTGATTTTAAGGCATTATGCTTTGGGATGTGTGTGTGTGTGTGTGTATAGGTTTTTGTTGGTTTAAATTGGCTCTATAACAGCATCCTTCAGACAACCAAACCTAATTTTGAAGTGTAGAGTATAATTTAGATCAAATTTAAGAGTTTTAAAATTACTTCTGATTATGGGATGACACTTGAAAAAGTAATCATAATACTTACCAAAGGTTTAACAGGCTACCTGCTTCCAGTGGAGATTGTGTGATTGTGTTTACGAAAAATCTGATTAACTCAAGAAAGGGCCATTCATTGCATACTGAATTCCTAATTTTTTAAAAAAAGATCCATTTAATATAATATATTCTTGGGTGACCAAATCTGTAGCATAGGAATGACTTAATGTGATTTTTTGTTGGTGGGAAGACATTCTAAAGGGAGTCCTCAATAAACTGCATTTCTAACACACAAGAGGTTCTTGTGGCCTGGGGGCGGTGGCTCACACCTGTAATTCCAGCACTCTGGGAGGCTGAGGCGGGCGGATCACTTGAAGTCAGGAGTTCGAGACCAGGCTGGACCAGTCTCTGCTAAAGCTATGAAAAAAAAAAACTGGACGTGGTGGTGGGCATCTGTAATCCCAGCTACTCAGGAGGCTGAGGCTGGAGAATCGCTTGAACTGGGGAGGTGGAGGTTGCAGTGAGCCGAGATCTCACCATTGCACTCCAGCCTGGACAAAGAGCAAGACTCCGTCTCAAAAAAAAAAAAAAAAAAAGTCCTTGTGATGGGTTTACTTTTTGTCATTGGTGCCTGACCGACTATTGCCTTCTGCTTATTTGTCTTTTAGGGTCATGCTTTTATTGTCTCTTTGAAATTGATCATTGAGTCCTATGAGTCCTCCTTATGCCTTCCACCTCCATTTAGTTAGCTGGTTTTTCTTGCAGTCTCTGGGTCCTTTTTGTTGTTGTTTGTTTTGCATTTGTTATTATTGTTATTCATACATTTTTGAGACAGGGTCTTGCTTTGTTGCCCAGGCTGGAGTGCAGTGGTACAGTCATGGCTCACTGCAGCCTCAACCTGCTGGGCTCAAGGGATCCTCCCACCTGAGCTTTCTGGGTAGCTGGGACTATAGGCACATGCCATCATGCCTGGCTAATTAACAAAAATTTTTTTTTTGTAGAGATGGGGTCTTGCTGAGTTGTCTACACTGGTCTTGAGGATCCTGGCCTCAAGTGATCCTCTTGCCTTGGCCTCATTTATTATTATTTTTAATTGACATGTAATAATTTTACATATTCATGTGGTACAGTGATATTTCCTTACATGTATACGATGTATAATGATTAAATCAGGATAATTAGCAAATCCGTCACCTTGAGCATTTATTTCTTTGTGTTCAGAACATTCAAAATCTGCTTTTCTAGCTATTTGAAAATATACAATAAATTGTTATTAATTATAGTTCCCCCATAGTGCTGTAGAATGCTAGAACTTATTCCTCCTATTCTGGATCCCTTTTTTTTTTTTTTTTTTTCTGAGACGGGGTCTTGCTCTGTCGCCCAGGCTCGAGTGCAGAGGTGCGATCTCGGCTCACTGCAAACTCCGCCTCCTGGGTTCAAGCCATTCTCCTGTTTCAGCCTTCTGGGTAGCTGGGACTACAGGTGCCTGACACCATGCCCGACTAATTTTGTTGTATTTTTAGTAGAGACAGGGTTTCACCATGTTAGCCAGGATGGTCTCGATTTCCTGACCTTGTGATCTGCCTGCCTCGGCCTCCCAAAGTGCTGGGATTACAGGTGTGAGCCACCACGCCTGGTGTGTTTTTTTTTTTTTTTTTGAGACAGAGTCTTGCTCTGTCACCCAGGCTGTAGTGCGGCGGTGTGATCTTGGCTCACTGCAACCTCCGCCTCCCAGGTTCAAGCGATTCTTCTGCCTCAACCTCCCGAGTAGCTGGGATTACAGGCATGTGCCACCATGCCCAGCTAATTTTTGTATTTTTAGTAGAGATGGGGTTTCACCATGTTGTCCAGGCTGGTCCGAACTCCTGACCTCAGGTGATCCGCCCACCTCGGCCTCCCAAAGTGCTGGGATTACAGGCGTGAGCCACTGTACCCGCCAAATCTGGATCCTTTTGATCAGACAAAGTATATTGTAAAACAAAGTACGTGTTGAAATCTCAAAGACTCAATACTAAAACCTTTGTAACTGTTACACTTTCCTTGCACAAAAACTGACGTAAAATCTCTTAGGTTTCATAGAGAGATACTGAGGAATGTTCCCTATTTCCGTCCACACAGATAGGTACCAGGATGGTAGTAAATGTAAGTCTGGTCCAACTCATAAGTGCTAGCTTGAGATCCTTGATTTTATTTATTTTATTTATTTTTTATTTTTTTGAGACAGAGTCTGGCTCTGTTGACCAGGGTGGAGCACAGTGGCATGATCTCAGCTCACTGCAACTTCTGCCTTCGGGTTCAAGCAATTATCGTGCCTCAGCCTCCCGAATAGCTAGAATTACAGATGTGCTCCACCATGCCTGGCTAATTTTTTTGTTTGTTTGTTTTTTGTTTGAGTCAAAGTCTTGCTCTTGTCTCCCAGGCTGGAGTGCAATGGCATGATCTCGACTTACTGCAACCTCCGCCTCCCGGGTTCAAGGAATTCTCCTGCCTCAGCCTCCCAAGTAGCTGGGATTACAGGCACCTGCCATCATGCCCGGCTAATTTTTGTATTTTTAGTAGAGACAGGGTTTCACCATATTGGCCAGGCTGGTCTCGAACTCCTGACCTCAGGCGATCTGCCTCCCTTGGCCTCCCAAAGTGCTGGGATTACAAGTGTGAACCACCATGCCCAGCCCATTTCTTTTGTATTTTTAATAAAGATGGGGTTTTACCATGTTGGTCAGGCTGGTCATGAACTCCTGATCTCGAGTGATCCACCTGCCTTGGCCTCCCAAAGTGCTAGGATTACAAGTGTGAGCTGCTCTGCTTGACCTGAGATCCTTGATTTTTATTTTTATTTTTTTAAGGATTTTTCCTTAAAGTATATGAAACCCTGAAAACTTGTACGACTGTTTAAAATAAACATGTTGATTTCTTCTTCCTAAAGATGAATCACAATTGAGTCTTATTTGACCTGAAGTTGTTTTCATTCTCTCTAAACAGTAATTTGAGGAGGTAATGGCAGTCTGATGTCTCAGGCTACATATGCACGCTAGTCTTTCACCCTCAGTTGTCATGTGTTAATGCATGTTTTGTAATAACTGGGATAAATACAAGGAACCTTTGCTTTTGTTTTTATTTTTTTCAGTAACAAATACTTTTAAGAAAACAGATGATTTTGGGTCATCTAATGCACCAGCTGTCGACCTAGACCATAAGTTTAGATGCAAAGTTGTGGACTGTTTAAAATTTTTCCGCAAAGCCAAACTGTTGCACTATCACATGAAGTATTTCCATGGAATGGAGAAGTCACTGGAGCCAGAAGAGAGCCCGGGAAAGAGGCATGTCCAAACCAGGGGCCCTTCAGCTTCAGACAAGCCCAGCCAGGAGACCCTGACCAGGAAGCGGGTCTCTGCCAGTTCCCCAAGTAAGTATCTTCATTCTTCCTTGTGTCATGGATGGCTCAGTTGCTTGGCCACAGTGCTTGTGTTTTCTGACACACAAAGCAGGCATTAGGTTTGTCTGTTCCAGTTGAATCCCACAGGACTGAACATATTAAGTGATCCTCTGGGCTGTGCCACGGAGCTGTGGCCTTCCTACAGGAAGCAGGAACACCTAACTGAGAATTACCTTGAAAAATCGCTTAGCCTCTGAAGGCCTTGCTGCTTCCAGTATGAGTGGGGACAGTTAAGCAAAGGGACCTTATTCAGAAGCCAGCAGGAGAACTCGTGCTCAGAGCAGCATGGGTGCCATCGTCCCACTCTCCCAAACCTGTGCGTTTTCCTTGCCAGCAGCACAAAAGAGCACGATAACCAAAAGGTGATATGTGATTCTACTGCTGGGTCCAAATGTGAATCCTGTTTCATCTTAAGTGCAACTGAAGATATTTATAATAGCACTGTTTGTTTTGCATAGAAACCATAATAGGGGTTACCATAAAATCTCATTTTATAACTTATTACAGAGAACCTTTTAGGAAATATCTTCTAAAGCTTACAGAAATTGAAAAATTACATGTTTCCAGGGGAATTTCAGAAGAATTAATGGATTTCCAATAAATTATATAATCTTCCCAGCTTTTTACTTGCTATTGTAATATCACTACCTACTTCTTGGCTTAGAGGTTTTCTATTAAAATGTGTAGGTCTTAAATGGTATATGGAACTCCTAGGACATCTGGCAGTGTTCCCAGTAGAGTATACAATCAGGTTTCAGGACAGGGGCAGAGCCATGCAGACTAAGGTGAACTCTGACCCTCCGAGGGGTCAACCTTCATTTATGCTGTCAAGACTTTGTATGTGCTGTATTATCCATTAAAAATATAATGTGAGGCCAGGCACAGTGTTTCATGCCTATAATTCCAGTGCTTTGGGAGGCCAAGGCAGGAGGATCACCTGAGGTCAGGAGTTCGAGACCAGCCTTACTAACATGGTGAAACCCCGTCTCTACTAAAAATACAAAAAAATTAGCCGGGCTTGGTGGTGCATGCCTGTAATCCGAGCTACTCTGGAGGTTGAGGCAGGAGAATTGTTTGAACCCAGGAGGCAGAGGTTGCAGTGAACCGAGATCATGCCACTGCACTCCAGCCTGGGCGACTGAGACTCCTTCTCAAAACAACAACCAAATAAGCTAGCATAAACTCATGCAGATTGTATGGTTCTGCTTATATAAAGTTCAAAAATGAGTAAGAAAAATAATCTATGGTATTTGAGGTCAGGACAGTAGTTACCTTTGGGAGGAGGTGGGTAGGACTGGAAACTGGGCAGGAGGGAGTCTTCTAGGGCTCCGGAATGTTCTGTTTCCTGATCTGCATGGTGGTTATACAGGTGTGTTCATTTATGAAAAAGTATTGGTTTATGTGTTTGTGTGTACTTTTCTGTGTATGTTTTATGCCTCAATAAAAAGCATGCTTAGGCGGACATAGTGGCTCACACCTGAAATCCCAGCACTTTGGGAGGTGGATCACCTGAGGTCAGGAGTTCGAGACCAGCCTGGCCAATATGATGAAACCCCGTCTCTATTAAAAATACAAAAAGCTCTCCCTCTCCCTCTCCCTCTCCCCTCTTTCCACGGTCTCCCTCTCCCTCTCTTTCCACGGTCTCCCTCTCCCTCTCTTTCCACGGTCTCCCTCTGATGCCGAGCCGAAGCTGGACGGTACTGATGCCATCTCGGCTCACTGCAACCTCCCTGCCTGATTCTCCTGCCTCAGCCTGCCGAGTGCCTGCGATTGCAGGCCCGCACCGCCACGCCTGACTGGTTTTCATATTTTTTTGGTGGAGACGGGGTTTCGCTGTGTTGGCCGGGCTGGTCTCCAGCTCCTAACCGTGAGTGATCCGCCAGCCTCGGCCTCCCGAGGTGCCGGGATTGCAGACGGAGTCTCCTTCACTCAGTGCTCAATGGTGCCCAGGCTGGAGTGCAGTGGCGTGATCTCGGCTCGCTACAACATCCACCTCCCAGCAGCCTGCCTTGGCCTCCCAAAGTGCCGAGATTGCAGCCTCTGCCCGGCCGCCACCCCGTCTGGGAAGTGAGGAGCGTCTCTGCCTGGCCGCCCATCGTCTGGGATGTGAGGAGCCCCTCTACCTGGCTGCCCAGTCTGGAGAGTGAGGAGCGTCTCTGCCCGGCCGCCATCTCATCTAGGAAGTGAGGAGCGCCTCTTCCCGGCCGCCATCCCATCTGGGAAGTGAGGAGCGTCTCTGCCCGGCCGCCCATCGTCTGAGATGTGGGGAGCACCTCTGCCCTGCCGCCCCGTCCGGGATGTGAGGAGCGTCTCTGCCCGGCCGCCCCGTCTGAGAAGTGAGGAGACCCTCTGCCTGGCAACCGCCCCGTCTGAGAAGTGAGGAGCCCCTCCGCCCGGCAGCCGCCCCGTCTGAGAAGTGAGGAGCCCCTCCGCCCAGCAGCCACCCCGTCTGGGAAGTGAGGAGCGTCTCCGCCCGGCAGCCACCTCGTCCGGGAGGGAGGTGGGGGGGTCAGCCCCCCGCCCAGCCAGCCGCCCCGTCCGGGAGGTGAGGGGCGCCTCTGCCCGGCCGCCCCTACTGGGAAGTGAGGAGCCCCTCTGCCCGGCCGGCCGCCCCGTCCGGCAGGGAGGTGGGGGGGGTCAGCCCCCCGCCCGGCCAGCCGCCCCATCCGGGAGGTGAGGGGCGCCTCTGCCCGGCCGCCCCTACTGGGAAGTGAGGAGCCCCTCTGCCTGGCCGGCCGCCCCGTCCGGGAGGGAGGTGGGGGGGTCAGCCCCCCACCCGGCCAGCCGCCCCGTCCAGGAGGGAGGTGGGGGGGGTCAGCCCCCCTCCTGGCCAGCCGCCCCGTCCGGGAGGGAGGTGGGGGGGGTCAGCCTCCGCCCGGCCAGCCGCGCCGTCCGGGAGGGAGGTGGGGGGGTCAGCCCCCCGCCCGGCCAGCCGCCCAGTCCGGGAGGTGAGGGGCGCCTCTGCCCGGCCACCACCCCGTCTGGGAGGTGTACCCAACAGCTCATTGAGAACGGGCCATGATGACAATGGCGGTTTTGTGGAATAGAAAGAGGGGAAGGGTGGGGAAAAGATTGAGAAATCGGATGGTTGCCCTGTCTGTGTAGAAAGAGGTAGACATGGGAGACTTTTCATTTTGTTCTGTACTAAGAAAAATTCTTCTGCCTTGGGATCCTGTTGATCTGTGACCTTACCCCCAACCCTGTGCTCTCTGAAACATGTGCTGTATCCACTCAGGGTTGAATGGATTAAGGGCGGTGCAAGATGTGCTTTGTTAAACAGATGCTTGAAGGCAGCATGCTCCTTAAGAGTCATCACCACTCCCTAATCTCAAGCACCCAGGGGCACAAACACTGCGGAAGGCCGCAGGGTCCTCTGCCTAGGAAAACCAGAGACCTCTGTTCACTTGTTTATCTGCTGACCTTCCCTCCACTATTGTCCTGTGACCCTGCCAAATCCCCCTCTGCGAGAAACACCCAAGAATGATCAATAAAAAAAATAAATAAATAAAAATAAAAAATAAAAAATAAAAAAAATAAAAAATAAAATAAAAATAAAAATACAAAAATTAGCCAGGCGTGGTGGCAGGTGCCTGTAATCCCAGCCACTCAGGAGGCTGAGGCAGGAGAATCGCTTGAACCTAGGAAACAGAGGTTGCAGTGAGCCAAGATCGTGACACTGCACTCCAGCTTGGGTGACAGAGCAAAACTCTGTCTAAAAAAAAAAAAAAAAAAAAAAAAGTGTGCTTAAAACATATACTTGGAAATGGTAAAAATGCAGTAAGAATGTAAGAAACTGCAGAGAGATACCAAGATAAAGGATTGGGCTTTTTACTTGAAATAATGAATGTAATTGAGAGGATTTTAATGTTTGTTTGTTTCCTTTTATCTGACTTACCTCCAAATTAATCTCCTTTTCAGTCCCATGGCACTAATCTAGGTTTCTCCTCTTGCCCTGGTTGTTGTGGTCATTTCTTAATCAGTTTTCCTCCCATCATTCTTTACTCACTGTGGTTATCCATCATTTTGCCATCAGATCGATCTTTAAGAGTACAAACCTGATTATATCACTCTCTTGCTAAATAATATGTAAGGACAGAATGATGCTTCTGCAAAGCATAAGTTTTGGAGCTGGGCACATGGGTTGTGAATCCCATGTGTTGCCTCAGTCACTGTTGGACTCTCTTCAGGTCTCCAGACCTCACTGTCTCTTTCTGAGTGTAAACCTGAGTTCTTGTGATTAGTTTGTGAGCTAATCTTTTTAATAAGCCTGTGTAAACCTGAGTTCTTGTGATTAGTTTGTGAGCTAATCTTTTTAATAAGCCTGTTTCAAGGCCTGGTGTGGGGAAGTGGATTTCCTTCTTCCCCTTGCTTTCCAGAATTTCATCCTTCTCATCCAGCCATATGTGGCTGAGTTGGGTACATTTGTGTGAGCTCTCTAGCTGGATTCTGAGTGCTGTTGGGGAGGAATTATGTTGAGTCATCTTGAGTCACTACAGTATCCCATGGGCTCTGCAGCACTGTAGAAACAACCAGCTCTGAAGGACTGGAGATTATGTTGAGTAAATGGAGGTCATTGAGGTGTCAGGAGCCAGTAGAAATAGCAGGTGCTGGATATTGTAATGGATTGACATCTGGGCAGGATGAGGGTACAACACTGGAAGTAGAGTGCAGCCTACCCCAGACAGCACAAAGCCACCAGAGTTAGGTTGTTCCAAAGGCTAAGACTTGACAGGCAGGAGGCCATTGAGGGACCCATGGAAGTCCTGCTTGCCTGACCATCGTGGTGTGTGCTCTCTGTGCTAGGACGTAGTGCCTCTGCCTCTCCCTGTTCATGGTAATTGTCTGAGGAGGGACTTTGCTCAGTATAATGCACCTGAGCGTGGGGCAGGTATTCCTGGCCAGATGCTGATCTACCACCTGGCTTTGGGATTCTTGGTTAACTGTACTTGCATGACTTGGTTTATGTTGAGTAATATGTGTCAGCTCACCTGAGTTTGAATACAGGCTCTACCGCTTGCTTGCTCCAGGACCTTGGGCAGAGAACTTGCTAAACTTCAATTTTCCCATCTGTGAAATAGAGATAATAGTACTACCTACCTCATAACTTTGTTACACTAAATGACCCAAGGGGAAATGCTTTGTAAAATGTCTGGCCTATAATAAACTCTGAATACACAGTCTCTTTATCTCAGTGAAAGCATTTACCCAGGCAGTCAGAGATCTGAGTTCTGAACTCAGCCAACCACTGATGAGCTACAAAACCAATAGACAAGACATTGCCATTTTGGTATAATTAAGAAGGCTGAGTGACTGATTTTCTTTTCTTTTTTCTTTCTTTTTTTTTTTTTTTTTTTTGAGTGATTTTCGTTTCCTTTCCTTTCCTTTCCTATCCTTTCTTTCTTTCTTTTTTTTTTTTTTGAGTAATTGATTTTCTACTTTCATGTCTCCCTCTTGGGTCTCATGCATTATACTGACCTGGGATTTTATTCTCTCTGTTAATCCTGAAGGATCCTTTTCAATGGGATTTGGAAATTTCTTGGTGAATTGGAGATTTTTGTTTACCAGTTTTTAAAAATAAGGCCTGCTGTATACTCACTAGACTAGTAGGGTTGGACAATTATAAAATGCTTTAAGGGAAACAAGAGTCTTTTAAATCCCTATGCTTTAACTTGTTGCCAAAAGGTTTTTTAAGTCCTTATGTTTTAATTTGTTTAAAGTGGTCCTTTGTAAAATTGATCAATTTGGCAGCAGAATGTGCCACACAGACCACTCACCCACTGTTTGATCATTTCTGTACCCTCTCAGTGAGGGCACAGTCTGATCATTTCTGTACCCTCTCAGTGAGGGCAGGATTTGTGCAGCCAGGAAGGAATGTACCCCCATCCACATGTCAGGTGGACACAGCCTCCTAGACAACATGGCGATTACCCAAATGTATCTCCCATGCCTCATTGCTGATACGTTTAGCAGTTACCAGACCGAAGGAACTAGACCATCCATCTCGCTGTGATCCAGATGGAAAATTGAAAGCCTGGCCACCAGCCCTGACTGTCCCACTAACCAGCAAGAGCCTCGGTATTATCATATGTGGATGGGGCTCAGTAGACATGTTCAGTGTTTATCACGTAGCTAGCTATCAATGAGAGTGAACATAGTAGTGTATGCTGAAGATTCTGTAGTGTGGCTGCCTTATTCTGCTGCAGCTCTCCAGAAGGCACCCCTGTTCCAGGCATCACCCCTTACCTTTCTCCCATCAAAGCCTTGCCCCAGTTTGTCACGGTTTTACTGGATACTTGACTAATCTGATAACCAAAAATTTGAAAGAATAGAACCAACTTAATAGTATCGTGGTTTCACCTCAGGCTTCTGAGAAAGCTCTTATCTCTAGGGTGGAATTTCAGACAGTGTGGGGAGTTCGGTTGGGGAGACGTTTCACTGGGAGACGTTTCACAGTGGGACTCTGATACCAGGCAGCCTGTGTTTTAGTTTACAGGCAGTGTGAACTTGACATTCTGTTTAAGTGAAAAACAGAATATTATAGGATTTGTGCTGCGTGATAATAGTAACTGTAAAAAAGTACCCCCTTTATGCTGAATGCTCTGATTTTTTTTTTTTTTTTGAGACAGAATCTCACTCTGTTGCCCAGCCTGGAGTGCAGTGGCGTGATCTTGGCTCACTGCAACCTCTGCCTTCGGGGTTCAAGCAATTCTCCTGCCTCAGCCTCCCAAATAGCTGGGATTACAGGCATTCACCACCACACCCAGCTAATTTTTGTATTTTTAGTACAGATGGGGTTTTGCCATGTTGTCCAGGCTGGTCTTGAACTCCTGGCCTCAAGTGGTCCCGAACTTGGGTTCTCATGGATTTCTCTGATGGAGATTCCTGGGGCTTCCAGCAAAACCACTGGGACTCGAAAGTACCCTGCAGAGATTTCTTGGCTTTGGACTCCTCAATTTCTGGGTTGGTAAGGTTGGGCAGAAGTAGTAGTTCTGGTCTGAGAGTCCGTAGACTGATCTTAGTAGCAACCTGCCACTGTTCCCTTTGTGATCTCAGGCAGGTCTCTTCACAGATCTGATTTCTTTTCTCTTCCTTCCTTCCTTCCTTCCTTTCTTTTCTTTCTTTCTCTTTCTTTTTTTTTGTTTGTTTGAGATGAAGTTTCGCTCTTGTTGCCCAGGCTGGAGTGCAATAGTGCGATCTCGGCTCACCACAACCTCCGCCTCCCGGATTCAAATGATTCTCCTGCCTCAGCCTCCCGAGTAGCTGGGATTACAGGCGTGCACCACCATGCCTGGCTAATTTTGTATTTTTAGTAGAGACTGGGCTTCTCCGTGTTGGTCAGGCTGGTCTCAAACTCCCGACCTCAGATGATCTGCCTGCCTTGGCCTCCCAAAGTGCTGGGATTACAAAGATGAGCCACCGTGCCTGGCTGATCTCCTCATTTCTAAAGTGATGATGTAGAGCTAGGTATGCATGAGACCAGGCCCTTTCATGTGGGGAGAAAAGCTCATAAACAATGTGAGAAAGCTAAGTTCTGTGTTAGGAACATGTAAAGTGCTGTGGGAACACAGATTCAGATTTTGCCTGTAGGGTAGTAGCTGGACTGTTGAGAGGAGAAGGTGACATTTGAGTTAGGCCTTGCTGTGAATTGAATTGTGTCCTGCCTTCCTCCCTAAAATTCATCTGTTGAAGTCCTAACCCTCAGTGTGATGGTATTTGGCAATAATTAAGTTTAAATGATGTCATGAGGGTGGGGCCTTCATGATGGGATTAGTGGGATTATAGGAAGAGATCAGAGAGCTCCCCCTATCCCCCCATGTGAGGATGTAGCAAGAAGATGGCCATCTGCAAACTGGGAAGAGGGGCCACTGGGAACCAAATAGTCTGGCACCTTGATCTTGTAGTTTCCAACCTCCAGAACTGTGAGAAAGAAATATCTGTTGTTTAAGCCACATATAACATAATGTTTTGTTATAACAGCCTGAGCAGACTAACCCATGCCTTAAGGAGTGAGGCTAGATAGGAATTGGACCAGAAGTCGGGAAGAGGAAAAGCATCCCTGTGCCAGGAATAGGCATAGCAAGGGTTCAGAGGCATCAAGGGGAATAAACCAATCATCTGTCCCTAAGGTGCCCCTTCTGATGCCAGCCTTCTGTAATCCTGTCACTCATATGGTTCTTCTGCTCTCAGCCAAGCCTTTAGTTGCAAAATGAATTTAGAAGGTCAGTTTAGATTTGCTTTTCCAAATGAGGTTTCTCAGTATACCAGAGTCACTTAATAAATTCTCTTCCAGTAGCCAGCTCAGGCTCCCTTGGGTTTCTTTCTACGTAGGTGAGTTCAGTCCTGAATACAGGTTAGGCTCAGAAAGAATTTTCTAGTGTCAAAGAGGGCCTCTCCTGTGCTTATTATTACTTATTGCTACATCTGTTTGAGTCGTGCTCTCACCCTGGGTAAACCTCAGTTTTAGGCCAAAGTGAGCCTTGGGGCACTGGAGTGGGCACCTCTTCATTGCCATCCACACCTTTTCTCATGGGACTACACTGGCCTTATCGCAGGAACATGACCTCCTCCCCTTAAAACAAAAAGAGCAGTGTGAGCTTAATTAGAATATGGATTATGGTGCCATAACAGAGAGAACAACATAGCTGGCTAAAATCAGAGAAGTTTATTTCCCTCTCAGGATGAACTGCAAGTTACCCATGGTGGCTGTGCTCAGGCTCTGAAGGTCCCGGGGCCTTGCTTTCTCCCCGTTGTTCCACCAGGCTCTGAAGGTCCCTGGGCCTTGCTTTCTCCCCGTTGTTGCCCCAGGTGCTGCTCTTCTTTGGTGTCCAAAATGGCTCCCTGCCTTGCTTATCTTTCAGCTGCTGGGAAGGGAAATGAAGGGAAAGTATGCTCCTTTCTTTAAAGGCACAACCCAGAAGTGCCACACATCACTTCTTGTATCCAATAGGCAGAACATCTGCCACCCCTCTCTCAAGGGAACATGGAACATGAACTCTTCCTATGGAAGAAGTGGAGAAATAGTGTTGGGAAGGGCACTGCAGCCTCTACCACATGAGCTAAGAAGAATGCAGGGCTTGAGGAGGGAGGGGTTATTGGAGGGCCATCCTGGGTTGGTATCTGGGTGAGACTCATGGTAGGGGACTGATAGGAGATGAGATTGGGAAGGTAGACATGGTGAAATGACGGTGGCAGACCCTGACTACCACTTCTCTGATAGGCAGAGAGAACCCCTCCAAGCCCATATCTGCTTCTGTTCTGCCCTTGAGCTACCACCCCCTTGTGCAGATCAGAACATGCTCTGGTCAGTGCTTGTCCCAGCCTCTTGGCTGAGCTCTGTGGTGTACAAGCAGTTACCCCATAGGTGGTGGTGATGCTATTCTTTTCCCTCCTGGAAGCGGCGGTCTGATGACAGTTGTCCTTCTGCTCTCATAAGTCAGTGATTGGATGGAATACTCAAGAGTCAGCTGTATGGAGGAGCAAGAGGGCCTCTGGTATTTCTCCTGATGGACACCTGCAGCTTGGGGAGAGGACAAGTGGCCATCCTGGAGGAAAGCCTCACCCTGCTTAGGTGACAAGCTGCTCTCTGATCCAGAGCCTGGCAGGAAGTCACTCTTTGTCCAACCTAGTCAGGGCAGCCGGGAGGAAGCTCCACAGCCAGTACATGCTCTGTGGGTCATGGAACAATTGGTAAAGCTGTCCAGAGAGAGAGTTGACAGCAGACCAGCGACCAGCACTGCTTTCCAGGGAAAGAATATTGCAAGCAAGATAATAACAGCTGACATTTGAGTACTTCATGTGCTGGGCGCTGTTCCAAGTTCGTTACTTGTATTATCTTATTTAGTTATCAGAACAAACCCTCTGAGGTGGGTGCTGTTATGCCTAATTTATGCAGTTATTCCACTGTGGTCTCAGAGTGTGGTTGATATGATTTCAATGATTTGAATTCACTGATACTTGGTTTATGGCCAAGCATGTGGTCAATTTTAGATTATTTGCCATTTGCAGATGGGTGGAATGTATAGTTTGTCATTGCTGGATTTAAGTCCAGTATTTCTTTGTTTTTTGCCTCGATGATCTTTCTAATGCTGTGTCAGAGGGGTGTTGAAGTCCCCCACTAAAATTATGTGACTAAGTCTTTCTTTAGGTCTGGAAGTACTTGTTTTAAGAATTTGGATGCTCTAATGTTGGCATATTAGGCATCTATAATGCCTAATTTATAGATTAGAAACTAAGGTGCAGATGAGATGGATTAACTTGAACCAATATTTACAGCTCTAGCAGGTGGTGGAGCCATGATTTGAATCTGTTGTGAAGCCCATACTCTCACTTTGAGGCTCTGCTGTCTTTTATGATTCCAGGGAAGAGTGCCTGTCCCAGGCCCTGGAATGGGAGATAGGAGTGCCTCCCTGCAGGAGACTTCCTGTGCACCTGGCAGTCTGGGGATTTCTGCCTGTTGTCACCTTGTCTACTCCTGTTCCTCAGGGACTCACCTGCCTTAGCTCAGTCCTTGCTGGGCAATTCTCTGTGTCTTCTCTAGGGCCTGCAAGTTCTGCCACTGGAGTTTACAAATGACCACTATCTTTAGCCAGATAACCAGGTATGCCCTAGCATTGGGCAGTTTTCCTCTACATCTTGCCCTCTCTGTCTCAAGGATTTAGGACCTAGATTATGTTGCTGCTTCAGGCAGTTCTGCTGCTGACAAGATAAATTCTGTTAGCATTTCACTAAGCTGATGGGTATAATTACTTTAGTTGGAGGTCACTAAAACCTGAATTTACAAATAAAAACTGGATCAGGGAGCAGTCTGTGTGTGTGTTGTGGGGGAGTGTGGGTGAAGGTACAACAGATAATATCCCTCCTTTGCTGAGATCCTTCCAGTGGCTCCCTAAATCACTCATAGTAAAAGCCAACTTCCTCACAGGGCCCTTCATCATGATCTGCTGCTAGCCTCCATCTGCTTCTTTCCCTTACTCAACCTAATTCTAATTTCAGTTCCATTGGAGCCATACAGATCTCCTTGCTATTTCTTTATTTCAAATTCCAGTTATTCATTGCTGGCATATAGAAAAGCAATAGATTGTTGTATATTAACTTTGTGTCTTGTAACCTTGCTGTAAGTGCTGTTCTGGCAGTTTTTGTTTTGATCAATTCTTTGGGATATTCTACATAGACAGATCATCTGCAAACAAAGATAGTGTTATTTCTTCCATTTCAATCTGTAGAGCTTTTATTTCCTTTTCTGGCTTATTCCACTCGCTAAGATTTCCAGTAAAATGTTGAATAGGAGTAGTGAGAGAGGCACCTTGCTTTGTTCCTGATCTTAAGGGGAAAGCATCCAATTTCTTACCATTAAGTATGAAGTTGGCTGCAAAGAAGTTCTTTATCCAGTTGAGGAAATTCCCTCCTATTCATAGTTTGCTGCCCCATCAGCTTTTTAGGTTGGTGCAAAAGTAATTGTGGTTTTTGCTGTGACTTTCAGTGGCAAAAACAGCAATTACTTTTGCACCAACTGAATAGAATGTAGCACTGTGAGGGACAGGGGGTGTTATCTGTCTTTGTTCATTGCAATATCCCTCCTCCCTAGAATGTGCCTGGAACATAGTATATGCATGGTATCTGTTGCCTAAATGAATTGAAACCATGCTAATAATACAGTGGTAGTCAAACTGTGTAAAAATGAGTTTTGTTTTTATGTTTGGGGAAGACCCTGTTCTCAGGATCAATGAAAAGTAAAAATGACTGATAGCTTTTTTGAAATTCAGAAGGCATCTGACCATGTTTTGCCAGTCTGCTGTCTTTGGGCCTTGGTTTTTTGGTTTTAAAAATGAGTGCTTTTACAAATTGGTCTAAGTTCTCTCCAGCTTTCATGTTTGTTGACTTTCTTTCTAGTTGCAGGGTATTTTAAAAGTTAAGGAGCTCAAATACCCTTAAGTCCTATGTTCTCTAGCCAGTAGATCAACTCTGCCTATAGATTCCAGGCTTGCCAGCCAGTAGGCACAGCCCACTCTTCCTTTCTGATGGTTACCAAGTGCTAATTTGGGAGAGGGGCCTGGGTTGCAGAGGAGACATGGTGCTGGAGAGTCAGACCAATTTGCTTTTAAATACCTATGTGATGTCAGGTGGGTGATTTCACCTCTCTGAGCGTCAGTTTCCCGGCCTGTAAAATGGGAATGATATACACACAAGGTGTTGTAAGGATTAAATGAGATATTTGTGGTTTCCTTGCACACAAGTGCTTAGTTAAAATGGAATCTGATTGTCTACCCTGCCTCACACCTGCTTTGTGGATATCTTGATTCCATATCAGAATCACTTGGAAAGTTTAAAAAATCCTGATATCCTTGAAAACATCATGCTAAATGAAAGAAACCAGACACAAAAGGTCACATATTGTATGGTTCCATATTTATGAGATATCCAGAGTAGATAAGCCCATGGAGTCAGATGCAGGTTGGTGGGGCTGAGGGGAAGGGCTTAGGGGAGGGGAAATACTGCTTAATGGTAAAGGGTTTTACTTTGGAGTGATGGAAATGTTCTTAGAACTATATCAAAGTGGTCGTACAACATTGTGAATGTACTAAATGCAACTGAATTGGTTGTTTTTCTTTACAGCTGTATCGAGACTTAATTGTACAATGAACTACACATATTTAAATGGTATAATTGGTGAGATTTGACATATATTTATACCCAACTATCACCACAATCAAGATAGTAAACATATTCCATTCCCTCCCAAACTTTCCTCATGCCCCTTTTTAGTTCCTCCTTCCCACCTCTCCCCTCCCCCTGAGCTCCAGGCAACCACTATTCTGCTTACTGTTACTTGTGGTGTGTTTTCTCTCTTTTTTCTTCCCCCCCGAGATGGAGTCGCTGTGTTGCCCCGGCTGGAGTGAAGTGGCACGATCTCAACTCACTACAACCTCTGCCTCCTGGGCTCAAGCGATTCTCCTGCCTCAGCCTCCCAAGTAGCTGGGATTACAGGCATGAGCCACCACACCCAGCTAATTTTCGTATTTTTAGTACAGATGGGGTTTTATCGTATTGGTCATGCTGGTCTTGAACTCCTGACCCCAGCTGATCTGCCTACCTTGGCCTCCCAAAGTGCTGGGAGTGAGCCAGCATGCCCAGATGGTTTGTTTTCATTTTGCAGACTATTGTAGAAATGGAATCCTGCAGTGTGCACTTGTTTTGTCTGGCTCCTTTCACCCAGCATACTTTGAGATTCACTTATGTTGCTGTTCGTACCTTTTTTTCTATTTTTATTTTTTGAGACGGAGTCTCGCACTGTCGCCCAGGCTGGAGTGCAGTGGCCAGACCTCAGCTCACTGCAAGCTCCACCTCCTGGGTTCACGCCATTCTCCTGCCTCAGCCTCCCCAGTAGCTGGGACTACAGGCGCCTGCTACCACGCCCGGCTAATTTTTTTTGTATTTTTAGTAGAGACAGGGTTTTACCATGTTAGCCAGGATGGTCTCAATCTCCTGACCTCGTGATCCGCCCGCCTTGGCCTCCCAAAGTGCTGGGATTACCGGCGTGAGCCACTGCGCCCGGCCTGCTGTTCCTACCTTTATTGCTGAAAAGTCTTCCATTGTGTGGATACATCATGAATTATTTGTACATTCACTTGATGGACATTTGGGCAGTTTTCAGTGTGGGGCGATTACAACTAAAACTGCTATGAGTCTTCATGTATAAGTCTCTGTGTGGACATAAGTGATGCTTTCTCTTGAATGAATATGTTGTAGTGGATGGCAAGGTCATAGGATATATGTACGTATAAACTCTTGTTGATATCTAAAAAGTAAGGCATGGTGAATTACTTGAAATCCTACAGATATATTTGGTAAGAGAAGAAGAAACGACTGGATTTTTTTGTTTGTTTGTTTTGGAGACAGATTCCCACTCTGTCACCCAGGCTGGAGTGCAATGGTGCGATCTGGGCTCACTGCAACCTCCGCCTCCCCGATTCGAGCAATTCTTCTGCCTCAGCCTCCCAAGTAGCTGGGATTACGGGCATCTGCCACCACGCCTGACTAATTTTTATATTTTTAGTAGAGACGGGGTTTTGCCATGTGGGCCAGGCTGATCTCAAGCTCCTGACCTCAGGTGATTCACCTGCCTTGGCCTCCCAAAGTGCTGGGATTACAGGCATGAGCCACCGTGCCCGGCTACGACTGAATTTTTCTTTCTTTCTTTTTTTTTTTTTTTTCTTTGAGATGGAGTCTCGCTCTGTCGCCAGGCTGGAGTGCAATGGCATGATCTCGGCTCACTGCAGCCTCCGCCTCCCGTGTTCAAGCGATTCTCCTGCCTCAGCCTCCTGAGTAGCTGGGATTACAGGCACACGCCACCAGACCCAGCTAATTTTTGTATTTTTAGAGAGACGGGGTTTCACCATGTTGGTCAGGCTGGTCTTGAACTCCTGACCTTGTGATCTGCCCGCCTCGGCCTCCCAAAGTGCTGGGATTACAGGCGTGAGCCACCACACCCAGCAACGACTGGATTTTTCAATGGTGAGGTTATTAATTTTGAAAACTGATCTCAGTAGAGTGGTAGGTGGGAAGCTTTTTAGAATGTAATTAGGAAAAACTGTGAAGGGAGAAGTTTGGACAGGGAGGATTGACATCTTAAGGAGTTTTGTTGTAGAGTAGAGAGGATAAAGTTTTGGTATTTAGAAGGCATGAACTGTTCATTTAAAAATAATTTTATGTTATATGAATGGTACCTCAATTTTTAGAAAAAGAATGAAACAAGCAACAGAATCCTGGCTGGATGTGGTGGCTCACACCTATAATCCCAGCACTTTGGGAAGCTGAGGCGGCTGGATCACCTGAGGTCAGGAGTTCAAGACCAGCCTGGCCGACATAGTGAAACCCCGTCTCTACTAAAAATACAAAATTTAGCCAGGTGTGGTGGCGTGTGTCTGTAGTCCCAGCTACTCTGGAGGCTGAGGCAGGAGAATCGCTTGAACCCGGGAGGCGGAGGTTGCAGTGAGCTGAGATCGCGCCACTGCACTCCAGCCTGGGTGACATGGCGATGAAAACAACAAAAATCAGATCCCCAGGTGATTCCAGTATGTAGCCAGGGTTGAGGAGCAGTGATCTAAGTAGAGTTTTGCAAACTTGTCTGTAAAGGGCCAGATAATAAATACTTTCAACCTTGGGGTTGAAAGGTCTCTGTCCTCACTTTTCAGCTCTGCTGTTGAAGTGTGAAAGACACGTAACCAATGAACATGGCGTGTTTCACTAAAATCCATTTACAGTGACGGGCCATGGGCCAGAGTGTGCTGAGCTGGACTGAAAGGCTAAGTGATGGAGGCGTGGCTCTGCCTCCAGACTGGAGCAATCTGCTCCAGACTTCCCAGGCAGAGCCAGGCCCATCGGACATGCTTGCTTAGGAGAAGAATAAGCACCCCAGCATTGAAAACAAAATGTTAAAATGCCAACATTTGTGTTTAATTCTAGCTACAAAAGACAAGGAAAAGAATAAAGAGAAGAAATTCAAGGAGTTTGTGAGAGTGAAGCCAAAGAAGAAAAAGAAAAAGAAAAAGAAAACCAAACCTGGTAATTTTTTTTCCTGAGGGTTTCACTTAGGTTTCCTTACTATGAATGGGGAGGGGTTGCTTTCTCCCATTATGGCCTCTGGGCCTGCGCTGAGCAGAGGAAGGACCAATAGTCTCTTACCAGGGCTTGTGGGCTCAACCTAGTATGGGCCCTGGAAGGGGAGGCATCCACTCACCCAGGTGTTACAAAGTCCTGCTGGCATTGAAAAGCCTTCTCACTTGCTGCCTTGGCCAGTGTGCCCTGCTGCAGGATGGTACAGATGAAGGCATCGAAGTGTAAGCAGATGTGCAGGTGAATGATGGTATTTGTTCACACACACGACTCTTAAAACACATCTTTGAGCCCTCTTGAGAAAGGATTCCCTTCTTAAAAACTGTGTCTAGCCCTCACAAAAATGTTTAGAAAAATCTATATATTCTGACTTGGGACTTAAAGGATGCCACGTTTTATTCTCGGTGTATCTTCTAGCTTAGAAAAACAATCTTATCAGAAAAAGAGGAGAGGGTCAATACTTAAGAGGAGGCGTTTGGGCCCCTTCATCTGCTCTCCACACCTCTTTTTGGTTGAATTGTCCCTGAGCCTTTGTGCTGCTTAAAAAGGAGGCTTGTTGGTTGGATGAGATTGATTCTAGAATGCACCAGTGTTAACTAGGGTTATTCATTCCTTCCTGATCCTGTTCTTCCAGAATGCCCCTGCAGTGAGGAGATCAGTGACACCTCCCAGGAACCTTCTCCACCCAAGGCATTTGCTGTTACCAGGTGTGGGTCCTCACACAAGCCAGGGGTCCATATGAGCCCGCAGCTTCATGGCCCAGAATCTGGACACCACAAAGGGAAAGTGAAAGCATTGGGTAAGGAGGCTCTTCTGTCCTGATCATTTGCTGATCATTTATTGGAAAATATAAGCATACCTGGGAGATATTACGGGTTTGGTTCTAGGCCACTACAATAAAACAAATAAAGCTAGTCAGACATAATTTTTATTTTCCCAGTGTTTACAAAACTTATGTTTATACTATATTGTAGTCTCTTAAGTGTTCAGTAGCATATGTCTAAAACAATGCATATACCTTAATTTAAAAATATTGCTGTGTTGAGAAATGTCAAGTTTTTTGGAGTAAGTTCTCAAAAGCATAGACAACAAATACAGAAATGGACAAGTGGGATTGCATCAAGCTGAAAAGCTTATGCACAGCAAACTAAACGATTAATAGAGTGAGCCGAAAACCTACTGAATGAAAGAAAATATTTGTAAACTATTCATCAACAAGAGATTAGTAGCTGGAATATATAAGAACTCAACTCAATAGAAAAATTATTCAATGTAAAAATTGGTGGCCAGGCGCGGTAGCTCACACTTGTAATCCCTACACTTTGTGAGGTGAGGCAGGTGGGTCACTTGAGCCCAGAAGTTCGAGACCAGCCTGGCCAACATGGTGAAACCCATCTCTGCAAAAATACAAAAACTTAGCCAGGCGTGGTGGTGTCTGCCTTGTAATCCCAGCTACTCGGGAGGTTGAGGCAGGAGAATCGCTTGAATCTGGGAGGCAGAGGTTGCAGTGAGCCAAGATCACGCCACTTCACTCCAGCCTGGGTGACAAAGCCAGACTCCGTCTCAAAAAAAAAAAAAAAAAACCCAGTAAAATATGTTATATATATACATATACATATATATGTAAAAAAAACGGTAAAATGTTTTTTATATATATATAGATATACACACACATACACACATATATATATGCGCTCAACCTAATATGGGCCCTGGAAGGGGAGGCACCCACTCACCCAGGTGTTACAAAGTCCTGCTGGCATTGAAAAGCCTTCTCACTTGCTGCATTGGCCAGTGTGTCCTGCTACAGGATGGTACATATGAAGGCATTGAAGTGTAAGTGGATGTGCAGGTGAATGACAGTATTTGTTCACACACACGACTCTTAAAACATATCTTTGAGCCCTCTTGAGAAAGGGTTTTTATATATATATTTATATTTTAAAATATATATATATATTTTTTGTTTTGTTTTGTTTTGTTTTGCTTTGTTTTTGTTTTTGAGACAGAGTCTCACTCTGTCGCCCAGGCTGGAGTGCAGTGGCGCGATCTTGGCTCACTGCAACCTCTGCCTCCCGGATTCAAGCAATTCTCCTGTCTCAACCTCCCAAGTTGCTGGGATTACAGGTTTATGCCACCATGCCCGGCTAATTTTTGTATTTTTAGTATACACAGGGTTTCACCATGTTGGTCAGGCTGGTCTTGAACTCCTGACCTTGTGATCCACCTACTTCGACCTCCCAAAGTGCTGGGATTACAGGCATGAGCCACCGCGCCTGGACTGTTACATTTCTTAAAACTTTCTTTGAGATAAAATTAGTTTAGTTATTCCATATGTCCTGAAAAATGTGACATGTGTGTTCATTAGATCAATCTTGTTTTGCTGTAATGTTCAAAAATTTGAACTAGCAATACATTTCATTATGTTAACTGACAATTTAAAAAATGAAAGCTGGGTGCAATGTCCCACACCTGTAATCCCAACACTTTGGGAGGCTGAGGCGGGTGGATTGCTTGACCCCAGGAGTTCAAGACCAGCCTGGGCAACATGGCAAACCTTGCCTCTACAAAAAATACAAAAAAAGTTAGCCGGTTGTTGTGGCATGCACCTGTAATCTCAGCTACTTAGGAGGCTGAGGTGGGAGGAACACCTGAGCCCAGGAGGTCAAGGCTGCAGTGAGCTGTGATCATGCCACTGCACTCTGGGAGAAAGAATGAGACCCTGTCTCAAAAATAAATAAATAAAATAAAAATAATAAAAAGTAAAACAATACTTTATTGCTTAAAAATGCTGACAGACACAGAGTATTTGCTTTTGCAATAATGGTGTCAATAGACTTTCAGGGTTGCGCCACACACCTTCAATTTGTAAAAAAAGATACAATATCTGTGAAGTGCAATAAAATATTAATAGTTATGCCTGACTTACAACAGTGTCTGGTTCAGAACAAGCGCTTAGTAAAAGTTAGCTGTGATTATAACTAATCAGGCATCAAGTGATTCTGCCTCTGATTATCCCTGGAATCTTCCTCTTCCTCATTCCTCACTGTCTACAGAGTTTTTGTTTTTGATTTTTGTTTTTGAGACGGAGTCTCACTCTGTCACCCAGGCTGGAGTGCAGTGGCGTGATCTTGGCTCACTGCAACCTCTGCCTCCTGGGTTCAAGTGATTCTCCTGCCTCAGCCTCCCCATAGCTGGGATTACAGGCGCACACCACCACACCTGGCTAAGTTTTTTGTATTTTTAGTAGAGACAGGGTTTCACCACGTTGGCCAGGCTGGTCTCAAATCCTAGGCTCAAGTGATCGGCCCACCTTGGCCTCCTAAAGTGCTGGGATTACAGGCGTGAGCCACTGTGCCCAGCCTGTTTGTCTTTTGAGACAAAGTCTCACGCTGTCACCCAGGATGGAGTGCAGTGGTGTGATCATAGCTCACTGCAGCCTCAAACTCGCAGGCTCAAGGGATCCTCCTGCCTCAGCCTCCTGAGTAGCTGGGACTGTAGACATGCATCACCGTGCCCAGCTAATTTTTCTTTTTCTTTTAGTGGAGATGGGGTTTTGCCATGTTGCCCAGGCTTGACTTGAACTCTTGAGTGCAAGCAATCCTCCTCCTTCGGCCTCCCAAAGTGCTGGTATTAGAGGCATGAACCACCATGCTCAGCCTTTGTTTACAGAGTTTTAAAGGTAGCCCTGGATACAGACAGACTGTAAGCCAGGTCCTGACTGGATGGGGTGAGGCTGAAGAACATGTTAGAGTTGTCAGGGATGGTGGCCTGTGTGGTTCATGGGGAGTTGTAGCTCCTCTGCCACTGAGTTCTATGATCTTGAGTAGCCACTGCCGTTGGGCTTCATTCTCTCAGTGAAATGAGGAAGTGGAGTTGAGTTCACTGCCAGGCAGCATGCTTTGTTTGGGCTGTTACTAAATGACAGATCCAAGGACAGATTGGCATCCTCGTTTCCTTGCCCTATGAATGTTCTTGCTTGGAGGTATGGGACTATAATGTCATTTTTCATTCTTGACAATCAAAGGTTTTTTAATTTTATAACCTAATATAGTAACTGTTGTTTTCCCTTTCCTCGTAGAGGAGGATAATTTGAGTGAGTCCTCTTCTGAGAGCTTTCTCTGGAGCGATGATGAGTATGGCCAAGATGTGGATGTGACCACCAACCCAGATGAGGAACTTGATGGGGATGACCGCTATGACTTCGAGGTGGTCCGCTGCATCTGTGAGGTCCAGGAGGAAAATGACTTCATGATTCAGGTAGGCAGAGCTTCCAGGAAACAGGTCTAGAGAAGCACAAACTGGTCCTTGGAGGGAATTTTGAGGCCAGCAACAATGGCAAGTCATAGCAGAGCCCCAGATACACAGCATGAGCGGCAGCAGACTGAGCTTCGCTTTTTCGTTTGGCTTCCTCAGAGTTCCAGGCTGCCATACATAGTCCATTGATGGAGTAGGAGAGGACTTTAGGGATCACTGAGTCTAAACCTCTCATGCTCTGCTTGAGGCAGCTGGGACCCACAAATGGGAAGGGCCTTGCCTGTGGTCACAAAGTGAGGAGTTGAACAGCAGGGACTGAAATCTTTGGAGTGGCAGTTTAATCTTCCCATGGACTCTTATCTTCTCTTTGAGGTAAATTTTCTTTAAGATCCAAAGTCATGCAGGCTGGCTTTATAACTTCTATGTTTCTTTTTCTTTATTTTCCTGACATTTGAGTCTGTCATCTCCATCTCTGAGATGTGCCTGTGGTGGGTGGGACCTCCTTACCTGCTTGGGGAAACCATGCCTGGCCAGCACCTGCCTGCCCTGGCCCTTGTCTGTAAATCGCAGTTTTGGGAGAGGTGGCGCTGGCTGGCTGGCTCCTAAGGGTGTCACAAGTTCCCTGGTGTCTTGACAGCTGCCCAACTGGCTTGGGAAGCTGAGTTTTTAAAAGTCATGGTTATATTGGTTAGGATTTTTTTTTAGGGGCAAGTACAAATATTGTTGGGAAAATAGACTGGGTCCTAGGACTCAGAGGCAGGGCTGCCTTCAGGCTCAGAACCTGGAATTCCATCTTGAGGGCCTTGGTCTGCCTTGTTTCCTGCTTCTCTGGAGTCCTTTTGGTTCTTTTTTATTTTACTCCTTGCTTATTTTCTTGGAAAATGCAAAATGGCCACCTTTGGCCTCGCCCCAATTTTACATTTTTGTGTTCAAGAGGCTAGGTAGACCAAGGTCAGAATCTTAGTCCCAGTTCTAAATTTCTGAGTAAGTAATTCCAGCCAAATTTAGATCAGATATTAGTTTTTGGAACAGTCACCTGTGGCCAGAGGGGAAAGAGGTTTGTTATGGATCAAATGCTCTCCCCTGGTCTAGTTGTCTGATCTGGTGGTAGTAGAGCTTACAGATTATCGACAGGGGCAAAAAGACTGCCTGGGGCCCACCTGTGTTATATTATAGCGTTAATGGGGGTTCAGGGATTGTTCCCAGTAAAGGGGGTGGCTGCCCATTGTCCAATAAGAATCTGTATAGCCTATTGAGATTATGAGAAATAGGCCCAGCCCCTTTGGCTTGCTTTCTGTGATAGAATATTATTTCCTTGCCCTTTCAGTACTGTAGGTTGGCATGGCATGGGTTTATTTTTTTTTTTCTTTTTGAGGCAGAGTTTCGCACTTGTTTCCCAGGCTGGAGTGCAATGGCGCGATTTCGGCTCACCACCACCCTCTGCCTCCCAGGTTCAAGCGATTCGCCTGCCTCCGCCGCCCGAGTAGCTGGGATTACAGGCATGTGCTACCACGCCTGGCTAATTTTTGTATTTTCAGTAGAGAAGGGGTTTCTCCATGTTGGTCAGGCTTGTCTGGAACTCCCGACCTCAGGTGATCCACCTGCCTTGGCCTCCCAAAGTGTTGGGATTACAGGCGTGAGCCACCGCGCCTGGCAAAATATTTTTGTTATGGTAATTTTTTTTTTTTTTTTTTGAGACGGAGTCTCCCTCTGTCACCCAGGCTGGAGTGCAATGGCGCAATCTCGCCTCACTGCAACCTCTGCCTCCCGGGTTCAAGCGATTCTCCTGCCTCAGCCCCCTGAGTAGCTGGGACTATAGGCGCCTGCCACCATGCCCGGCTAATTTTTGTATTTTTAGTAGAGACGGTGTTTCACCATATTGGCTAGGCTGGTCTTGAACTCCTGACCTTGTGATCTGCATGGCATGGATTTTTGAAATTCACTTTTGGATCTTGACTTAATATACAGTTGCATTTTTTCCTCTCATCTTTGAATTTGTTGTCTTTGTACTCAACAATCCCCTTTCCTTTTATTTCTTGAAACATTGGGACTTTTCCGTAGCTCTTTAAACTTTCAGAACAACTGGAGATGAGTAGATGTATTTGCTTTTTTGCCTTTTATTTTCCCAGGGCTTTTAGAAAACACTTTTATTTTGAAATAATTATAGATTCACAGGAGATTGTAAAGAAATGTACAGGAGAGTCCCATGAATTCCTCTGCTGGTCTTCCTCCCATGGCAAAAGCCCATAAACCCACAGTAGGATATCAAAACTACAAAACCAGGTGACATTGGCATAATCACTAGAGCTTATTCAGATTTTACCAGTGATATACACATACTCATTTGTGTGTGCATATAGCTCTGTGTGCTTTCATTACAAGTATAGCCTTGTGTAATCACTCCCACAATCAAGGTACTGAGGTATACTAAGACCATGAGATTCCCTCCTGGTACCCATACTTTGTAGCCATACTTATCCCTAACCCTGGAAACACTAAACTGTTTTAACTGTCTATAATTATGTAATTTATGATTCTTGGTTAATGGAGTCACGTGGTATGTATCTTTTTGTGAGAGGCCCTTTTTACTCTGTATAATATCCTTGAGATTCATCCATGTTGTTGTGTGTTTCAGTAGTCATTTATTCTTATTGTCCAGTAGTATTCCATGCTATGGATGTACCACAGTCGTGCTCTTTTTGTTAATAGAACTAAAGCAACTCTATGGAGCTAAGGTAACTGGGTACAGCTGAGTAGTGATTTAAAGTTTCTGGAGTGTTTTCAGAAACACCATCTCACCTCTAACAAGGCGATCTCAAGTCACTTATTTGGGAAAACAAAATTACAAAGATATGATTTCTTTCATTGTTGTAGAACCATTAAATAAGTCATCAGATTATGATTTGAACCCAGGGCACCCAGTCAAGTGCTCTTTCCCTATGCGGCCTTAGCTACGGGGATTTACATTTACAGTTGAGAAGTGAAACAAGAAAAATTTGTTTTTGAAACGTAATAGTACCATCTAGCCTGGCTGACCAACCCTTCCCCAGCACCACCAGTGGACATGCGCATATACATACACACATACATACACACACTTTAGGCTGAGGGAGAGTCTTGTCTTTTTGAATAGCCTTCATAGTAACCTCTGGGATTCAAGGGTACCTGATATTTAAGACCTTTATTAAACCTTGGTTCAGTGGTTTTCAAACATTTTTGAATATCAGAACCCCTTTTCCTAATGGACTGTTTCATAGAACCCCAAAATGTGTAACAGGTAACAGCAATAGTTTTGAAAGTTCAAAATGGATAATCTTTACTTGTGAGGTTGGACATGTGAATGGTGGGCATATTCCCATGATTCTAATATGCTGTCAGAATTATGAGTGACAGACAGTTGCTGACTTGGAGCACTTCAGTGGCTCATTTGTTTTTCTCTATTTGGTTATACAACAGTGAGACAAGCGTGATGCACATGGCTATTGTCAGGGTGACTTTTCCTGAACAGCATGCTGTGTAGTTACTTTGATTAATCAGAGATGGGAGGACAAGCTCCGTTTTGAGGTCAACATAATACTGAGCTATCCTAGCAACACAAAATTATGTGTGGTGGCGGGCTTCATTGTCTTAACATTTGGCTTGGAACATGTTTGAGTGTGCATCTTTTTTTTTTTTTAATTGTCCTATCTTAAAAACACACACATTTTGCAGACTCTCTGAAGCCCTGTGGACTACTATTAGATAATTGTTGGTTGGGCATGCTGTAATCCCAGCATTTTGGGAGGCAGAGGTGGGAGGATTGCTTGAGCCCAGGAGTTCGAGACCAGCCCTGGAAACATAGCAAGATCCTAGCTCTACAAAAAAATAAAAAAATTAGCTGGGCATGGTGATGCATGCCAGCAGACCCAACTACTCCGGAGACTGAAGTAGGATGATCACTTGAGCCTGGGAGTTCAAGGCTGCAGCGAGCCCTGGTTATTCTGTTGCACTCCAGCCTGGGTGACAGAATGAGACCCTGTCCCCGCCCTCCCCCCCCAAAAAAAGAAAAGATAAAAAATGGTATATAACATGAAGACTATTATTTTTTAGTAGATTTTTTTTAAGTTTGTTTTTAAAAGGACGTTGAAGATCTTTAGTTTCTACTCTGTCATCCTTGAGCATATGCTCAGTTCCAGGCCTTGTTAGTCTGACAGATTTGCCCTTTATCTGCCTGTTAAAATCTTCAGTGGGTGAGTAATGAATGTCCGTCCTGGCAGGGCTATTCTGTCTAACAGTATGTAACCCATTTCTGATCCACTCTGGTACTTTCTCCATTGACTTTTCTATAAGTAGCAAGGATCTTGGTGTGTTTGAGGGTAGAGGTTAATATGCCCTTATGTGCTATATGAAAAAACTAATTTCGGGGCAATTGGGGCCACCATGAGCATGGCAGAGTCAGGAGCCAACTTGATCTCCTGCTTCCCAGGCTCCACAAGACCTTGTGTCTCAAGCTCACAAAAGCTTCTTGGCTTTTGTTCCAGAGGACTTTTCTGTGCTGTCCACCTGAACCAAGAGTGTCCACCTGGCTTTGTGTTAAGGAGGGACAGTTTCTGACTGTCCTGTCACTGTGAGCAACGTACCTTTTACACTCAATAACTTTAGCAAAAGGCATAAGTTTAGAGGGAGCTAGCTAGAACAAATACAGTTTAAACTTTTAAAATGTATTCACCATCTAATTAGGAAGAGATGAATAAATTTTTCTTAAATCTTTACCTTAAATTGATATTTTGAATAACCCTAGAATACATTTAGAGTGTGTTTTCTAGAAGTGCATGTATTACTATAGAGAAATAACTTTTTGGATCATTGTCATTATATAAGTAGTATCAACATTGTTCATGTATATCACTATTTTATCTTATTTACCAGTACTAATTTAAATCACTGGAAGGTTAAAATCCTACTTAATAAATATGGTATTTGAGAAATCTGGCTACCACATAAAAATGAACAGGAAATACATTTGATATTTAAATTATTTTAATTGCTGTAGAGCATGTTTTGTTAAGCTTTTTCTTAAATGGCTAGATAATAAATTTTTAGGTTTTGAGGGCCATATGGCCTTGTTGCACCTACTGGATTCTTCTTTGAGCAGCTGTAGGCAATATGTAAAACAAATTTTCACCTGTATGGTTGGGTGCAGTGGCTCACATCTGTAATACCAGCACTTTGGGAGGCTGAGGTGGGCAGATCACTTTAGGCCAGGAGTTCAAGACCAGCCTGGGCAACGTGGCAAACCCTGTCTCTACAAAAAATACAAAAATTTGTTAATTGTGATGGTGCACACTTGTAGTCCCAGCTTCTCAGGAGGCTGAGGTGGGTGGATCACTTGAGCCTGGGCAGTCAAGGCTGCAGGGAGATGAGATTGTACCACTGCACTACAACCTGTTCAATAGAGTGAGACCCTGTCTCAAAAAACAAACAAACAAAAACCCCTAAACAAATGAGTATGGCTGTGTTCACATAATACTTTATTTACAAAACAAGTCAAGCTGGCATTGGCACATGGGCTGTAGTTTGCTGACCTTTGCCCTACAACAACAAGTATTAATATGTATTAAGTGCCCAACTCCAGTAAAGATTTTATAGCAGTTTTAAAAAGAAGCCCATTTTAATGGCCTAGCACTGTGGCTCACACCCGTAATCCTAGCACTTTGGAAGGCTGAAGCGGAAGGATCACTTGACTCCAGGAGTTCAAAACCAGCCTGGGCAACATAGAGAGACCCCGTTTCTACAAGAAATTAAATAAAAATTAAGTAAATAAAAATTTAAACAAAGAAGCCCATTTGAAAGTTTTGGTTATTTTAAAATTCATATTATTTGTTGGTACCTAATGCACTGACATAATTCAAAGTCCAGAAAGCACACAGAGAAATACCTTATCCCCACCTTATCTCCAACTCCCATTCCCTAGAGTCAGCCCTTATCAGTTTCTTGTATATCCTTCCAGAAACATTCTATGGCTAAACAAACAATAGCAAATGTATTTTTTCCTTTTAAAAATTTTTTGGTAAAATACACATAACATTAAAAGTTACCCTTTTTATTTTTATATTTTCCTATTTTGAGACAGGATCTTGCTTTGTCACCCAGGATGGAGTACAGAGGCACAATCAGCTCATGGCAGCCTCCAGCTCCTGGGCTCAAGTGATTGTCCCACCTCAGCCTCCTAAGTAGCTGGGACTACATGCACACAACATCACACCTTGCTAATTTCTTTAATTTTTTTTGTAGAGATGGAGTCTTGCTATGTTTTTCAGGCTGGTCTCAAACTCCTGGCCTCAAATGACCCTTCCTCCTCAGCTTCCCAAAGTGCTAGGATTACAGGTGTGAGCCACCCTGCCCTGCCTAAAAGTTACCATTATAACCATTTTTAAGCATGCAAGTCAGTGATATTAAGTACATTCACATTGCTTTGCAACCATCTCTTTTTTTGTCTAAATGCAAATGTTTGCATTTTATGTATAGTATTTTCTTTTCTTTTCTTTTCTTTCTTTTTTTTTTTTTTGCGATGGAGTTTTGCTCTTGTCGCCCAGGCTGGGGTAGTGCGATGGTGTGATCTCGGCTCACTACAACCTCCACCTCCCGGGTTCAAGTGATTCTCCTGCCTCAGTCTCCCGAGTAGCTGGGATTACAGGCATGCACCACCACGCTTGGCTAATTTTGTATTTTTAGTAGAGGCAGGGTTTCTCCATGTTGGTCAGGCTGGTCTTGAATTCCCGACCTCAGGTGATCCGCCCACCTTGGCCTCCCAAAGTTCTGGAATTACAGGCATAAACCACTGTGCCTGGCCGCATGTATAGTATTTTTAACATCTTTTTTCATTTAGCAATATGTAAATTAAAACCATTTTATTTTCTGCATAATGGTTGGATCACATTTTATTTTACTTTATTTTATTTTATTTTTTTGATGGAGCCTCGCTCTGTCACCCAGGCTGGAGTGCAGTGGCATGATCTTGGTTCACTGCAACTTTCCTCTCGTGGGTTCAAGTGATCCTCCTGCCTCAGCCTCCTGAGTAGCTGTGACTACAGGTGTGTACCACCACACCTGGCTAATTTTTTGTATTTTTAGTAGAGATGAGGTCTCACCATGTTGGCCAGGCTGACCTCAGGTGACCAACTCCTGACTTCAGGAGATCCTCCCGCCTCGGCCTCCCAAAGCGCGGGGATTATAGGCAA
This sequence comes from Pan paniscus, assembly GCF_029289425.2. Lineage (NCBI taxonomy): Eukaryota > Metazoa > Chordata > Mammalia > Primates > Hominidae > Pan > Pan paniscus. The sequence continues at coordinate 41,662,642 of NC_073270.2, forward strand.
GAGCCACTGCGCCTGGCCCATTTTTCTTTTTTTTAAGCTATATAAATATTTGATCCACCTGAAATTTTGCCAGGTATATAGTGAGAACTATGGCTCCCCATTGTACTAATACCATACCTCACTGTTTGAAATGCCACCTTTATTTACTTCATTTCTAAATGCATTTGAATCCTTTTCTGGTTCTCTCTTTCAGCGATTCATCTGTCTGTATATTTGCTCGTACAATTCTATTTTAATTATTGTACCTTTATAATATTTTTAAAATATCTGGTATGGCTAGTGTCTCCTTATTGCTTTTTCTTTTTCACACATTTCCCAGCTGTTAATTTTAGAATTTTTTCTAGTTCTGAAGCTATTAATTTATTATTTTATTGAGACTTTTTTTTTTTTTTTTTCTGATATGGAATCTTGCTCTGTTGCCCAGGCTGGAGTGTAGTAGCGTGATCTTGGCTCACTGCAACTTCCGCCTCCTAGGTTCAAGCAATTTTGAACCTGCTTCAGCCTCCCAAGTAGCTGAGATTACAGGCGCCTGCCACCATGCCTCCCTAATTTTTGTATTTTTAGTGGAGACGGGGTTTCAAACATGTTGGCCAGGCTGATCTTGAACTTCTGACCTTAAGTGATCCACCCGCCTCGACCTCCCAAAGTGCTGGGATTACAGGCATGAGCCACTGTGCTTGGCTGGGACTACATTCTTTTTATAAATTAACCCAAGGATAATTGATATCCATATGTTAACTCTTGCTGTCCAGGAACAGGGTGCACTGTACCATTGACTTAAGTCTGTGTGTGTGTTCTTCAAATAGTATTTACATTTTTTTTTTTTTTAGAGAGGCAATACATGCTTATGGTTATTCTTAGGTATTTTTTCTTTTAGTTTGTTTATTATTCTCATTCATTTCTTAATTTAAAGGAATAATGTGTTTTAGCTACACGCACATGAAAAAAGTTATCATTGGCCAGGCGCGGTGGCTCATGCCTATAATCCCAGCACTTTGGGAGGCCGAGGCAGGCGGATCATGAGGTTATGAGATCGAGACCATTCTGGCTAACACGGTAAAACCCCATCTCTACTAAAAATACAAAAAATTAGCCAGGCATGGTGGCTTGTGCCTATAGTCCCAGCTACTCAGGAGACTGAGGCAGGAGAATGGCTTGAACCTGGGAGGCAGAGGTTGCAGTGAGCCAAGATTGTCCCACTGCACTCTAGCCTGGGTGACAGAGCGAGACTCCATCTCAAAAAAAAAAAAAAAAAAAGTTACCATTTTGAAACTGAACTGTATTTGATTCATTTTTGGTGAATCCTGGTTTTCAAAACATGAAGTCATTGGTGAGACAGACTTTCATTTTTAATTGTTAGTCTGTTTTCTGCTACTGACCGCCTTTTTGTCGCTTTACATATCTTCTCTGAGCCTTAGTTTCCTCATCTGTAAATTGAAGAATCTAAAACAGATATCTAAAGCCTGTCTTCCCGCTCTGCCCACGTTGATTCTGATGTGATTAACTTCCTAGAGGCCTTATATCTGCTCAGGGAAGCCCTCTTGATGCCAGGACCTATGTGACTCCCAGTGGTTGAGGACCATCTGAGCTCTGGATTTCTAGTCCCTTGTGGCCAGGCTGGTGGGCCACCATCAAGGTCATGTCAGGAAGCTCACTGTCCACCTTCTAGGGCTAATTTGTTTGGTTGGGTAGTTAAAGGTTTAGGGTCCTGGTTTGGAATTGCTTGAAGTGCCCTAGTATCTCCTCGGGAGTTCGCCTTTCCTTTTCATTCCCTCCTCTGGACCCTTAGCTCTCAGACCTACTATCCTCAGGCTGTCCACATGTCTCCCAGTGCAACCCTCATTGTCAACTCCCTCCTTTCCCTCTCTGCCTTCTGGCCCTCTCCCCCTGTCCCCTCAATACTCAGGGAAGGAAGTGGAGCCTTGGGTTGAAAGAACTGGTTTAGCAATGAGTCAGGTTATGTTCTCATCCACCTTTGCCTTTCAATAGCTGTGTGATCTTTGGTAAGGTTTAGAGAGAATAAATGCAAAGTACTAACCCATGATTACTCCAGCAGGGGTCTTAGTGAATTGGTTTGCTCATTAGTGGTTAATAGTATTAATAGTAGCTTATTACATAAAGCTATGTGCTGGGCTCTATAATAGGAGCTTTTACATATGACCCATTGAATCTTCACAAACAGCCCCAGGAGGAGGGTAGGAATTGTGTATCCCATTTTGCAGATGGGGAAAATAAAGCCCAGGAGAACTAACCTGTGCAAAGTCACACAGCTAATGAGTGTCTCAGCCATAATTCAAACTCAGCTTTAAGATGTCACTCGTGGGACTGAGGAACTGAATTTTTAGCTTACCTTGTTAATTTCAATGTAGAGCCACATGTGGCTAGTGGCTACCATATTGGACAGTGCAGTTCCAGATGTGTGGCAGCAGCTCAGTTCCACGTTAGTCAGGAGGGAGTGCTTCCTCCCCTCTCCTTCTATCCTCCCACGCCCCTCCCCTCAGCAGGTGGGTCTTACTTTTGGATGGAGAACACCTTCTGAGTTTAATTTTTGTTGCTTCTTTAATTCTAACAGTGTGAAGAGTGCCAGTGCTGGCAGCATGGGGTCTGCATGGGATTACTGGAAGAAAATGTGCCCGAGAAATACACCTGTTATGTTTGCCAAGACCCTCCAGGTAGAGATTTCTGGAGTCAGGGATATAACAGTATGTAGCCTTTTCCTTGGCACAGCTGGCTGTGACACATTCTAAATGTCTGTGGTCTTGAGACTCATTTCTTCAGCATCGGCTAGACTCCAGCTCCTCCTCGCCTCTGTTGCTATCCTGCCTGGTGGCCAGCTATCCGGAATGTAGCAATAAGAGCACATGTGTGAAGGGGCCCACCTAGTGGAAGGCCTGGCCTTGAGCTAGAACTTTTCCTTTTCTTTAATTATGGTTTTAAAAAAATGCATGAGGCCGGGCGCAGTGGCTCACGCCTGTAATCCCAGCACTTTGGGAGGCCAAGGCGGGTGAATCAACTGAGATCAGGAGTTTGAGACCAGCCTGGCCAATGTGGTGAAACTCCATCTCTACTAAAAATACAAAAATTAGCTGGGCATGGTGACAGGCGCCTGTAACCCCAGCTACTTGGGAGGCTGAGGCAGGAGAATCACTTGAACCCAGGTGGCGGAGGTTGCAGTGAGCCGAGATCATGCCAATGCACTCCAGCCAGGGCAACAAGAGCAAAACTTCGTCTCAAAAAAAAAAAAAAAGCATGAGATCTACCCTCAACAATACAGTATTGTTGTTAATAACTATAAGCACAGTGTTGTACAGCAGATCTCCAGAACTTTCATCCTGCCTGATTGAAGCTCTGTAGAAAAATGTAGAAACTTCACAAGTTTGAGTGTCATCCTTGTGTAGGGGCCATGCTAATCTTCTCTGTATTGTTCCTGTTTTAGTGTATGTGCTGCCGAAGTGGCACCTTTTCCTTTTCTTGAGGACTCATGAGGATAGGCGTGTGGGCTCTGTCTTTGGCTTTTGGGGGCTATTGGAGGGTTAGAAACTTGCCTTTGCCCCCTGTGGCAACATCTGCCCTTCATCACATCACTGCCATCGTGAAGGGAGAAATGCCCTTGAGGGGAAGGAGGAAGGCATGGTTGGGTAGAGCCTGTTGCCACCCTGAGCAGTGACTTAATTCCTTTGCAGGATCAGTTTGTTCCATGGCTATAGGGGTCACCTGTGGCTCTTGATTGCTCCTTTCTAGAAGGGGTGGATTGTAAATATGCAGTTCATTGTCTTGGTTTCTATGGGATGGTGACATTGTCTCCCATTACCACTTGTAAGGTTCTCCCTCAGCTCTAGTCCCCTGATTCCTTTAGAGCTAGACAGTGCTTGAGAGCCTCTGCTTCCGTTACTCCTTTCTGTCCGATGAAGTGGGCCTGGTTCTCCTACTCCCAGTTTTGCTTATGAGGAAGAAATTGATCCTTGAGGATACAGTTGACTTTCCTCATAAAGCAAATTGGAATTAGAACTGGTTTGCAGAGCCAGATCTCTTGATTTTGTTGGTTGTCTAGGGAGGGACTGGCCACCAGTTCATTTAACAGCATGCAGGTCCCCTCTGGGCCTGAAGGCCTCTGTTGTGACACTGTCTCCTTGTACTAGAAGCATCTGCCTCCACTTGTCCCTTTATCCCAAGGAAAGAATAGTCAGAAGATTTGACAGGTGAACAAACACAAGTCCAGAAGGGACATGACTGGCCCAAGATCACGCCACCAGCTAATGCCAGACAGGCGATGAGAACCAGTTGTCTCATACCTTTGCCTTGTAAAACAGGTAGTGCAGCTCTGAATCCTGCTGCTCTAGGCACTGCCTGCAGCAGCTGCCTCTGGGGTTCCCCCATATATTCCTGAAGGCTCCTTAGCATACCTTTTAAAAATCTTTTTTTCCCTACTGTGTCTTCTCTCTACTTTTCCTTCTTTAGAAGTCACACACACCATCTTCATCAAATCCTGTGCACTTACTGAACTTCTACGACTTTAATCGCCAATACTGTGAATAGACTCTTCCTTGAACTGAGCACAGCATGTCTGCCACAGGGTCTACCTTTATAGACTGACTCTGCAGAGGGCTGGACCAAAAGTTTAACAGATTCGTTTTTTAAAGGCAACTTAAAAATAGTTTTAACAGAATCAAGGTGTATCCCCACCATGTGTATTAGTAAAGCCAGAAGTAGCTCAAAGACCTTAATAGGAATCACCTGGGTGTTTCAGGGTTTTTATAGATATTGACAGTCCAACAACAGTCTGGTTGAAAGCTTTTCCCTGGGACTTTGGAGCAGGTCATGTTGATAAGTCACATGTGCTTTTGTTTTCAGTCCTTCCTAAGGAGCCCTGTAACAAATAGGATGGCTGAAGCCATCCAGTTCCTATGTTGTTCTAATGAATGGATAACAGGTACAGAGAAGGGAAGGGGCCTGATCATCTGTTGAGTTAGGTGGTAGAAGGTACATTTGCAGGGGGACTCGAGGCATCTTTCCATTCACTTGATAAGTCCATTCAAGATGCCTTTTGCCAGGCACTGGGGATACAACCATGAACAAGATAGTTCCTACTCTTTTGGCTCTTAATTGGGTTGGGAGCCAGAAACAGAAGTTAAAACAAGTTAAGTAAACAAGACTGTGTAAGGTAGTGATGAATGCCGTGACGGGAAAATTGATAAGATGACTTGAGGCACTGATGATGCTCTCAACTTTGGGAAGTAGCAGAAGGCCCCACTCCTGGGCAACATGGCAAAACCCCATCAAAAAAAAAATGAAAGAAAGAAAGAAAAATTAGCCAGGCATGGTGGTGCACACCTGTAGTCCCAGATACTCGGGAGGCTGAGGCGGGAGGATCACCTGAGCCCAGGGAGGTTGAGGCTGCAGTGAGCCATGATCATGCCACTGCACTGTAGCCTGGGCAACAGAGTGAGACCCTGTCAACAAAGCAGGAAAAGAAATAAAAGCCTTTCTGAGGAGGTGGTAAGGAGCCAAACCTGCAAAGGCTTAGGGAATAGTGCTGCAGACAGAAGGGATGCGCAAGTGAAGGTCTTGAGGCTGGAAAGAGTTTGATGTGTTTCAGAAACTGAAATGAAGCCAGTGTAAGGCTATGGAGGGGAAGACAGGAAGGAACTGGGTCCTGTGGGCCTCAGTAAGCCAGAGTTAGAGAGTTAGGGCTTTGGGTATTCTCCTTTGAGCAGTAGGAGGCAGTGGAAGGTTTTAAGTAGGGGAGAGAATATTATGATATAAATTTAGAGATAATCTAGGTGCCCAGCTCACCTCTGGCCAGTTCCAGGAAATGAGGAAGTACATGCCTTATTCACTACCTTATCCCCACTACCTAATAGAGAGCCCAGCATATTGTAGGTGCCAAGAAAATGTACACTGGATGAATAAATGAACAAAATGAGTATACTAATCTATTCTTCCAGTAGTTGGTATGATAATTGTGTGAGAGTGATGAAATGGCCTGGGTTTCCTTCAGGCCTTGTTTTAACTCTCTTGTTGTCACTGCTGTAGGTCAGAGGCCTGGCTTCAAGTACTGGTATGACAAGGAGTGGCTGAGCAGGGGACATATGCATGGCCTGGCATTTCTAGAAGAGAACTACTCCCATCAGAATGCCAAGAAGATCGTGGCCACCCACCAGCTTCTTGGTGATGTGCAGAGAGTGATTGAGGTTCTGCATGGCCTGCAGCTCAAGATGAGCATCTTGCAGTAAGTGTGGCACCTGCAGTGCTGGGAGCAGTCTGTTTGGCATGGTCTGGGGGCTGAGTAAATCTGAGAAATTGGAAAGCTACCAAAGCAATCAAATCATAAAACTGAGTTTGAGACCTTTACTAAAAATTATCAGTTTCAGGATAAACATTCTTTAAAAAAAAAAAAAACTTTATTGAGTAATATCTTACATATAATTAGGTTCATCCACTTTAAGAGTTCATTGAGGCCGGGCATGGTGGCTCATGCCTGTAATCCTAGTACTTTGGGAGGCCGAAGCAGGCGGATCATGAGGTCAGGAGTTTGAGACCAGCCTGACCAACATGGTGAAACCCTGTCTCTACTAAAATTACAAAAATTAGCTAGGCGTGCTGGTGTGTGCCTGTAATCTCAGCTACTTGGGAGGCTGAGGCGGGAGCATTGCTTGAACCCGGGAGGCGGAGGTTGTGGTGAGCTGAGATCGTGCCATTGCACTCCAGCCTGGGCAATAAGAGCGAAACTCTGTCTCAAAAAAAAAAAGAGTTCATTGAATTTTGACATTGTATGCAGCCGTGAAGCCACCACCAGAATCAATACATGGTGTGTGTATTTTGGTTTGTTTTTTGTTTTGGCGTACAGTTCTGAGTGTTTTTTTTTTTTGAGATGGAGTCTCACTCTGTCACCTAGGCTGGAGTGCAGTGGTGAGATCATGGCTCACTGCAGCCTCCACCTCCTGGGTTCAAGCGATTCTCCCACTTCAGCCTCCCAAGTAGTTGGGACTACAGGCGCATGCCACCATGCCTGGCTAATTTTTTGTGTTTTCTGTAGATAAAGGGTTTTACCATGTTGGCCAGGCTGGTCTTGAACTCCTGACCTCAAGTGATCCACCCACCTCGGGCTCCCAAAGTGCTGGGATTACAGGCATGAGCCACTGCACCTAGCTGAGTTATTTGTTTTTAATTGCTGTAAGATATACATAATATAAAATTTACCATCTTAACCTTTTTTTTTTTTTTTTTGAGACAGAGTCTCGCTCTGTCGCCCAGGCTGGAGTGCAGTGGTGTGATCTCCGCTCACTGCAACTTCCGCCTCCCAGATTCAAGTGATTCTCCTGCCTCAGCCTCCTGAGTAGCTGGGAATACAGGCGCACGCCACTGCACCCGGCTAATTTTTGTATTTTTGGTAGAGACAGGGTTTCACCACGTTGGCCAGGCTTGTCTTGAACTCCTGACCTCAGGTGATCCACCCACCTCGGCCTCCCAAATTTCTGGGATTACAGGTGTGAGCCACTGCACCCGGCCCCATCTTAACCATTTTTAAGTGTACAGTTCTGCACAGTTGTCATTCATGTTGTTTTACAACCAGTCTCTAAAACCCTTGTGAAACTGAAGTTCTATACCCTTTAGCAACAGCTCTCCATTTCCCTTTCCCCAAAGCCCCTGACAACCAGTATTCTACTTTCTGCCTCTCTGAATTTGACTTCTCTAGAGACCTCATGTAAGTAGAGTCATATAGTGTTTGTCTTTTTGTGACTGGCTTAGCATAGTGTCCTCAAAGTTCATCCATGTTATAGCATATGTAAGAATTTCCTCCCTTTTTAAGGCTGAGTAATAACTTGTTTTATGTGTATGCCACATTTTGTTTATCCCTTTCATGCTAAATATTCCTTTTTTTTTTTTTTAACGAGAGATGGAGTCTTGCTTTATTTCCCAGGCTGAAGTGCAGTGGCTACTCACAGGTGCGATCATCAAGCACTGCAGCCTCAAGCTCCTGGGCTCAAGCAACTCAGCTCATTCTTTTTTTTTTTTTCTGAGACAGAGCCTTGCTCTGTCACCCAGGCTGGAGTGCAGTGGCGTGATCTCGGTTCACTGCAACCTCCACCTCCAGGGTTCAAGTGATTCTCCTGCCTCAGCCTCCTGAGTAGCTGAGATTATAAGTGCCCGCCACCAAGCCCGGCTGATTTTTGTATTTTTAGTAGAGACGGGGTTTCACGATGTTGGCCAGGTGACCTCAGGTGATCCACCCATCTTGGCCTAAGTGCTGGGATTACAGGCGTGAGCCACCATGCCAGGGCTTGCCTCAGCTCATTCTAAACATTCTTGATTTGTAAAAAAGGTAAAATTGAAAAAGCTGCTGGAACAGATATTTTTGGCAGGCCTGTTCTCTAGCACAGTGGTTGCTCAGTAAAAATGTCTCTTGGTGGTTTGCTCATACAGAAAAGCTTTAAACCTTTTGGAGCTGGACTTCTGGCTTTTAGTGGCCAGAGAATGAAATTTAGTGTGAATTTCCTCTTGTGGTTGCATTCTATATGTCAGATGACCCAATTTCATGTAAGCTGTGATAAACACATGTGGCTCTTACTGGAGTCTGTTGGCTTTTTGTTGTTGTTGTGTTGTTCTTGAGACAGAGTCTCACTCACTCACCCAGGCTGGAATGCAGTGGCGTGATCTTGGCTCACTGCTACCTCCACCTCCTGGGTTCAAGCGATTCTCCTGCCTTAAACTCCTGAGTTGCTAGGATTACAGGCACATGCCACCACACCTGGATAATTTTTTTTTTTTTGAGACCGAGTCTCGCTCTGTCACCCAGGCTGGAGTCCAGTGGCATGATCTTGGCTTACTGCAAGCTCCGCCTCCTGGGTTCACGCCATTCTCCCGCCTCAGCCTCCTGAGTAGCTGGGACTACAGGCGCCTGCCACCACGCCCGGCTAATTTTTTTGTATTTTTAGTAGATACAGTGTTTCACCGTGTTAGCCAGGATGGTCTTGATCTCCTGACCTTGCGATCCACCCGCCTCAGCCTCCCAAAGTGCTGAGATTACAGGCGTGAGCCACTGCGCCTGGCCTAATTTTTGTATTTTTAGTAGAGACGGGGTTTCACCATGTTGGCCAGGCTGGTCTCGAGCTCCTGGCCTCAACTGATCCGCCCATCTCGGCCTCCCAAAGTGCTGTGATAACAGGCGTGGGCCACTGCGCCCGGTCGGTCTCTTGGCTGTTATAACCTACCCTACTTTACCAAATACAGCAACAGGGCCTTGAGTGGGGTAGGCCTCTTCCATGGTTTCCATGGGTGGAGCCTGGACTAGAATCCAAATCCTGGCTCTGTCAGGTACTTTTCGAACTGTCTCTCTATGTGATACTGCATGACCTTGTGAGCTTTCTTTTGGTTTTAGTATAGTCTATGTCAGGGACTGCTTTTATTTAAGTTGTAAACAGTGGCAGACTAGTGCCATGAGTGAGTTAAGACTTGATAGGCTGCTCCTGGATAGGATTTCCTTTGTGCTGATTAGGCCTAGAGGAGGCCTGGTGTCAGGCAGAGTGGAGTATCAGGACCCTGAGATGGTGAGATGGGAATCTGCTTCCTCTTGTGCTCTCTGGCACACAGAGGCCTGGCTTCAAGATCTGCGTGACAAAGGTGGTGGAGGAGGGAACATTGGGTCTGCAGTTGGTTTGGGTAAAAGCTGAGGTGCTATAACAAGGACCCCCCACATAGAGGCTCAAACAAAACAGAAGTTTCTTTCTCATATAAATGAATGGTTCAAGGCTAGGCAGGGATCTAGGCTAGGTAGGAGACCTTTCTCCAGGATTCCATCTGTCGGGTTGGGAACTTTGTTTCCTTCTGTCTTACAGCTCCAGCATTCTCTTAGGGTTCCCCTTATCTGCATGGTCTTAGGTTCCTTTTGTCTTATTGCTCTGGCATTCTCTTGGGATACCACCCATTTGCATGGTTGAAGCAGTTTCACCTGCACCTCAGCTCTACCCCAGTCCCCAGGAGGGGGAAAAGAGAAAGAAGAGGGAGGGCAAATAGTTTCATGGACAGGCCTAATGGCAGGGCAGGCTGGGCAGGTGGCCACAGGCCCTGCTTATACTTAGGAGTAGGGGTGGGGGTGGGGATAAAAGGAGAAGGAGAGGTTGGATGCTGGGGCAATTAGCAGTTGCTGTGGCAGAATCTGTTGAGGTGAACTGAATCAAATGACGGCCCTGGATAGGATGTCAGAGACTAGCTATTTCCTCACATTTCATAAAACAGGAAAACGTAACCCCATATAAACCAAATGAGTTTGTTTTTAATGAGATGGCAGCAATTAAATGAAGTAGGTGGATGGTGGTCCACGTGAGTGCCTGGGAAACCTCAGGGCTACTCCTGATTGTAAACTTTGCTATATTTCTTTAAAATTTTTTTTTTTTTTTTTTAGAGATGGAGTCTTTCTGTGTTGCCCAGGCTGGTCAAGTGATCTACCTGCCTTGCCCTCCCAAAGTGCTGGGGATATAGGTGTGAGCCACTGTGTCTGGCTCATATTTCTTTTATTTTTATTATTTTCTTCTCGACAGTCTTAATAGGGCTGAACTTTTTAAAAATAATAATTGTTATCCACCCACCTCAGCCTCCGGAGTAGCTGGGACTATAGGCGCCTGCATTTCTTTTCATTTGAGGGTTCTGTCAGATGCTGTTCTCTTTTTTCTTACTGAAATGCCAGTGTTCCTGGCCCTGGCCCATATTCTGAAGCCTTGCCCTTTCTTTTTTTATGTTTTTGAGACAAGGGTCTCACTCTGTCACCCAGGCTGGAGTGCAGTGGTATGATCGCGGCTCACTGCAACTTCTGCCTCCCGAGTTCAAGCGATTCTTATGCCTCAGCCTCCCCAGTAGCTGGGATTGCAGGCATGTACCACCGCACCTGGCTAGTTTTCATATTTTTAGTAGAGACTGGGTTTTGCCATGTTGCCCAGGCTGGTCTCGAACTCCTGGGCTCAAGTGCTTTGCCTGCCTCGGCCTCCTAAAGTGCTGGGATTACAGGCATGAGCCACTGTGCCTAGCCCCTTGTCCCTTCTGAATCCTCATCTAGATCCTCCATCTTTAGAGAAATTACTTTGTTTGTAGTAGAATTAAATCTGTCTTCTAGCAATTCAGAAGAGGGCATAGGAAGATCTTGGTACTTCTTACAAATGGAGAAAAGATCCTGGGAAAGGGGAAGGTGGCCCCAGTATGTCTCTGTATTCATGGATGGTCTCTGTTGTCATGGGCTCTGGGTCTTTATTCTCAGAAATATTGTTCCCCAGTGACCTGGTGAATTTATTTTCAAAGACAAACAATAAAACTGGGAGTAACTTCAGAGCATCTGTCATCATAAAAAACATGGCCTGGATGGCTGTGCTTACCTTCTTCATGACTGACAGGGCTTACAAGGAAATGGCAGGGTCATGCTTGTGAGAAGTAGCACCTTCAGATCGCAGTTGGAAGGATGAAAATTGTAGGTGGGAGGAAGCAGAGACTTTAATGGTTTTTTTAATAAAGAGCAGGTCTGTACTATGGTTCGTGTGTTCCATGTTAACAGGTAGTGGACCTGAAAGTTAACAATGACTCCCATTTCCCCTGAGCAGTTTTAGTGGTGTGTCTGGGTCCTGGGTAGGCTCCTGGGACAGGCTGATACCCTGTCTGGAGGTGTCCTAAACAATTGATGCCAATTGTTTCCCCTCTTCCTCAGTGGCTAGCAGTGGTATGGGATTGCTGGAGTGGGAGAGCTGAGACGGGATAGTTGCAGGCCCTTGGGAGCAGAATTTTAGTTCTGTAACATCACTCTATGCCTTCATGTATATGACCACTTCCACTTTCACAGGAAGGTACAGGAAGGCATCCACAGCATTTTATGTGCACATACATGGAGGCGCAGCTTTCAGTAGATGCTCACAGGAGTCTGTGGCCCTAAAAAGGATAAGAATCCCTGTTCTTTTCTTTAATAACAAACTTTTTTTCTTTGGAATGGTGTGAATAAATTTTCAGAATAATTTTTAGAAGCTTTATCATTAATGACCTATACATAAAGGACAGTTGATTTTATTTTTTTAACCCCTGGGTAATCATTGCATTTTTGTAATCAAATGCCATTACATGCTGGGATCATTGTGACTGTTTATTAATAAGTTAAGGTTATTTTTAGTAAGTCACATTTGAAGAGCACTTTACCACCATTAATTCACTTAATTGTTATGAAACTCAGTGTTTGATGGTGTTGGCAAAAAGAGTCAAATTCTGTAAAATACTTGAAGATATTTATTCTGAGCCAAATATGAGGACCTTGACTTGTGAGACACCCTCAGGAAGTCCTGAGAACATGAGCCCAAGGTGGTCAGGCTACATACAGCTTGGTCTCACACATTTTAGGGAGACATAAGACATCAATACATATAAGAAGTACATTGGTTGGGTCCAGAAAGGCAGACCAACTTGAGGGGTGGGTGGGCTTCCAGGTCATAGGTAGATTCAAAGATTTTCTGATTGGCAATTGGTTGAAAGAGTTAAGTTATTATCTAAAGAGTCAAGTTATTATCTAAAGGCCAGTCGCCAGGCTTGGTGGCTCACGCCTTTGGGCTCCCAGCACTTTGGGAGGCCAAGGTGGGCAGATCACCTGAGGTTGGGAGTTCGAGACCAGCCTGACCAACATGTAGAAACTCCATCTCTACTAAAAATACAAAATTAGCTGGGCATGGTGACACATGCCTGTAATCCCAGCTACTTGGGAGGCTGAGGCAGGAGAATCGCTTGAACCTGGGAGGTGGAGGTTGTGGTGAGCCGAGATCGCACCATTGCACTCCAGCCTGGGCAACAAGAGCGAAACTCCGTCTCAAAAAAAAAAAAAAAAAAAAGAAAGAAAGGAGTGTCTGGGTTAAAATAAGGGGTTGTGGAGACCAAGGTTCTTACCATGTAGATGAAGCCTCCAGGTAGCAGGCTTCAGAGAGAACAGATTGTAAATGTTTCTTATCAGACCTAAAAAGGTGCCAGACTCTTCCTTAATTTTCTCCTGGATCAGGAAAGGACCTGGAAAGGAAAGGAGGTTCTCTATAGAATGTAGATTTCCCCACAAGAGACAGCTTCCAGGGCTAGTTCAAATTATGTCAAAGAAATATATTTTGGGGTAAAATACTTTGATTTCTTTCAGTACCTGCTATCTGTTATGTTGGTATCTTAATTGCTACAGTCTGTTTTGTCTGTCTGAGGGTCTCTATTTTAATGTTTTTTTTGGTTTTGTTTTTTGTTTTTTGAGACGGAGTCTTGCTGTGTCGCCCAGGCTGGAGTGCAGTGGCGCAATCTTGGCTCACTGCAAGCTCTGCCTCCTGGGTTCACGCCATTCTCCTGCCTCAGCCTCCCAAGTAGTTGGGACAACAGGCACCCGCCACCACGTCCAGCTAATTTTTTTTGTATTTTTAGTAGAGACGGGGTTTCACTGTGTTAGCCAGGATGGTCTCGATCTCCTGACCTCGTGATCCTCCTGCCTCGGCCTCCCAAAGTGCTGGGATTACAGGTGTGAGCCACCGCCCCCAGCCCGTTTTAATGTTCATGCTGGTCAGTTGTGCATGAATTCCAAAGGGAGAAGGGTATAATGTGGCTTGTCTGACTCCCTTCCCATCATGGCCTGAACTAGTGTTTCAGGTTAATGTTGGAATGCTCTTGGCCAAGAGGAGGGGTCCATTCAGGTTGGTTGAGGGGCTTAGAATTTTATTTTTGGTTTACAATAGCAGACAGATCAGACAGATAATTAGCCCAGTTTCACAGAGGAGGAACTAGGAATGATGCTGGTTGAGTGAGTTGTCCCAGAGTTGAAATCCAGTCAGGTCTTCTGACTGAGAGTCCAGTCCCACTCACTGTGTGTGACCACAGTGGGAGCTCACTAAGGAGTGGTCTCCTAGGAGACCACGGATTCACATTCGTTCTTGTTTAGCAAATGGTGATGTGTGGTCAGATGGCCCAGGTGGAGCTGCTGTCCCTACTGGGAGAGTATTTAGGAATTGAGAACCCCTGCAATGGTGCCAGTTACTCCAAAGCCCATGTCCTCTTTGTCCTCTCAACAGAAGCCGGGAGCATCCTGATCTGCCGCTGTGGTGCCAGCCTTGGAAACAGCACTCAGGGGAGGGGAGATCTCATTTCAGAAACATCCCTGTCACTGACACCAGGAGCAAGGAGGAAGCTCCAAGCTATAGAACTTTGAACGGGGCAGTGGAGAAGCCCAGGCCCCTGGCCCTGCCCCTGCCGCGTTCTGTGGAGGAATCCTATATCACCAGTGAGCATTGCTACCAGAAGCCCCGCGCCTATTACCCTGCTGTGGAGCAGAAGCTGGTGGTGGAGACGAGGGGCTCTGCCCTCGACGATGCGGTCAACCCCCTCCATGAGAACGGCGATGATTCCCTTTCCCCGCGCCTGGGCTGGCCTCTAGACCAAGACAGGAGCAAGGGGGACAGTGACCCCAAACCCAGCTCCCCAAAGGTATGTGGCTGCCTTGTACTTGTTCTTCATTCATTGCGTGAATGCTTGTAAGTTATCCTCCTAGTTTGAATGCTCTATGGAAGATATTTATTAATAAAACTGTCTTTAAATTTGCTTACCATAGATATTTTTTGGTTTGCCAAAATGGGTGCAAAGTCAGGAGAGCCCACTTAAGCCAAAGATCCTTGGTTCCAGGAAGCACCCACAAAACGGCATAGTCAAGTGTAGCACGTGGGGTGGGGGGCACGGGTGCAGAGGGAGGGAGAGGTGGGAAGTAGCAAGGAGATATGGATTAGGAAAACTCATCTTTTCTTTAAGGCAGTTTGCATTATAATTGCACCTAGATGTTAATTCTTAGCATGAGCAAACGATGAGTCAAATGTTTTGTTAGGCAGAATTTTTTCAATCCAGTTGTATGATAGCTTTATTTTGACTTTTAACTTTGAAGCCCTGTGGTAAAAATGGTACACTTTGTCAAAATATTGCTGGTTTCATCAGTTTTCCCAAGAGCCACTTTTGGTTTTTTGTTATTCAAGTCATTCTCTTCTAGAACCCCCTTGTATCACCTCATTGCCGGTGTTTTCATCTCTAACTGCTCTCTAGGCTCATTGTGCCCTGTCCTCAGTTGTCAGTGAGGCTTTGTATGATTTGAGAGTTTCTCTGTCTCATCATCCTTACTTCCCAGACTTTCTCCTGCAGGTTGGTGTCACCAGTGTTAAATACATTGCTGCATAGTGCCAAGGGGATCCTAGATTACAAGCCCCTCAAGGGAGGGGATTGTATCTCATGCATCCTTGTGCCCTTGACTATGTCTAAACAGTGTTGGGCAAGGTGGTAAGAACACAGTCTTTTGAGACAGACGCAGTTTCAGTTCTGAGCTCAGCCCCTTACTGTGTGATTCTGAGCGGGTTACTTCACCTTCCTCACCAGACCTGTTTTCTCGCCTGTAGAATGGGGCCAGTGAAGCCTCCTCAGTTACTGTGGAACATATTTGTGAAAATCCCTCAGTAAAATCCCTCAGTTTTGCACATAGTAAGTACTAAATAAATATTGGCTAGAATCTATTTCATTTCAAATGGATGAATGAAAGGTTGAGTTACCAAATCCTAGAAAAGGTTTGTGGTCCTGTGGATCAGGCAGGTTTCCTAGAGGTATCTGGCACATAAAACAAAGCCAGGAAATACTGGGCCTCAGCAAAGCAACCAGGGCTAACAGTCTTTTCCATTGATGGTAAGCTGACTGTAAGCTGGCCTTGCTTTTATGTGCCTTACCCTATTTCATCCTCATGAACCTTCCAAATAGGTTTTAGTACCCCCATCCTCCCACCGAGAAAGCAGAGGCTCAGAGACATGAAGTAGTCTATCCAGACTCGCACATTCGCAGGAGATGGAGCTGAGACTTGAAACGCATTGGTGTGACTCCCGTGTACTAACCCTTGTCTGCACTAGCCCTGCTCTAATCAGCTCTCAGGGCTCTGGAAGCCATTCTGTGAGGCTTACTTTAGGCTAGGACATTGGCCCAGTCAGTAGGAAGCAGCTGTGGGTCCCCTGAGCTAGAGTGCTACCCTGAGGTAGTTGGAATTGGTACAGTGGGCAAGCTCCTGCCCAGTTCCTAAGTGGGAAATAGGAAAGGGAGGTAGGGATTTGGAGTATTGAAACTGCAGCTAGTATTTCAGGTGGCTGGAAATGCTGGCTGGTTGAAAAATGGGCCAGGGGCTATCTCCATTCAGTAATTTCCATGCCATTGCATCCCCAGGTGAAGGAATATGTCTCCAAAAAGGCCCTACCAGAAGAAGCCCCTGCTCGGAAGCTGCTGGACAGAGGTGGAGAGGGGCTGCTGAGCTCCCAGCACCAGTGGCAGTTTAACCTGCTGACCCATGTGGAATCTCTTCAGGATGAAGTTACGCACAGGATGGACTCCATTGAGAAGGAGTTGGATGGTAGGGCTGCTTCCTTGGCCCCCTGTGCATTGGCATGCAGTCGAGCACCCCCAGACGAGCTGCTTTCTGAACCCCCTAGTCTGAGTTTACAGGGACCGCTGTACTCTTTGCTTCTCTTCTTTTCAGCCTCTCCCCACCTCCATTCTCCCCTCAGGATGGATGAGCCTTACTTTTAGTATTTATCAGGTGCAAGATCTGCATGATGTTGGGTCCTGCCTCACTTGTCTGATCCCTTCTGTAAAGTTGAGTATGCAGAGAGAGGGCAACTGGCAGTCCTGCTTGCAGGAAATACGTGATCTAAGCCAATCTTTACAAACAAGTTCTGTGAGAAATTAAAATTTTGACTTGAGTTTTAGGATATCTGAGGATTTAATCTGAAAAACCTCTTATTCCAATCTTTGATAAAATCTAAAATGAAGCTTTCTCCTCGTAAGCCAGTAGAGATTTGAGAATTTGCCTGAGTCATTTGTATAGCCCTGGGTATTCCTTCCAGATATTGGTGGTTACAGACAGGCCTGGAGGATCAAACCTGTGATGATGAACATGATCAAGTTCAGTCTCTCTCCAGGAAGTTGACGGTTTTGGTTGTTGAAATATTCCCTAATTATTTGTTTTCATGTTGAAAATGGAGCCCAGTTAAAAAAGAAATGTTGTTTGAGGATTCTGGGTACAGTCCAGCTATGATTTTTTACTGTAACTGGGAATATAAAACATACATGAAATAACTCAGGAGAAAATGCCATCTGTTATACAAGTGAGGCCATGAGGTGTGGCCGGGACACATGTGGCTGATGTCAATGCAGAGAAGGAGAGTGCTAACAGGAGGGC
Organism: Pan paniscus; assembly: GCF_029289425.2. NCBI lineage: Eukaryota > Metazoa > Chordata > Mammalia > Primates > Hominidae > Pan > Pan paniscus. Next base: position 41,679,872 of record NC_073270.2, read on the forward strand.
TTCCTAAAACTCCTGAGACTGAAGTTGAGCTTTAAGGAGAGTGATGGTGTTTCCTACTGGAGAGGACTCAGGGTGGATGATCTGGCTAGACTGGAAAAAGAGTTGCCCCGTTGGAGGACAGTGAGAGAGACAGCAAGACCTAGGCTGGGTGTGGTGGCTCACACCTATAATCCCAGTACTTTGGGAGGTCAAGGTGGGAGGATTGCTTGAGGCCAGCCTGGGCATCACAGTCTCTACAAAAAAATAAAAAACTAGCCAAGTGTAGGGGTGTAGTCCCAGCTACTTGGGAGGCTGAGGCGGGAGGACTGCTTGAGCCCAGGAGTTGGAGGCTGCAGTGAGCTGTGATTATGTCACTGTACTCCAGCCTGTGTAACACAGACCCTGTCTCTAAAAAAATAAACTAAAAAAAAGGGATTGTAACTGATGCCACTGTCTGTGAAAAACATATTATTAGAGAGCTGAAGGAGGATATAATGCTAGACAAAAAAGTGTAGCTCTTGAGAGAATGGCAGTAGGAGTGGCTCTGAGTCCCTGAAAAGAGGATTAGCACCATGGAAACAGGGTGAATGTTCGGTTGTTGCCACAGGGACCTTCCCTGAGGGAGAAGTTAAAGTCTACTCACATCTTACTTCCTTAATCCTCTCTTCAGCCAGGTTCGGCCTCTCTAGCCCTGCCGAATGGGCAGTGTGGCAAGGATGGTAGGCCTGAACCCCCTTCTTTGGCCTCACAGACGACCTCTTGTGTGTCTTGCTAATTCAGAGCCACATATTCTGTACATTTCTAAGACTCTAGGCCCAGAGAGAGATACCAAGAAAGCATTAAAATAAATGATAAAGCTTAAAGATTTTATTTAGGTAAACAGACTTTTGCATAGTATTTAAGATTAATCAAAATCCCTTTTTAGGGAATCAACTCTTTATTTAAACACCAAGATAAACTAAGCTTTCTTTCTTTTTTTTTTTTTTGAGATGGAGTCTCGCTCTGTTGCCCGGGCTGGAGTGCAGTGGTGCCATCTCAGCTCACTGCAAGCTCCGCCTCCCAGGTTCACGCCATTCTCCTGCCTCAGCCTCCCGCGTAGCTGGGACTACAGGTGCCCGCCACCAGGCCCGGCTAATTTTTTATATTTTTAGTAGAGACGGGGTTTCACCGTGTTAGCCAGGATGGTCTCGATCTCCTGACCTCGTGATCCGCCCGCCTTGGCCTCCCAAAGTGCTGGGATTATAGACGTGAGCCACCGTGCCCAGCCCTAAACTAAGCTTTCATAACCAAGTTTTAAAATAGGAATTTGGATGTAACATTCCTTTTTTAAAAAGCCGGCCTGCTTAGCTGGGTGTGGTGGTGCACACGTATAATCCTAGCTACTCGGGAGGCTGAAGCAGGAGAATCTAGGAGGCGGAGGTTGCAGTGAGCTGAGATCATATCACTGCACTCCAGACTGGGCAACAGAGTGAGACTCAGTCTGAAAATAAAAAATTTAAAAAAATTTAAAAGCTGACCTGGCGTGGTGGCTCACACTTGTAATCCCAGTGCTTTGGGAGGCCAAGGAGTTCAAGGTTACAGTGAGCTATGATCGTGTCACTGTACTCCAGCCTGTGTGACAGAGCAAGACCCCATTTCTTTAAAAAAAAAAAAAAAAAGCCTAGTAAGCTATTATATGAAATATATATATATATATATATATATGCCATTGTTTTACAATTGGCCATTATTTAATTATTTATGTAGTTATATGAATAGTACTTTATTTGTTTATTTATTTTTGAGACAGAGTCTCGGTCTGTTGCCCAGGCTGGAGTGCAGTGGCACGATCTCGGCTCACCACAACCTCCACCTCCTGGCTTCAAGCGATTCTCCTGCTTCAGCCTCCCGAGTAGCTGGGATTATAGGTGCACGCCACCATGCCTGGCTAATTTTTGTATTTTTAATAGAGACGGGGTTTCACTATGTTGGCCAGGCTGGTCTTGATCTCCTGACCTCGTGATCCGCCTGCCTCGGGCTCCCAAAGTGCTGGGATTACAGGTGTGAGCCACTGCGCCCGGCCTGAACAGTACTTTAAAACTAAAAGACAAAGGATATTTAATGACCATGAAAAGTAAAAAAGTCTTTTGGCATTAGAGATATTATTTTCTTAAATAAAAAATGTTGCCTTGGTGAGCAGTGGTCTCTATACACATGATCTTAGTGTATTTGAACAGAAATTTTTCCTCTGTAACCTTCTGTCTTGCTAGCAACCACTATGCTAGTTGGAAGCTGTTCTGCATCTTTAAAAGACACTTGGGATGGTGCAGCACATGGTATGGAGAGGGTGGCCTGCTGGATGCTGGGGTCCAGAGGAGATGCTGTTGACTTCCCACAGTCCTGGCTTTGTTCTTCAGCCTAACAGACCTAGACAGACAGCTTCCATCTCAGGAACTCCACACACTCCTGTTAACCAAGCTCAGGCACTACTGAGTGGCTTAGACTCTTCCAGTCTGAGCGTTGGTGCGCTTTCCCACTGTGCATGCCTCCTGGGCCACCGTAGTATCGGGATGTCTTTGGTGAGCCTGGAACTAGCTCCGAGGTAGTTAGGGTGACCTTAAGAGGGGCCTCTCAGCAACTGTAGGATCATCTTGCAAAAGATTGACTGACTCTCTTTGCTGTTGGAGTGACCCATCCAGTCCTGACTGCCTTTTGTCCATTTATTTATTTTTATTTTATTTTATTTTTTTAAGACGGAGTCTTGCTCTTTCTCGCCCAGGCTGGAGTACAGTGGCATGATCTCGGCTTACTGAAGCCTCTGCCTCCCAGGTTTAAGCGACTCTTCCTTCCTCAGCCTCCCAAGTAGCAGGCAGATGCCTGCCACCACACCTGGCTGATTTTGTATTTTTAATAGAGATGGGGTTTCACCATGTTGGCCAGGCTGGTCTTGAATTCCTGACCTCAGGTGACCCACCTCCCTTGACCTCCCAAGGTGTTGGGATTACAGGCGTGCACGTCCAGCCTCTCCATTTATTCTTCTGCCTGTTTGCTGAACAGTCCCCTGTCTCCTTCTAGTTTTTTTTAAAGACTTACTGGTGTTTTGAAACTGGTCACTATGCAGTTTTCTTGCTCAGCAGGCCACTAGTTCCTCTCACGTGACTGATCTTTTACTAATGGTTTTCAAGCTTAAGTCTGAGGAGGTGGTCTTATTTTTCTTATTTCCAAGTCCTTGTACTTGCTGGAATTAGGAAGAGAGAGGGTTCCTCCTTCTTGGAACCCCCAAATACCAACAAGAAATATGATGGAGGAGGATAAACTACATAGGGCCCAGAGCAATGGGTAGGGCACTTTGCTGGACCACACATTCCTTCTCTCGCTGTGTTTGTTGCAGGCTTGCCACATTTCATACACAGGTGAGTGTTAGGGATATAGTGGCAAGCAAGGCAGACTCAGCCTTTGCCCTCATGGAACTTGATCTAGTGGGAGAGACATATATTAATCAAATCATCCCATTACCTGTAATGACAAACCATAGTAAATGCTCAAAGGAGAACATGTGATATCATAGCACCTGTAACACAAGGACCAGATTCAGGGTATAGGGTTGGGGAAGGCTTCCCTAAAGAATAGCTCACAGGAAACAGGATTTAGAAAGGTGGAGAGGAAGGTAGGGCTGAATCTGAGGACAGGAGAGGATTGCTCAGTAGGTTGCAGGCTACTTGATGAAGAGGTACTGGGTGGGCCTTTCTTTTGCTGCACTCCAGGGTCCAGAAGGTGCTCAGTACAGGTTGGTGCATGGACTAGAAAGGCTACAGGCAGGCTGAGATAGCACAGGGGCTACCTGCAGGGGGTGGTTCTTGTCAAAGGTTCAGGGTTCCCAGATGGTCTCTCCCCAAATGCCAGAGCTTTAGGGGGTAGCTTAGGGAAGAACAAACATCTTTCTGTAGAGAAATACTTGTTCTCACAAGCAAGACAGCTTTCTAGATATTGAATCAATGATGATGTTAATTAATACCTGAAATCTTACATTAAATATTTAAAGGGGCCCTGCATGGTGGTTCATGCCTGTAATCCTAGCACTTTCAAAGTGGCCAAGGCAGGTGGATCACCTGAGGTCAGGAGTTCGAGGCCAGCCTGGCCAACATGATGAAACCCCATCTCTACTAAAAATAACAAAAATTAGCCAGGCGTGGTGGTGTGTGCCTGTAATACCATCTCCTCAGGAGGCTGAGGCAGGAGAATCGCCTGTACCCGGGAGGCGGAGGTTGCAGTGAGTCGAGGTCATTGCCATTGTACTCCAGCCCAGGCAACAAGAGCGAAACTCTGTCTCAAAAGAGAAAAAAAGGCCAGGCCCAGTGGCTCATGCCTGTAATCCTAGCAGTTTGGGAGGCCGAGGTGGGTGGATCACCTGAGGTCAGGAGTTTGAGACCAAAATACAAAAATTCGCCGGGCGTGGTGGCACATGCCTGTAATCCCAGCTACTTTGGAGGCTGAGGCAGGAGAATCGCTTGAACCTAGGAGGCAGAGATTGCAGTGAGCTGAGATGGCGCCACTGCACTCCAGCCTGGGCGACACAGTGAGACTCCATCTCAAAAAAATAAATAAATAAGTAAATAAATAAAGGGAGAAAATAATAACAGAGTATTCTGTGCCACTGATGATTGTGTATCAATCAGGAATTAATATGAAGCAAATCAGAGTTTATGATATACAAATAGACCTTTTCAAGACCCTATAGATTTTGATTTTTCTTGACAGGATGCTAAAACACCAGGCTCTCTGATTTTCAACATGGGAAAGCTTTTTATTTTTTATTTTATTTTATTTTATTTTATTTATTTTATTTTTATTTTATTTTATTTTATTTTATTTTATTTATTTTATTTTATTTTTTGAGATGGAGTCTCGCTTTGTCGCCAGGCTGGAGTGCAGTGGCACGATCTCGGCTCACTGTGACCTCCGCCTCCCGGGTTCAAGCAATTCTCCTGCCTCAGCTTCCTGAGTAGCTGGGACTACAGACGGGCACCACCATGCCTGGCTAATTTTTGTATTTTTAGTGGAGATGGGGTTTCACCATGTTGGCCAGGATGGTCTTGATCTCTTGACCTTGTGATCTGCCCGCCTCGACCTCCCAAAGTGCTGGGATTATAGGCATGTGCCACCGCGCCCGGCTGGGAAAGCTTTTTAAAGAGTGAGTGGTAACACTCAGAAAGGTGCTTCCTTCCAAGACTTCTAGACTCTGGTAACAGTAGCCTCTGGCAATGTGTGGCTGTTTAACCAAAACTGAATAAAATTTAAAATTCAGTTCTTCAGTTGCACTAGCCATGTTTCCAGCGCTCAATAGCTGCATAAGGCTAGTGGCTACTGTATTGGATGACACAGACTTGGACCATTGATCATCGCAGAAAGTTCTTTTGGACTGTGCTGCTCTAAAGCATTTGTGTTTTGTCCTGGGAGTACCACTTTGTAGAGCAGGTGTTGACACAGTGTTGGCTGAAATGGCCCTTCCTCCCTTGCCCCATGGAGGCTGAAATGGCCCTTCCTCCCTTGCCCCGTGTCTGATGGAATAAGGTGCTGAAATGCTTGCTGATGTTCTTGCAAATCAAGTGTTGGGAGCTCACTAGGTCTCATCTCTCTCTTCTGCCGACAGTGTTGGAGAGCTGGCTGGACTACACTGGGGAACTGGAGCCCCCTGAGCCGCTGGCCAGGCTTCCGCAGCTCAAGCATTGTATCAAGCAGCTGCTGATGGACCTGGGCAAGGTGCAGCAGATCGCCCTCTGCTGCTCAACATGAAACTGGGCACCCAAAACTCATGGGGGCACAATCCTGGGGCACCTGCAGGAGGAGCTTCGCATATTTAAATAAATAAACCTAGCATGCTGAATGCACGTGACACCGACTGACTTCAGGGATCTGGGCCAGGAGTGTGGTGGACATTGGACAAAGAGGCCATTTTGGCTGCGGGAGGACACTCTGATCTCGAAGCCTACCATAAAGGTAGCAAATAGACTCTTGGGATTCCCCTCTTCTGTGCACATCGTTGAATGAAGAGAGTCTTTTTGCACAAACTTCACTTGAAATCGTGCCACTGATGATAAACGGAATGAGAGCCAAAAAAGTTTAGTTGGAGACAGTTGTAAATTCAATTTGGAGTTTATTTAATTGACTTTTCTGTCAGGTTGGGGCACATGCCAACTCCCTGGTTTCTTCCTGGCATGGTGTTTGGGCAGCAGGCATCATTTTCCTTTTCTAGATTCATAGGAATGTTGTGAGCTCACCGTGCTGTGGAGGTTGGGAAGGAGCAGAGTCTTGGCTGCCCTGCTTTCTCCTTAGGACTCTTCACTTTTCTCACCACATCTCTTGCATGACTTCATGGTACTGGGGACAAGTTTGTATGCCTTCACCCCAGAGCTGGCTGGGTTATGGCTTTTGTAGCAGAGCCCATACAGCCTATGGAAGAACTAGAATCTCACTCACAGTAATAAGAATCTAGGAGGAATTCCAAACCGAAGCAGGCAGGGTCTGGAACCCAAAGGACAGCATTTTCTACCCACTTCTTAATATTGACAGCTTCCCCGTTCTATTTAATGTCCAAAAATGTTTCCCAAAATTTCAAACTCTTTCACTGTAAAGATTTGTTACAAAGAATGTGGTTTGGGGAATTACCTTATTTTACATTGTTGTAAACAAACTTCAAATTCTACATGCGCGGCTTTTCTCCTTCCTGAAGGGTATGTTTAGTAGTCAGCGTTTTCAGAATTGTTTTGTTACTATACTTTAACATTTTACATTTCCTGTTTGTATTATTTTGTGAGAGCAAGGTGATTATGCTGCTTAAGGTCCAGGTACAACCTATTTGTACCTTTTGAGACAATATTTGTGTTACTTTTGCAGGTTACGGTTCCACATGTAATTGCTATATTTTGTTTTGTTTTTCCTTACTAGGTAAAGTTAAAATGTTCCATGCTTTGAGGAGTGACCCATTTCACTACTTTGTTTTCTTATCACTAAAGGCAAAAATCAAAGCACAGTTGTCCATTAACACTTATAAGTTAATTATGGGTTTATGAGTCTGTAATGTTATATGCTGCAAACATTTACTATGTAAACGTGAAGTAGCCAATAATATCTCAATAGTAGTAACAGTATCTTTAGCGACCTTTGGAATAGTTAAGCACAGGTCATTGTGGACATGAATTCAGGCCTCTGTACTAAAATCTATTTCAGGGAATGTTCTGTCTAGTGATTTGCTTACCATTTGATATATAATGAATTATAGGACAAGTATAAGCTGATCTGCTATAGCTGTCCATCAGAGAGAATACACGTGGCTATAACATCTATAACAAAACTGACGATTCCTCTACAAGAGGCTGTTTCTCACTGCTAACGTTGGTGTTTCTGGCGTGGGAAGAAATGCACAGGCGTGCATGGCATGCACGTTCAGACAGCTGCATTGTGAGAGTTCTGTCATGCAGTCTGAAAAGGGAAGAAACAGGATGGCTTTCTGTAGCCACAGCTGTGAGGTGTGATGATTGTTGTATTATTAGATTACTGATTTTTCTTTTCTGAAAATACATTTGAGTTTTAATCACATCTGTGGAAGCTGTAACTTTTAAGGTAGTCAATTTCATGTCTTGTTCAACGATGTAAGCAGAAACTGAATTGCCCTAATTTTGCCAACTGGCCATTATTGGGTTTATTGTTTAAATTTTTGGTAAAGGAAGTAATCCCATTTCATTCATTGTGACTTTTGTTCTTAGGGAAGCAGAGAAGACTCCCCAAGTTCTTATAACCTCAGTGTGCTTCCCTAATTTAAAGCCATGTTGAGGGGCTCCATTCCCAATTCCTGGGTCAAGGTGAATTAACCCTATGTTGGAGCACTGGAAACCATTATTTGCAAACATTGCTGTTACCATTTAGAAATATGTGCACTATCAGCCGGGTGCGGTGGCTCACGCCTGTAATCCCAGCACTTTGGGAGGCCGAGGCAGGTGGATCACCTGAGGTCAGGAGTTCGAGACCAGCCTGGCCAACAGGGTGAAACCCCGTCTCTACTAAAAGTACAAAAATTAGCTGGGCGTGGTGGTGGACGCCTGTAATCTCAGCTACTTGGGAGGCTGAAGCAGGAGAAGTGCTGGAACCTGGGAGGCGGAGGTTGAAGTGAGCCGAGATTGCGCTATTGCACTCCAGCTCGGGCGACAACTGCAAGACTCCGTCTCAAAAAAATAAAAATAAAAGAAAAGAAAGAAATATGTGCACTACCTAAGTTTTGTCTTTAGAAAAACTATCCACCTATAAAAAATTACCTTGACAAAAATAGTTCCGGTTTGACTAATCATTTTGTTTCTTTAAGTGGTAAGTGTATGCAAGGTGGATCCTTGATGAGCCAACATTGCACTGTGGATACATATCTATGTTTACGCGCTATTAGAACAGAAGGCGCTGTATATAGAAATGTTGCTTTGAAGCAATATTTGCAAAACACGCAGACTTCTGTATCTGTATTTGGAAAAAATAAAACAGGTTCTTGTTGCTATGTTTCAGTTACATATTGTTGAGTTACAGTCATGCATCATATAACGTTTCTGTCAACCATGGACCCCATATACAGGGTAGTCCCATAAGATTATAATGGAGCTGAAAAATTCCCATCACCTAGTGATGTCCTGATGGTCCTACTGCATAGGCCTAGGCTAATGCGTGGATTTGTCTTAGTGTTTAACAAAAATCTAAAAAGTAAAATATATATAAAAAAATTAAACTAGAAAAAAACTCACAGAATAAGGATATAAAGAAAATATATTTGTATAGTTGTACCATGTGTGTAAACACAAAGTGTTATTACAGAAGTCAAAGTTAAAATTTAAAAGCTTACAAAGTATAAAAGTTGGTCAGGCAAGGTGCCTCAGATCTGTAATCCTAGCACTTAGGGAGGCTGAGGATGGAGACCCTGTCTCTAAATAAAAGGCTGGGTGCCGTCGCTCACGCTTGTAACCCCAGCACTTTGGGAGGCCAAGGCGGCCAGATCACCTGGGGTCAGGAGTTCAAGACCAGCCTGGCAAACATGGCAAAACCCCATCTCTACTAAGAATACAAAAATTAGCATGGTGGTGCATGCCTGTAGTCCCAGCTACTTGGGAGGCTGAGGCAGGAGAATTGCTTGAACCCAGGAGGAGGAGGTTGCAGTGAGTCGAGATCGTACCACTGCACTCTAGCCTGGGCAACAGAGTGAAACTGTCTCAACAAAACAAAAAACAAAAACAAAAAGTTATGGTGAACTAAGGCTAATTTATTATTGTAGAAAGAAAATTTTAAAAAATAAGTTTAGTAGTTCGTGACCAGCCTGGGCAACATGGTGAAACCCCATCTCTACAAAAATTAGCCAGGCATGGTGGCATGCGCCTGTATTCCTAGCTACTTGGGAGGCTGAGGCAGGAGGATCACCTAGGCCTGGGAGCCAGAAGTTGCAGTGAACCTAGATTGTGCCACTGTACTCCAGCCTGGGCAACAAAGTGAGATCCTCTCTCAAACAAAAAAAAATTAGTCTATGTGTTCAGTGTTTATATAAATTCTGGAGTAGCGTACAGTAACGTCCTACATCTTCACATTCACTCACCACTTACCCAGCCAGAACAATGTCCAGTCCCGCAAACTCTTTTTACTTTGATATATATATATGTATATATGTGTATATATATGTGTATATATGCGTATATATGTGTATGTGTATATATGTATGTGTGTGTGTATATATACATATATAAATATATATATAAATGTTTTTTTTTTTTTGAGATGGAGCCTCACCGTGTTGCCTAGGCTGGTGTGCAATGGCGCGATCTCAGCTCACTGCAACCTTCACCTCCCAGGTTCAAACAATTCTCCTCCCTCAGCCTCCTGAGTAGCTAGGATTACAGTTGCCTGCAACCAAGCCCAGATAATTTTTGTATTTTTAGTAGAGATGGAGTTTCACCATGATGGTCAGGCTGGTCTCAAACTCCTGACTTCGTGATCTGCTCACCTCGGCCTCCCAAAGTGCTGGGATTACAGGTGTGAGCCACCGCGCCCGACCTATTCTATATTTTTACTTAACCATTTCTATGTATAGATACACAAATACTTACCATTGTTACTGCCTATAGTATTCAGTACAGTAACATGCTGTACAGGCTTGTAGCCTATGAGCAGTAGGCTCTATCACAAAGCCTAGGTGTGTGTAGGCTACACCATCTAGTTTGCGTAAGTGCACTCTATGAGGCTCACATAATAAAACTGCCTAAGGGCTCATTTTCAGAACGTATCCCCATTAAGAGATGCATGACTGTATAAAGTCCTTCACCATTCTTTTTTTTTTTTTGAGACGGAGTTTCACTCTTGTTGCCCAGGCTGGAGTGCAATGGTGCGATCACTGCTCGCTGCAACCTCCGCCTCCTGGTTTCAAGCGATTCTCCTGCCTCCGCCTCCCGAATAGCTGGGATTACAGGCGTGCACCACCATGCCCGGCTAATTTTGTATTTTTAGTAGAGACACAGTTTCACCATGTTGGTCAGGCTGGTCTCAAACTCCTGACCTTAAGTGATCCGCCCGCCTTGGCTTCCCAAAGTACTGAGATTACAGCCATGTGCCACTACACCCAGATAATTTTCTATTTTTAGTAGAGATGGGGGTTTCACTATGTTGGTCAAGCTGGTCTCGAACTCCTGATCTCTAGTGATCCACCGCCTCTGCCTCCCACAGTGCTGGGATTACAGGCGTGAGCCACTGTGCTTGTCCTTCTTCACCTATTCTAATCTTCTTTAAACATTACCTTTTAAAGAAGGTTGTTCTTACCTTCTAAACAACTATCTTTTTCCAGGGAGGCAGGTGCAAACTCTGCCAAGAAATCCCAAGAATGCAAAAATACTTCTCAATTTGTCTGTCTTTAATATTCAAAAGCAAAATGCCCCTCACCAACTTCCAGCCCAGTCTCACTCATGCTTTGTGGTGTGAACTGCAGGCTGATTTTGATTGTTGAGAGCAGTGCAAGGAAGACAAGTCTGGCCTTCCTTATATTAACAAATGGCACTCACTGCAATAGGACCTATCTGGGACCAATCCAAGCTGTCCATGGACCCTAACTACCTCCTTCACTGGTTGGGCAGAAGCCTCTGGAAACACAGTAGGTTTAAGATTTCAGAACAGGTCCTCATTATTTGCCAAATTCTTTCTTCCCTTTGTAAACGATTATGCTAGTTTAAACACCAAAAGGGAGCCAGCCGGAGAGACATTAAAATGAGTAGCTTCAGTAATGTAAATAATCCATTACTTCAACTAGTTCTGCTTTATTCCTACCACAGGCCTAAAATTTGGCAAGGAAGTTGAGCAAGCCTGGCGGCATAAGCCAGAGCTCACAAGAACTAGCCTATCTCTGTGAAGGTGTGCAGTAAACACTTCACATTAAAATGGCCCAGTAACTTGGACATTTTGGGAAGCCTGTACCCAAAGGGCAGGTGCAAGTTGGTGCCCATATTGGTATAGAGGTAGCCAGTTAAGTGAGCATTTAATAGAGCCAGCTATTTTGCGTGTAAGAAATCCAAGTGGGTCCTTGGGAGCCCAGGTGAAAAACTTCCCATGTGTGGTAGAGGGATAACCTAGGTTCAGTCAACATCTAAAGATCCCACCATAGCCAACGAAGGCCTTATTGTTACGGACTCCCAACTTCGTTTCGCCACCAGCCAGAAAGGCGGTAGGAAACAAGCTTGGTAAAATAAACCCAATAAAGAACGAATGAAAGAGACACACCAGACCACAGGCGCTGCCAAAACTCATTTTTCATTAACACGGGGTGGGGTCCCAGGCTCAGGCCCCCGGACCCGATCATGGCCCCAGTCCGCACAGAGCGCCCGGCCCTGGCCGCCCGCAGCTCCACCGCTCAGCCAGTGATGCGCACATCCGTGCGGCGGCGGATCCGCCGGGCCCGAGCCGCCTCGGGCAGGATGGCGAGCAGCTGCTCTTGCACCAGCATCTCCACGATCTGCTCCTTGGTGCGGATGTCAGGGCGCAGCCACTGGCGGGACAGCTCCCGCAGCTGCCGGAAAGCCTCCCGGGGACCCGCCGCATCCTGGTAGCGGAACTGCCGGAAACGCTGGCGGAACGTCTCGGGACCGAGTCTAGAGCCGGCGGGGCCTGGTGTGGAGCGCGCTTCAGCTTCGGCCTGAGGCGCTACGCTCACGGGTGCGGGCCCGAGAGGCAGCTCCAGGGCCGCGGAGGCCGCAGCTCGGGGCGTAGGGATGGCTTCAGGGACCGCGGCGTTGGGACTGGAAGGCTCAGGGGCAGGCGGTGAGGCCTCTGGCAGCGAGGAGCCCACACAGTTACGCTCAGGGGCTGAGCTCGAACCGGTTCCTTCCAGTTTCTCCGGTGGCACCGCCGCGGGACTCCCAGTGGTCGCCAAGATCGGCTCCGTAGCCGCCATAACTCCAGCTCCGGGCGTCACTCTTTGTTCGGTAGCTGTGTGCTCAGCACTGCGTCTGCGCGGGGGTGGGGTGAGCAGGGAGACGTTTCCGGTTAAAGGGCAGAGCTCGCGTCACCCTTGAGGGAGTCGGACTCAGGACCGGCCGAGAGTGCTTACCTGCACCAGCGAAACGCCTGCGGCAGCCGGAAGCGAAAGTCTCTGGCTTCTCCGCGTCCAGGTCGGCGCGCGAGCACCCGGAAGCCGCTTGCGGGCTCCCGGAAGCGGCGCCCTCTAGCGTTCTCGAGTCGCATGAGGCGGCTGCTGCCCTCGCGGTGCGGGAGGGCGAGCTGCGTGTGGCCTGGGCTCCTTCCGAATGGTGGCGCCTCTGAGCGCCAGTTCGAGGAGGAGTCGGAGGAGGAGCCTGAATGTTTGGAGGTAGACTTCAAGTCCCGGACCTTATCCGTGCGCCGCTTCGGTTTGCAGGTGACCTTTCCGTGCGGGCGCCCCTCCTGATTGACCCTGATGAGCTGTAGCTCTGATGGCCCCTCCTTCGGGAATGATTAGGGTGACGGCTGGCCGGGGCTCGTTCGAGTGGCGCCCGGCCGGTGACCCGAACAGGAGAGCGGGGCGGCGGCCGTTCTCTCGGGAGGGGCCCATCTGGAGAAAGTCCTCTCGCTTGGTCAAACTAGGAGGGCGATAGCACCGGCCTTACTGCGACGATGACAAAGTACAACACACCGTCTGGCGCGAAGGAAATGCTCGAGAACCCTTTGCTGTTGTTATTTTTCGCGTGTCCTCCGAAACCAAGGGAAATGCAGCTCTGTGGGTTCTGTTAACTTCAGCATTTAATAAGTGAACTCTAAATGCATTGCCCCTTATGGTGGCCGCCGGCCGCCTGAGTTGACTGAGCTCTTGCAACGTAGCTAGTTGATAACCCTCGAAATATAGCGAATTGAGATGTGCTATATTGTAAAATACGGGACTTAGTACGAAAAAACTGATGTAAAAATTATCTCAATACTTTTTAATACTGATTACCTGTTGGAATATAATGTTTTGCATATATTGGGTCAAATAAAATGTTATTAATTTCACCTGTGTTTTTACTTTTTAAATGCAGCTACTAAAAACATTTAAATTGCATGTGCAGTTTACATTATATTTCTGTTGAGCAGCCTTGGGTTAGAGTGTTGGAGTGAGGCTACCTTGGTGGAATCCCCTTTGACGATACCCAGCTCAGAGTTGTTAGGAGGATTAAATAAGTTAAGCCGTTGGAGAGAAAGGGCTTTTAAGAAGTTTGCTCTTGTTTTTATTAGGTAAACTGCTTGCTATCTCTGAGCTACTGTTTTCTTTTCAGTAAAATGTAGATGTAATAGAACTTACCTCTCAGAGGTAATTGAGAATTCAGTGAGATGATGTAGGTAAAAGCACGTGGCCCTGACAGCCCCCGGCCAGGTGGTTTTCTGTTTGGTAGCTGACTCACAAATAGTTTTTGTTTTTGTTTTTGTTTTTGTTTTGAGACTGAGTCCTCCGCCTACCGGGTTCAAGCGATTCTCCTGCCTCTGCCTCCCGAGTAGCTGGGATTACAGGCGCCCACCACCACACCCGGCTAATATTTTATATTTTTGGTAGAGATGGGGTTTCACCGTGTTGGCCAGACTGGCCTCGAACTCTTGACCTCAGGTGATCCACTCTCCTCAGCCTCCCAAAGTGCTGGCATTACAGGCGTGAGCCACCGCGCCGGGCCACAAATAGGTTTTATATCCTCATTTTACAGAAGGGGAAACTGAGGCCCTGAAAGGACAGGGGCCTCATATGAAAGGTTTTCTATGATCTTGCAGTCCTTTTGAGCCCGTGCAGGATGGAGGAGCAGGTTTAACAACCATTAACATGCCATTAGCCCTGATATAAAACTTACCCCTACCATAGGATGTTTCCTTTGGATGGGTGGAAGTGGACCCTCATGAAATCATTAACATAGCCTGAAAACCTTGAAAGTCATTGCAGTGGGCCTTTAATGTTTTTTAGTTGCTGACATGTAAAAATTGGGAGATTTCACATGCAAATCTGGATTTCTAGTTTTTCTTGAAAAAACGGAAGAGCTGGCCACACTGGACCCAAATTCCTGCCGGTCAACAATCAGCTGACACTGAGTAGAGACGACTTCCTTTAGACAAGATACTCTGTCCCATTTGGTCTCAATCTCAACCATTCCCTATGGTTCTCTGAAATAGAATGTTGTTTGCATTTACTGTTGCTCTCAGGTTGTTGCTTTATTTAGGGTTGATATTTTTCTCTCTTTTCTTTTTAGAGGTGAGAAAGCAGGGTCTTAGTGTTTGTTATGCCTACTGGCTTCAAACCTTGACTTCTCTCTGGCCCCTCAGTAGTTGGGTTTGCTGCCCAGAGTGACCAACAGTGCTATTCCCTGTGTGGTAACAGGTACTCAGTTTCCAGGCCTAAGGGAGCATACTAACCCTTCTGTGGAGGCAAGAGGTGATAGAAGTCTTCACTGGGGAGGAGACTTCAAGCTGAGACTCAAGAAGAAAATGGGTGGGGCTCAGGGACATTCCAGGTAGAAGGTACTGCCTGTACAAAGGCACATAGTAGGAGCAAAACTGTGGAAACTGCAGGCTATATGGGAAAGTGGTTGGGATCTGGAGAAGGGGTGAGAGATGAGGTTGGAACACTGGTGGGGGTTAAATCATAAATGTCCTAGAATTCCATGTTTAAAATTTAGTTCTTATCTTCTTGTGAAAGGGAATGAACTTTTGTGGCACCTGGAATCATGAGATGTTATGTTAGATCTCTAGTCTATTTCTTCCATCCCTATTGAAATCGTGAATTATTAGAGATAGGAGGAGGGACCTGAGAGATCTATTAGAGTCATTGAATGTTAGACTGGAAGGGCCCTTAGAAATGGAATTTAAAAATCCAGCCCTTTGTGGGCCGGTAAGCCTGCTTTAAAGTGATTCAGCAGTAAAAAATAATGTGGAGGGAATAAATGAAACAAGATTGGCTCAGTAGTTGGCCGGGCGCGGTGGCTCATGCCTGTAATCCCAGCACTTTGGGAGGCATAGGCAGGCGGATCACCTGAGCTCAGGAGTTCAAGACCAGCCTGGGCAACATGATGAAACCCTGTCTCTACTAAAAATACAAAAAATTAGCTGGGCTCGGTGGCTCATGCCTGTAATCTCAGCACTTTAGAAGGCTTGAAAGATTGGCAGTATGTACACTCTACTTTTGTATATACTTGAAAATGTCCATGATAAAAGTTAAAACATTCAGATTCCCAGAGTCTGAAAAAAAACATATAATGCCTCTTCTTCGAAAAGGGATGCAGTTATCTACTTTCATGTAATTTACATATATCCTTGAACCCTCCCAGAAGTCCCAGATTAAGCTTAAAATATACATTTATATTTCATTCTTTTGAATTTTGCAGATTGAGAAACCAAGATGTCAGAAGATGAAGGATTGGTCCAAAATAAGAAAGCTAGTAAGTGGTTCCATGAGGACAGAAATCTTTTGACTTTTAGTCCAAACTCTTATCTTATTAGGCCTCTTTATCCCTAGATTGGGAGTTCACTTGGGAAGGGATCATAACTCATTCATCTCATATCACTTAGCTTCCAACACAAGGCCTGACTCCTAGGTAGCCTCAGTGTTGATTAAAGGAAAGAGGACAAATGTGGATTGCAGACCATCCCTGAGAAGGCAGAGCTCTCATATGAGTCCCAGACTCTTTCAGAGACCTCAGTGCCTTTTGATGGCACTTGGTTGTTGAGGGTTGTGGAAAAGAAGCTTGGATACTTCTTTTCTTTTTTATCAGAGCCATCACACTGGAGAATACGTCTTTTAAAAAGCTTTTCATTGGCCAAGCACGGTGGCTCACGCCTGTAATCCCAGCACTTTGGGAGGCCGAGGCAGGCGGATCACGAGTTCAGGAGTTTGAGACCAGCCTGGCCAATATAGTGAAATCCCATATCTACTAAAAATACAAAAAATTAGCTGGGCGTGGTGGCAGGTACCTGTAATCCGAGCTACTTGGGAGGCTGAGGCAGAAGAATCACTTGAACCCGGGAGGCAGAGGTTGCAGTGAGCTGAGATCGTGCCACTGCACTCCAGCCTGGGTGACAGTGTGAGACTTCATCTCAAAAAAATAAATAAATAAGTTTTTTATTTGGAAATAATTATAGATTCATAGAAGGTTGCAAAAATAGTTCAGAGAGGTTTCATGTACCCTTCAGTCAGTTTTCCCTAATGGTAACATCTTGCATAACTATAGTACAATATCAAAACCAGGAAATTGACATTGGTACAATCCACAGACTTTATTCACATTTTCCCAGTTTTACATACATGCATTTGTGTGTGTATGTGTGTGTGTAGGTCTATGCAATTTTATCATGTGTGGATTAATGCAACTACTACCACAATATCTAGAACTGTCTGATCACCACAAAGATCCCTCGTGCTATCTCTTTATAATTGCATCCATTCATCTTCCCTTCCCCTATCCCTAACCACAGGCAACCACTAATCTATTCTCCATGTCTATAACTGTGTTATTTAAAAAATGTTACATACTTGGAATCATATAGTGTATAATCATTTGGGCTTGGCTCTTTCCACTTGGCACAATTCCCTGGAGATTCACCCAAGTGGTTGCTTGTATCAATAGTTTGTCCTTTTTATTGCTGAGTAGTAATCCATGGTATAGATGTACCATGGTATATTTAACCATCCATTGAAGGACATTTGGGTTGTCTCCACCTTTGAGCTGTTACAAATAGAACCGCTATGAGTTATTTTATGACATGGCTTTGGGTAATCACTTATCTTTCTGAGCCTGGAAATAGTAACTACCACACAGGATGGTTCTGAATAGTTGAGGAGGAGAAATATATATAAGGGAACTGGTGTAGGGTTTGGCACAGAATATATACTTTGTCATTTTTTTTAAAACCGATGGTTATGAAGAGATAATACTTCCTTGAATATGTAAGTTCTAGTATGTAGTATTTTTAAAAGTCACAGGCATTGATATTATTATTAGTGTATTAGTCTGTTCTCATGCTGCTAATAAAGACATACCCAAGACTGGGTAATTTATAAAGGAAAGACGTTTAATAAACTCACAGCTCCACGTGGCTAGGGAGGCCTCACAATCGTGGTGGAAGACAAGGAGGAGCAAGTCACATCTTACATGGATGGCAGCAGGCAGACAGAATGAGAAAGTGAAAGGGGTTTCCCCTTATAAAACCATCAGATCTCGTGAGACTTATTCACTACCATGCGAACAGTATGGGGGAACTACCCCCATGATTGAATTATCTTCCACTGAGTCCTTCCCACAACACGTGGGAATTATGAGAGCTACAATTCAAGATGAGATTTGGGTGCGGATACAGCCAAACCATATCATTCTTGAACATCTGTGTATGTGTGATACTTTATTTACAGATGAGAAATTAAGGTCTAGAGAGATTAATTAACTTGCCCAGGTTCAGCCAATCCATGGCAAGATTGGGATTCAAACCCACGTTTAACATAGACAGTAGGAACCATGGAAGGACTTAAAGCAGGGGAAGGATGTGATCAGATTTGTGTTTTAGGAGACTCAGTCTGGATGCACTGTAAAGAATATTGCTTTATTGCTGAACACTTAGATTATTTCTGATTTTTCATTAAAATAATGTGATAATCATATATTGCTTAAAGCTTGTTCTGATTTTGAATTATAAGCATCTATTACTATCAAATCTATTTGGTCTCTGAGTTTGAAAAGGAAGCATTCTGATAGCAAGAGCTTGGATGGTAAGGGATACCAGTACTTCCTTAAGCTGTAATCCCAAAAGAGGACTGACTGAAATATTTTGCTAC
Source organism: Pan paniscus (assembly GCF_029289425.2). Lineage (NCBI taxonomy): Eukaryota > Metazoa > Chordata > Mammalia > Primates > Hominidae > Pan > Pan paniscus. Next base: position 41,698,146 of record NC_073270.2, read on the forward strand.
ATATTGCCACCTTTCTTTCTATAGACATGTGTTTGATTCATAGAACCTTAGGACAACCCCTTTACTTCACAGATGGGCAAACTAAAGTTCAGAAAGTAGAAGTACTAGCCAGGGTAGAATCCAGGGCCCAGCAATGAATGAGAATTTTAGTTGCTCTACATCCTCATCAGCACTTAGTATTTCATTTGACAGAGTCTGTCATCCAAGCTCAGTGACATTAGTAATTCAGAAAATTCAGTGCAGTGTTGCAGTCCTAGCTCACTGCAGCGTCAAACTCCTGGGTTCAAACTATTCTGCCTCAGCTTCATGAGTAGCTGGGACTACAGGCGCGTACCACCATGCCCCACTAATTGTTTTTTTGTTTGTTTGTTTGTTTTATAGAGACAGGGTCTCGCTATGTTGCCCAGGCTGGCCTCAAACTGCTGGGCCCAAACAATCCTCCTGCCTTAGCCACCCAAAGTGCTGGGATTACAGGCGTGAGCCACCGTGCCTGCCCCTACCTCTCACTTTCTCTGTCTCTATACTGCCATACTCCTCTTCTCTTCCCTTCCATTCCCTTCCCTTCTCTTCCCTTCTCTTCCCCTCTCTTCCCTTCTCTTCCTTTCCTCTCCTCTCCTCTCCCCTCCCCTCCCCTTTTTCTTTCATCTTGCTCTGTCGCCACCCCCCTCCTCCCGCTTTTTCTTTCCTCTCGCTCTGTCACCCAGCTGGAGTGTGGTGGCATGATCTTGGCTCACTGCAACCTCTGCCTCCCAGGTTCAAGCTATTCTCTTGCCTCAGCCTCTCGAGTAGCTGGGATTACAGACGCCTGCCACCACACCCGGTTAATTTTTTGTATTTTTAGTAGAGACAGATTTTCACCATGTTAGCCAGGCTTGTCTCCAACCTCTGACCTCAGGTGATCCACCTGCCTCAGCCTCCCAAAGTGCTGGAATGACAGGCGTGAGCCACCACGCCCGGCCTCTTGGCTCTTTTTAAATCATTCATTCCCAACTCCTTCATTTGCTTTTTGCAGTCCTATCTTCTGTTCTCAGCAAGGCTAGCTTTCTTTTTGATGTTTCTGGAATGACCTTCTCTTCTGAGACGGTTATTTTTAAAATCCCTTCTTTCCTGAGCTCTGCCAGTGTCGTCTCCTCTGGCTGTCTCAGTGTCTTTTCTTTGAACTATTACATCTTTGCTTTGATCTCTTGTTTTAAAATTCATTAAGCCCTTTGACTTCTTTGTTGTTCATGATTATCATCTGTTTCATGTTAGCTTTTTTATTTTTCTTTTTTTGGTGATTGTCTTTCATCTGCCATTTGTTTTTCCTGTTCCCTGCCTCCCTCTCCTGCTTTTTTCAGTAATATATTTGTATAAGTCTTGTGCTATTTCTTTTTTACTATAACTCCCCTTTAGATGAAGTGAGTTCTTCTGGACAAGCTGCTTGTGGGATTGTGTGTGGAGAAAGGACTAGAGTAGAATTCCAGGCTGGCAGGAATTCTCTTGGCTTCATAGTGAAGCTTCTTCTGACAGGGTTTTGTGTGAGTATGTGAATTGGTTTAGCCCTCTCCTCTTCCGATCAGTTGGAGCTTGGCAGCTGTAGGGCTATAAAAATGGAACATCTGTGTGTTTCCCTGGTCACCCCACTCCCCTACTTCTCCTTGGTCCCAGTGGGACCAGAGCCAGCCTGTCCATCACCATCCCAATGTTCTACTGAAGGTGTTGTGAGTTGTGCCCTCAAGGTGTAGCCCGCTTCTTTGGAGAACTACGAGTTTTGCCAGCTCTCCCTAAGGCCTGCAGCCATAGCGTTCTCTATTGGCATTAACCTTCTGGATCTTCTCAGCACCCCTCATTGCCGCACAGGCTGATGTGATAGCTTCACACATCACAGAGGGCACCGTCACCCTCTGGCCACTGGAGTGCTTAACCCAGAAAGGCTGGGAAGTTAATGCCTCCAGGAGCAGCTCTCAAGTGGACAATTCTGAGGCATGCTCCCTGCAGTCTTTTTTTTTTTTTTTTTGAGACATAGTCTTGCTCTGTCGCCCAGGCTGGAGTGCAGTGGCACGATCTCGGCTCACTGCAAGCTCCATCTCCTGGGTTCACGCCATTCTCCTGCCTCAGCCTCCCGAGTAGCTGGGACTACAGGCGCCCACCACTACACCCAGCTAATTTTTTTTGTATTTTTGATAGAGATGGGGTTTCACCGTGTTATCCAGGGTGGTCTCGATCTCCTGACCTTGTGATCCGCCTGTCTTGGACTCCCAAAGTGCTGGGATTACAGGCATGAGCCACCACACCCGGCCCCCTGCAGTCTTACTAGGGTCCCCAGGACATTGGAGCCCCACTGGGCCATAGGGGTGACATGTTCATGCACCTCTGTCAAAAAACAAAAATTTCTAGAAGATCCTGTGATTATTCTCCTTAGCTATGTTAACATAATGAATTATGTTTATATAATTAACCATCTTTGCACTCCCAGAATGATATGTTATTTTTACAGGTACTGCTGAATTCTATTTGCTTATATTTTAAGATTTTAAAAACAATATTTATAAATGAGATGAATCTGTAGCTTTCTTTTTTTGTGCAACCTCTATTAGGTTTTAGTGTCAGTGTTCTCACTTCATTACAATAATTTGGTAGTTTTCCTTCTTTTTAGGCTCTGGAACGGTTGAAGAAACATTGGGGTTGTTTGGAGTTGCCTGTGAAACCTTTAGGACCAGCTGCTTTTTTCTTTTTAGGTAGTGGTAGTGGTGAGAGACCTCTTTTACAGCTTCTCTACTTCTATGACAATTAATCTATTTAGGCTGGGCATGGTGGCTCACACCTCTAATCCCAGCACTTTAAGAGGCTGAAGTGGGAGGACTGCTTGAGCCCAGGAGTTCAAGACCAGCCTGGGCAACGTAGTGAGACCAGATCTCTACAAATTAAAAAATTAGTCAGTCATGGTGGTGCACACCTGTGGTCCCAACTACTTGGAGGCTGAAGTGAGAGGATCACCTGAGTCTGGGAAGGTAGAGGCTGCAGTGAGCTGTGATCATGCCACTGCACTCTGGCCTAGGGCGTAGAGTGAGACCTTGTCTCCAAATTAAAAAAAAAAAAAAAAGGAAATAAAATCAGAAAATTAGTCTACTTAAATGGTTTCGGCCGGTCACGGTGGCGGATCACTTGAGGTCAGGAGTTCGAGACCAGCCTGGCCAACATGGTGAAACCCTGTCTTTACTAAAAATACAAAAATTAGCCAGGCACGATGGTGGGTGCCTGTAATCCCAGCTACTCAGGAGGCTGACGCAGGAGAATCGCTTGAACCCAGGAGGCAGAGGTTGCAGTGAGCCAGGGTCGTGCCACTGCACTCCAGCCTGGGCAAAAGAGAGACTCTGTCTCAAAAATAAATAAATAAATAAATAGTTTCTATTGGGGTCACTTTGGTAAATTATTTTTTCCTAAAAGATTATTCATAAAAATCTAGTATTTAAGTGTTAAAAGACTCATTCAAATTCCTAAAAATAACCTCTGTTGAAACATGTCAGTAGGCTAGCTATGGGCTGTGAACTGCCATTTTGCAACCACTAAATAGAGAATTTTTGACCTGAAAGAGGCCCTATGGATCCATACTGGGGGTTGCAAACAGGTAACATGCCTGGCAGATGACTTAATTGTGTGAGGTGAAGACTTTGGTGAATTACAGAGCCAATACCTCAACTAAAGACAAGCAAGTTAATTTTAAGCAATATTTAAACCAAAACACTATGCAGGTCAAATAAAACAGTCTGCAAGTTCACTTGGCACATCACGTGCCATAGCTAGTTTATGGCCTCTGCCAGCCCAGCCTCCTTCCTCATAACCACACCTCCTGAGCATCTCACGTTTTAGCTATGTCTCATGCTCCCTGAACAGACCCTGCTCTTTCTTCATATATCTTTCTTTCTTTTTTTTTTTGAGATGGAGTTTTGCTCTTGTTGCCCAGGCTGGAGTGCAGTGGTGTGATCTCGGCTCACCACAACTTCCGCCTCCTGGGTTCAAGCGATTCTCCTGTCTCGGCCTCCCTAATAGCTGGGATTACAGGCCCGCGCCACCACGCCCGGCTAATTTTGTATTTTTAGTAGAGATGGGGTTTCTCCATGTTGGTCAGGCTGGTCTCAAACTCCCAACCACAGAGTCTATCTCTGTCACCCAGGCTGGAATGCAGTGGCTCAATCTTGGCTCACTGCAGCCTCTGCCTCCTGGGTTCAAGTGATTCTCCTGCCTCAGCCTCCCGAGTAGCTGGGACTACAGGTGCCTGCCACCACGCCTGGCTAATTTTTTTTTGTATTTTTAGTAGAGATGGGGTTTCACCATGTTAGCCAGGATGGTCTCAATCTCCTGACCTCGTGATCCACCCGCCTCGGCCTCCCAAAGTGCTGGGATTATAGGCGTGAGCCACTGCACCCAACCACCTCTTCATATATCTTTTTTTTTTTAAGAGACGGAGTCTCACTCTGTTGCCAGGCTGGAGTGCAGTGCCATGATCTCGACTCACTGCAACCTCTGCCTCCCAGGTTCAAGCAATTCTCCTGCCTCAGCCTCCCAAGTAGCTGGGACTACAGGTGCCCGCTACAAAGCCCAGCTAATTTTTGTATTTTTAGTAGAGACAGGGTTTCATCATGTTGGCCAGGATGATCTCAATCTCTTGACCTCGTGATCTGTCCACCTTGGTCTCCCAAAGTGCTGGGATTACAGACGTGAGCCACCATGCCCGGCCTCATATATCTTTCATAGCTTTATTATAGCAAGACTTTCTCTGAGGATTTTACTTCCCCACCATATTGTGAACTCCTGGTAAGCAGGGACCACATCTTATTCACCTTCATATGCTTTGTAAACATTTGTTGTATAGCTTTTATAATCAGCAAAACAATAAGAATCTTCTCTCTCCCTCTCTCTCTTTTTTTTTTTTTTTTTTTTGAGATGGAGTCTCATTCTGTCACCTAGGCTTGAGTGGTGCAATCTTGGCTCACTGCAACCTGCGCCTCCCAGGCTCAGATGATGCTCCCGCCTCAGCCTCCCGAGTAGCTGGGATTACAGGTGCATGCCACCACACTGGGCTAGTTTTTGTATTTTTAGTAGATACTGGGTTTCACCATGTTGGACGAGCTGGCCTTGAGCTCCTGACCTCAGGTGATCCACCCGCATCAGCCTCCCAAAGTGTTGGGATTGCAGGCATGAGCCACCGTGCTTGGCCGAATCTTCTCATCAATTGTTTGTGGAATTGAATCGAACTCCATTTTATACATTATGAAAATGAGGCCCCAAGTAGTTAAGTGACTTACCTAAGATCACATAGGAATAGGACCAGTGCTCTTTTTGGCATTCTACCCTGTAATAGTTACAGTTATAAAATCAGGAACTGTAATAGAAATGAAACTTTCTTAGTTTCTAGAACTGACTTAAATGTGTGACTCTGAATACCCAGCCCACCTCCTTGCAGATAATTGAATTTAGGATGTCTTCAGGTAAATTGAGATCCAATCCAGTAATTTTGAGTGGATATAATTTCAGGCTTATTGATTCATCTTGGGCCCATTCATAGCTCTCCAAACTTCCTGCCTCTTCTTCCCCAAAGCTGATCTAATTCCTAGAGAAATTGTACAACCACAGCTGGCAAGAGGTGAGGTTGGCAGTAACCATTTTTGGGGTCTCATCAGGTCTTACTGGCATCATCTGATGCCCCTTGTGAGCCTAGATACTTTCCTTGTCACTCTTGGATCCTCAGGCAGTTCAGAGGACTGATGGGACACCCCTCCTGCCTATAGCCGTCTCCTACCATCTCTCTTGCTTTCTCCAGGCCCAGTTGTTTCTTTCAGAAGCCCCCTAAACTTTTGAAGGGGATCCTCTTATATTTCCTTCCTTAAGACTAGGTTTGCAGTGGGGGAGGCAAAAACTCCATACCTCATCTCTCTGTCTCTCTTTCTAAAACTTTCTCTTCTTTCTCTCTCTGAATTCTTTACATCTTTTCTCATGGTATGGGGGAAAAACCAGTTTTGTCCCTTCTCACCTCTGTGTGTGATTACTGTCCCACCCCAAGAGTGGCCTTTGTCTTTCTTCTCAGCTGTCCAGCCGTCTTTGCTGAACTCAGTGTCCTTCTGTCTACCTATCAGTTGGAGGAGAGTTAACAGATACACCCCACGGGATAGGAATGGCAGAGCAGGTGATGCTTGAAATCACAGTTTTCTACTGAGGATCCTGGTGCAAGAGCAAATTGAGATACTCAATTGTCATCTTTAATAGAAAAAAGCACTTTAGATCCTATATTTTTCTATATCTTTAGAAGGACTCCAGAGATTTGAGTTCTAGTCACCAAGTTCCATTCAATATTTGACACTTGATTTGGGTGAGGTCTTCTGTTTTGCTGAGTTTTTTTTTTTTATTGTCCTGATTTAACCAGACTTATGGGACAGTACTATGCACCCACATTCCAGGGCCTCCAAGTTCTAAGTCTCAGAGTGGTCCCTGGGCTAAGGTGCTGGATGAACCTACTCCCAGCCTAGAAGCCTCCCGCTGTAACAAAGTACACCCATTTTTCTATGAGATAGAGAATGAGTTATCTTTTTAAATCATCTTTTTCTTCTTTCTCTTTTGTGTTTTTCTTCTGTTCCCCACTTCCTACTTAGCTGATTAGAAATGCAGTTATAACCTTTTGCTTTCCCTTCACCAGACACTCCTAGAGCAAGTGTATCTGTGTGCTTACTTAAAAGCTCCAGAGTAGAAACCTCTCCCACCAGATTGCCTTGAGAGACAATAGTCAATTTACAACCAAAAGTATGCCTGCCAGGAAACTCTGCCCCACCTGGAGAGTATCTCGAGACAAGGCCACTTTACAACCTAGTTCTTCCCAAGATGGTGGCAGCTCGACCAGGCGGTAGATAAGGCACCAAAGTGAGTCATGGAGACTCCCACCTGCTCATTCCCTCCTCTGCATGCCATTTATGCCAATTCCCCCTCCCAATTTTTTTTTTTTTTTTTTTTTTTGAGACAGAGTCTTGCTCTGTCGTTCAGGCTGGAGTGCAGTGGCACAATCTTGGCTGACTGCAACCTCTGCCTCCCGGGTTCAAGTGATCCTCCCACCTCAGCCTCCCCAGTAGCTGGGATTATAGGTGCCCACCACCTCACCCGGCTAATTTTTTTGTATTTTTAGTAAAGATGGGGTTTCACCACGTTGGCCAGGCTGGACCAGACCTTGCTTCTGTTAATTGGATGCTACAAATGGAGAGCAAGTGTACCTGAAATTTAGCTACACTGCTTTCTTAAAAAAAAAAAAAAAAAGACCCTGGCCAGGAGTGGTGGTTTATGCCTGTAATCCCAGCACTTTGGGAGGCTGAGGTGGGTGGATCACTTGAGGTCAGGAGCTTGAGACCAGCCTGGGCAACGTGGTGAAAGCCTGTCTTTACTAAAAATACAAAAATCAGCCGGGCATGGTGGCACACGCCTGTAATCCTAGCTACTTGGGCGGCTGAGGCAGGAGAATCACTTGAACCTGGGAGGCAGAGGTTGCAGTGAGCTGAGATCGGGCCACTGCACTCCATCCTGGGAACAAAGTGAGACAGTGTCTCAAAAAACAAAAAAGCCCTATCTTTGCAGGACAGATGAGCCCCCAAATTGAGACTTAGCTCAGGAGAGTTCTTGGCTTTGCCCAAGGAAGGAATTCAAGGGTGAGCCAGTGGTGTTAGACAACAATCTTTTGTTGAATAGTGCTTCTCCTTGTGGAGCAGGGCTAACTCATGGGCAATGAATCCAGAGTCGATACCCAGTGTATGAGATGTTGGCAACTGTATTTATACTCACCTCTAATCCCTTCTCAGCCTTTTGGCTGAGATCAAGTGTAGTATACTCATTCCTACCCACTTTCAATCACATGCAAATTAAGGGGCAGGCTAATGCAAATTAAGGGGCAGGTTAATGCAAATTAATGGGTGGGTTTTTAGAGTTTTCTAGGAAAGAGGTAGCAACTTCCTGGTCATTGCCAAGACATTTGTACACTGTCATGGCACTGGTGGGAGTGTCTTATGCTAATGAGGGATGGGGACAGCTAGGGGGTCCTAGATCCTGTTTTGGTCAGCAGGGTTGTGACCAGAAACAAGTCCTGCCATTCTCCTATCTCACCAGGACTCTGGCAGCCATTTAGCTACTTTGAGCCCCAGTCTCCTATGTATGGAGTTGAGTAAAAGTTTGGGTGGTTGTGAGGATTAGCTGAGATAATGCCTGTGAGTATCCAATAAATGTTAGACTCCCACATTCCAATCCCTGTGTTTCCCTTGCCTCCAGAATCTTTCATTGTGACCTTAAGAGATTCTGAGAATGATTTTTCTCGGGGCAGGGCTTCCAGTAGCTGATAGTATGGTAGGAGGAGTGGAGTGGAGCTCTTGCCTTGTTACTGAGGAAATCTATTTGTTTCTAGTATTACTGGATTTTTGGGGAAAAATTTGTAGTCCTCCCCTTGAAAGGCAAAGGGGCTAGTTGTGCCATTTGCCTGCACAGGAACCATGAGGAGACATATGGTAACTTATGCCTGGCAGCTCCTGAAGAAGGAACTGGTGAGGAGGGGCAAGGGCCCTGGGAGGGAAGAGCAGAAGACTGAACAGACAGGTGTTTTGAGGAAGGTCGATGCAGGTGTAGGAGGGGTCTTGGATGAATGGTGGCCATCCTGTACCTTTTGGAGTCACAGCATGGCACAAAGGAGGGACCCCTGCCCTGTAGCCTACCAGCCCCCCACATTGGGCAAGCCATAAGCCACACTCAGAGCCACTGAGTCCTGTTCTGTACCCACTCTTCCTGCTATTATGAGATCCAGAGAGAACGAGGCAGGGTAGAGTCAGGGTAGCAACATAGAGTCATAGGTTAAGCTTGTGAACTCTGGAGCCAGACTACCTAGGTTTAAATCCCTATCAGCTATTAGTCATGTGACCCCAGGCAAGTTGCTTGGTTTGCTGTGCCTTTATTTTCTCCTCTGTAAAGTGAGATGATAATACTAGTACCTACTGCATAAATTTACTGATTAAATGATTTACATATCAGAATAGTGCTTTGGATAATGCCTGACAATAGTAAATTGTACTCAATAAGTATTAATTTTATTCATAAAGTACCTTTCCCCATATTTCCATAGATATCTAATTTTTAAGAAATAGAACATTACAGGTGTAGGGAAAGCTCTTTACCATCCCATGCCCCTTTATTTCTCTTTAATAGTAACCACTTTCCTGAAGTTGGTGTCACCCTTCCTGTTTATATTTTTATATATTATCACATGTGTATGTATCCATAAACAATATATAGTATGTGGCACACTGTTTAAAAATGATACCATAAATAGCATCATAGTTCTTTTTTCCCACTCAAAATCATTTCAGCTTTATCCACATTGACACACACAGACTTAGTGCTGTGTTCAATCCTGTGACTGAACCATAATGTATTGATCCCTTTGATCCCTACTAATGAACATTTGTTTTCAGCCATTCACTGTTACACACAATGTTGCCATGATTACCCTCATGGCTATCCCCTTGTACATGTATGTTTCTCTGAAGAGGACATATAAAGTACATACAATTCTTCCATTGTGAAGTGCACACATCCTCAACTTCATATAATGTTGCCAAATTGCTCTTCAACATGGTCGTACCATGTTTCCCAGTTCCCAGTGATAAGTGCAAAATAGTATCATGTTATTACTTTAATTTCCATTTCCATTATTTCTAGCAATGTTAAAAATGGTTTCTCAATTTGGCTGGGGCGCGAAGGCTCATGCCTGTAATCCCAGCACTTTGGGAGGCTGAGGTGGAAGGATCACTTGAAGCCAGAGTTGGAAACCAGCCTGGGCAACAAAGTGAAACCCCCTCTTTACAAACAATGTAAATATAAATACAAATGAATAAAAACAATATTTTCACAATTTATAGGTAATTTGAACTTTCCCTTTGAATTACCTTTGCTCATTTTGCTATTGGGTTATTTGTATTTTTCTTTTGATTTGTAGGATTACAAAAAATAAATTTTGGATCGTAATCCTCTGTTGATTATATGCATAGTAAGTATATTTTTCCAGTCTGCAGTTCGTTGTCTCACTTTGTTTATGATACACTTTAAAAAGAACATTCTCTTTTTTCCTTTTTTTGTTTGTTTTTATTTATTTTTTTGAGACAGAGTCTCACTCTGTTGCCCAGGCTGGAGTGCAGTGGTGCAATTTTAGCTCACTGCAACCTCCACCTCCCAGGTTCAAGTGCTTCTGGTGCCTCAGCCTCCTGAGTAGCTGGGATTACAGGCGCCCACCACCACGCCCGGCTAATTTTTGTTTTTTTTAGTACAGATGGGATTTCACCATGTTGGCCGGACTAGTCTCAAACTCCTGGTCTCAAGTGATCAGCCCACCTTGGCCTCCCAAAGTGCTAGGATTGCAGGCATGAGCCATTGTGCCAGAGCTGTTTGTTTGTTTGTTTCATTTTGTTGTTGTTGTTACAGGGTCTTGCTCTGTTACCCAGGTTGGAGTGCAGTGGCGCGATCATAGCTCATTGCAACCTTGAACTCCTGGGCTCAAGCAATCCTCCTGCCTCAGCCTCCCGAGTAGCTGGGACTACAGGCGAGTGCCACTGTGCCTAGCTAACGATGTACTTTTCAATAGAAGTTAGTAAACAGAGACTTTTATTTAGTTTTTGCATTTTTTTCTAACCCCTCCCCAAACTAAAGTTTTTACATTTTTTATTGGAAAATTTTCAAACATGAAATTTGAAATATTTTATATATATATGTATCATCCTCTAGATCTATCATTCACCATTTTGCTGTATTGGCTTTATGTATTTGTTTCTTTCTTTTTTCTTTCTTTTTTTTTTTTTTGAGGCGCAGTTTCGCTCTTGTTGCCCAGGCTGGAGTGCAATGGTGCGATCTTGGCTCACCGCAACCTCCGCCTCCCGGGTTCAAGCGATTCTCTTGCCACAGCCTCCCTGGTAGCTGGGATTACAAGCATATGCCACCACACCCAGCTAATTTTTTATTTTTAGTAGAGACGGGGTTTCTCCATATTGGTCAGGCTGGTCTCGAACTCCCAACTTCAGGTGATCCACCCATCTCGGCCTCCCAAAGTGCTGGGTTTACAGGCATGAGCCACCGGGCCCAGCCTGGCTTTATGTATTTGTATATGTGTTTGCTGAATTGTTTGAAAGTAAGCTGCATACTTTATGACATATCTTTCTTAAAAATAATGACATTACCCACATAACCAAATACCACTATCATACTAAGAAAATCGGCACTGATTTCCTAATATTATCTAATGTACAGTCATATTCAATTTCCTTATTTGTCCCTAGAGTGCCTTTGCTCTGTCACCCAGGCTGGAGTGCAGAGGCGCGATCTCAGCTCACTGCAACCTCTGCCTCCCTGGTTCAAGTGATTCTCCTGCCTCAGCCTCCCGAGTAGCTGGGACTACAGGCAAGCACCACCATGCCAGGCTAATTTTTGTATTTTTAGGAGAGAAGGAGTTTCACTGTGTTGGTCAGGCTGGACTCAAATTCCTGACCTCAGGTGATTCACCCGCCTTGGCCTCCCAAAGTGCTGGGATTACAGGCGTGAGCCACCGCACCTGGCCTAGAGTGCCTTTTATAGCTTGTTATCATGAATCAGGATCCAATCAAGAAGCATACCATTGGTATGTCTCTTGAATCTTTATTGATCTAGAGCAGCCCCCATGCCTTGTTTTTTTCATCATGAAATTGACTTTTTGAAGAAACTAGGTTCATTGATTTATAGATTCTTCTACATCCTGGATTTTTCCCTGTCTTCTGTATTCACTTGTTCTCAGTCTAATTCCAAATTCCTGGGGAAAAGGTAGGGTGGCCCATCTTGGATTAGGTGTTATATAAGTTTTCTATGGCTGCCATAACAAATTACCACAATTTGATGGCTTAAAACAAAGCAAATTTATTATATTACAGTACTGTAGGCAAGAAGTCTGACATGGATGTTCTTGTTCTAAAATCAAGTGTGAGCATTCCTTTCTCAAGGCTCACGGCCTTTTCTGCTTCTAAAGGCCACCCACATTCCTTGGCTTGTGGGCCCTTCCTTCATCTTGACAGCCAGCAGTGTTGCATTCCTCTTACCATTATTCCCTCAGATCTATCCGATTCTAAAATCCAGGCTCTGTACATCATACCTATACTGCCTGCAATTAGTCGTGCCACTTATTTTGTGGATGGAATTGAAGGATTTGACATTTAGCTGGTTTGCTGGTGCATAACAACTAGCTTCTGGGGAGAGGAGATGCCCTGACTAGTAGCTGCCAATTTCTGTGGCATAAGTACTCCTACCATGGCCAGTTTTAAGTTACCAACTTAATTTCAGCAGGCTTGCAAAATTCCTGAAAATGTAACCATCACTCCAGCACACTACTGCATTTAATCCTGGTAAATTTCACCTTGTTCAGCACCATCCAGCCTGCTGTTGACTGTTGAGAACAGATGGTTTCTATTGATCTTGTTTGCTTTGTTTCCATAGGGACTGTACCAGGTCGCCATGGATATCATCATAATGATCCGAGTGTGTAAAATGTTCCGCCAAGGCCTCAGAGGATTCCGGGAATATCAAATCATTGAGACTGCTCACTGGAAGCACCCTATCTTCTCCTTCTGGGATGTAAGCAGTTGGGCTCAGCAGGATTATGAGGGCTCAAAGAAGCCCAATAAATTGCATCCCACTTCCTGGCCTAAGCTCAGAACTGAGAAAGAAGACAAAAGGAAAAGCAGATGAGAGACCCAATGGTCACTTTTATTAATGGCCATACTTCTGTTGGAGAGGGTGACTTACATCATCAACCAAGAGGTTTACCTAATACTGAACCCCAGATTTAGACAGCCTTACATGCCTAGCCACAGGCAACGCTGGACCAAGGCAGGCTCCACTGCAACAGCAGGCCTGCTGCCAAAACTCATGGCAGGGAAAGGTGGAGCAAAATACGGGCTGAGAGGGAAGGAGACAATCATGCCTAGTTTTTCTCTTTCCAAATTCATCAAAGAGTTTAAGTCACTCCTCAGTGTAAAAGGAGAGAGGCCAGTAGTGTTCTACTAATACACCTCCCTCCATGTGGAAAGAAACCTTGGGAGTAGAGAGGTGGTCTCCATTTCAATGGTGATCAAAAGAGCCAGAAGCAATCCAGGAGTCACAATAACCAGGGTTTTCTAAATGCCCACACGCTGTCTCTATTCGCATCTCTACTTTCTTTCCTACACCCCTACTTTGGTGCAGGGGCATTTTCAGGGATTTGTTCACTGCGGTGACCATGTTTCTTTCATTTTTTTGAGACGGAGTCTTGCTCTGTTGCCCAGGCTGGAGTGCAGTGGCGCGTCTTGGCTCACTGCAAGCTCCACCTCCCGGGTTCACACCATTCTCCTGCCTCAGCCTCCCTAGTAGCTGGGACTACAGGCACCCGCCACCACACCCAGCTAATTTTTTGTATTTTTAGTAGAGACGGGGTTTCACCTTGTTAGCCAGGATGGTCTCGATCTCTTGACCTCGTGATCCACCTGCCTCGGCCTCCCAAAGTGCTGGGATTACAGGCGTGAGCCACCGTGCCTGGCCTGGTGACCGTGTTTCTAGATTTCCTAGACGGTCCCAATTTAAAATATTTTATCCCAGTGGTAGATCATGTGCCCTTCTTTAGCTCAGAAAAGTTGGTCACCCTTCTGCTAACTTGTTCTAGTTCCCCAGAGGTATCTTCATTGCTACTGGGTGTGTTGCTCAGGGCTTCAAAGTTTCCCCAGCAATCACCTGGACAAATCCTGCCCATTTTTCTGTTGTTTCAGGAATGACTAGAGCCAGTCCCCACCCCTCTGCATCTAGTGATTCACTCCAAGAAATTTCCCTAAAGGGCTTCTGACAGATAGTGGCCAAAGAAAGGGGGATACGGGGCTGGTGATGGGGGAAGGAAAGGCAGCCTTAAACTGGTTTCTGAGGGGCCAGCAGGTAATATAACTAGTGTGTATGTAGCTGAGTTTAAGATACAGCAGGCCAGCTGGAGAGGAAAGATACACCTCATCTAAAGACATTCAGATACAAAGATTATATTTTAAGACCCTGTGCTGGCCAAACCAAACAAGGCTGCAGCCATGTGGTTGGGCTGAGATGAAAAACGAATGGAGTAGAAGAACTGTAACCAAAAGACTCAGATTAGCTCTCAGGAAGGACCTCCTGACTCTCAGGGTGGCATGTAATGGTGATGCAATGGGCCCTGGAGATCAGAGGGCTTTGGTTACCGGAAGACGTGGCCTGATGCATGGGGCAGTTGGAAGCTAAGATGCAGAGTCACTTGTCAGGGGAATGTGAGGCTAAGCCTAACCACATTGGCCAGCCAGAGTGGCTTGAGCAGAGCAGAAGCCTCTCAAGGGCAGCCTATAAGGGTCATAGGGTTGTCAGGCGGAGCACTGGGCGGCTGGAGTGCAGGATCAGGTGGGGAGCCCTAGACTGCTTCAGTAGATGTGTGAATCTGGATGTTTCTGAGCACTGCCTCTTTCCTTCAGTAGTCTCCCTGAGAAGCACCACATGGCTATGCAAAGGATAAACAGGTGGTGGGGGCGAGACGGGTCTGAGTGGCTCTAAGGAACAAATGACATGTGGCTTGAGGCCACACTCCAGACACGGAATTGGGTTTGCTGAAAGCCTTGAGTTGGGGTCTCAGCTAGACCACTGACTTGCTGTGTGATCCTTGGGCAAGTTCCTTCACCATCTCAGTCCTACATGGAGCTTAATAAAACCTGCTTTGTCCTGATGACTAAATGGAGTAAGGCAGGGAAGATACACTGTGCTTGGCTCATTAAAGACATTTAACAAAGGTTGGCTTCATTTGTTCCTTTCTTTTTTTTATTTTTTGAGATGGAGTCTTGCTCTGTTGCCCAGGCTGGAGTGCAGTGGCGCGATCTCGGCTCACTGCAAGCTCCGCCTCCCGGGTTCACGCCGTTCTCCTGCCTCAGCCTCCTGAGTAGCTGGGACTACAGGCGCCCGCCACCACGCCCAGCTAATTTTTTTGTATTTTTAGTAGAGACGGGGTTTCACCGTGCTAGCCAGGATGGTCTCGATCTCCTGACCTCGTGATCCACCCGCCTTGGCCTCCCAAAGTGCTGGGATTACAGGCGTGAGCCACCGCACCCAGCCTGTTCCTTTCTTTTTATTCTTCTTTTTCTTCCTCCTCTATGCTTGTTTGTTTGCTGCTTTTCCCCCTTCCTTTTCTCTCTCCTTTCCTGTTTCCTCCTTATCCTCCTTTCCTTCTCCCCACCCCCATATTTCTCTGCCTTCACAATAATATGCTGTAAATGCTGGACTCAAGCCTAGTGCTGAGTTGGGGCCTTCGAGCAGAGGCAGGCTCTGCTATGAGGTTTCCCATGGCTTCCTGCCCACCATGGTGGTCCAGGTACACAGGAGGGCTCTAGATGCAAAGTTCTAGGGGCAGTCTTGCTGATTCTCCCTCTTCTCCCTGCCCTCTTTCTTTCAGAAAAAGATGCAAAGCCGAGTCACATTTGATACCATGGACTTCATTGCAGAGGAGGTATGCATAGCTTGAAACTTGCTGTGGGGGAATTTGCTTTCTGCACCCTGGCTTGGAAGAAACCCTGGCTGGGTATCAGCAGAGCTGGTTTCAGTCTAGGCTCTCCCACCAACTCAGCTTGTCACCCTGGGTTGGCCACTTCGTTTCCTCATCAATAAAATAGCTGATCTCAGTGATTCCTTCCAGCCCTGGAGCTCCAAGACTGTGAGCATCTAGGAACCAGCTGTCACTGCACAGTTGAGCAGAACCAATGGGAGAGAGTTCCTGGGCTTGGACCCGTGGGAAAACAGCAGGAAAAGGTAAAGCAGAGGATGTGAGAGTCCCAGAGAGAGGAAGAATTCAGGTGGTGGGAAAGGGCTGACCTGTGTGAATTCTGGTTCTACCCTGAATTCTCTGAGAGATGCTGGGCACACCTCTCACACCTGGGTGTCAGATACCCTTAAAGAGTCTTACTCAGGTGCAGCGCAGCTGTTGACACTCGGAAGGCTGAGGTGGGAGGATCACTTGAGGCCAGGAGTTCAAGACTGCAGTGAGCTATGGTTGTTATCACTGCATTCCAGTCTGGGTGATAGAGCGAGGCCCCCTCTCTAAAAGAGTCCTCTCATTTTGATGAGGGAATGCTTTTATATCCATGGGAGCTTTGGACTGTGTGACTTGTTCTCTGAATTTCAATCTCATCATTGTTATCTTCTTGGCTTCTCTCCATGATATCCTGGGTATTAAATATTAAAATCCAATTTAAAATTTAAAAGAGTCTACCTATTTATAGGGAACATCTGAAATTCTCACCAATGCAGACCTGACTTGATCCTGGCTTGGAGTAGCCACGTTGTTGTTTTTTTCCTCAGTGGAAGGGGAAAGAAAAGAACTTTATAATGGGTATCAGGGCCACCTGTGCCCATCTCCTGCCCCACCCCTTTCTCTTCTTGGAGCCCAGGTATGGCTTCTGTTGCCTGCCTCTCCTGGGCACAGCCTTATTTTTCGTGCCCCCTCGTGTATGAAGCATACTCAGTTAAGTCATTCAAGCTCTGTGACTCTTCAGCTCTTCAGGCTGGCTAGTGTGTGACACTGAGCACTGAAGCTTAATCAGGCTCTTTCCTTCAGGCAGGAGAAACTAGGGGCCTATCTGAGAGCCACAGAACTCTAGATATGAGGGCAATTCTGTGCACCGCAGTAGAGGGCGGGAAGAGGGCACAAAGGGAAAATTCTTTGTTACGGGCAAGGTCTATAGGTGGTCCTCAAATGAATCATGCCTGACTCTGGTTCCAACACAGGGAAGAGTAGAGAGCCAATTTATCCTCCCGTCTCAGCCTTCTGAGTAGCTGGCATTACAGGTGTGCGCTGCTGAGCCCAGCTGGAGGCTCATTTTAAAAACCAGCCCTTTGGCCAGATGTGCTAGCTCACGCTTGTAATCTCAGCACTTTGGGAGGCCGAGGCAGGAAGATTACCTGAGCTCAGGAGTTTTAGACCAGTCTGAGCAACATGTGAGACCCTGTCTCTACTAAAAATTAAAAAATAAAAATAATTAGCTAGGCACGGTGGCTCACACCTGTGATCCCAGAATTTTGGGAGGCTGAGGTGCGAGGATTGCTGGAGCCTGGGAAATCGAGGTCGCAGTGAGCTATGACTGTGCCACTGCACTGCAGTCTGGGTGACAGAGTGAGACCCTGTCCCCCTGCCCCCAACCCATCCCAAAAACACAAGCCCAGCCCTCTGAGTGATGCTAATGAGTATAGGGTTTCTTTGGGGTGATGAAAAGCTTCCAAAACAGTGTGGTGATTGTTGTACAACTCTGTGAATACACTAAAAAACACTGAATTGTACACTTTAAATGGTGATTTCCAGGGCATGTGAATTATATCTGAGTAAAAATGACATATAATATATAGTACACACACATATATAGTTACCTAACCTGCCCCTCAGCACAGCATTTGGATTCTGATGGAAAACTAAGCCTCAGTATAGTCCTTATTGGGCTTCTAATAACGCTAAACTTCTCACAGACAACCCTTAGTATTAGAGAGGCTTAGAATCATAGACTCAATTATTGCAGCAACTGTCAGACAGTGGAAACAATGGATACATTTACAAAACATTGTTTAGAAAAACACTGAGTGAAGAAAAGCAAATTGCGCAAGTGATGTCTACAGTCTTGACATTTATGTAAATTTTTTATTTTCAGTTTTTGAGACAGAGTCTTGCTGTGTCATCCAGGCTGAAGTGCAGTGATGCAATCACAGCTCACTGCAACCTCAACCTCCTTGGGCTCAAGCGGTCCTCTCATTTTAGTGCCCCCCAGTAGCTAGGACTGCAGGTGTGTGCCACTACGCCTGGCTAATTTTTTTTTTTTTTTTTTTGAGACGGAGTCGAGCTCTGTCTCCCAGGCTGGCGTGTAGTAGAGCGATCTGGGCTCACTACAAGCTCCGCCTCCCGGGTTCACGCCATTCTCTTGCCTCAGCCTCCCGAGTAGCTGGAACTAAAGGCGCCTGCCACCACGCCCTGCTAATTTTTTGTATTTTTAGTAGAGACGGGGTTTCACCATGTTAGCCAGGGTAGTCTTGATCTCCTGACCTCGTGATCCGTCCGCCTTGGCCTCCCAAAGTGCTGGGATTATAGGCAAGAGCCACTGTGCCCGGCCCAATGCCCAGCTAATTCTTAAATTTTTTGTAGAGATGAGGGTCTTGCCATATTGCCCAGCCTGGTTTCGAACTCCTGGGCTCAAGTGATCCTCCTGCCTTGGCCTCCCAAAGCACTGGGATTACAGGCATGAGCCACTATGCCCAGCAATAAATTTTAAAATACAAAATAGTCTTATATATTCTGTGGGTACATATATATGCATACATAAAAGTGGTAAACTCAGATGGTGGGGAGCAGATCTGGATTGGGGTGGTGTATACATATAAGAGGATTTTAACCATCTGTGTTGTTCTGATTTCTAATGGAAAATATGTGTTATTTCTAAAAATTTTACTTACACCTAAGAAAAATAGAGGAAGTTAGTATGCCAGATGTTAATGGCTAATTTTGGGTAGTGGGATTATGGTCAGTCATTCTTTCTTGATCCTTCCTGTCCTCTGGAGGAACACAGTAGGGGTATGGCTGGCCTGCAGTGAGTGAAGGGAAAATGGTGAGAAATGGTGTTTGAGAAGCAGATGGGCCAAGTCTCCTATGCCCTATTTGAAGTGTATTCCCTTTTCCCCATCCCATTTTTTTGAGCTCCTAAGGTAGGCCTAGATCTGTGTGTGGTCGTGAGGAATATTAGGCTGTGTAACATCCCCAGCCTGCCATTGAGGAGCTAACTAGGAGTTATGATGAGACTTAACTAGTAAGTTACCCACTTTCATGATAATTACATGAATCCATTCACTAAGGCAGAGCCCTTGTAACCTAATTACCTCTTAAAGGTCTCAGTTTTACAAATTTTTTTGTAGAAACAAGGTCTTGCTATGTTGCCTGGGCTGGTCTCAAACTCCTGGCCTCAAGTGATCCCCCTGCCTTGGCCTCCCAAAGTGTTGGGATTATAGGCATGAGCCACTGTGCCCAGCATCCACTTCTTAATAGTGTCAGAATGGCAATTATATTTTGACACAAGTTTTGGAGGGGACGTTCACCCTATAGCAAGAGCCTACTGGGGAAGGGGCTACTCTTTCAGCTAAGATGACCCAGTGGGGACTCACTGAGGGTGTGGCAGCATCTGAGCCGAGACCAGAATGATGAGTCAGCCATGTCCACGAGAAAACCCAGGGGACAAATATTCCAGGCAGAAAAAAACAGCCCAGGCAGAGACCTCAAGACAGAGCCGAGCTTAGCACATGCCAGGGACAGGTAGAAAGTTCCAGAGTAGAGAACAAAGGGGAGAGGTAGGAGATGAGGCTGGAGAGAAGCCATTGAGGGTGTTCACAACTCACAGTGTCACTTCTTTAGCAGGTGGGAGTGGTAGGTGAACGTGCTGGTCCATGAGGCCTGGTTCACTGGAGAAGAAGAGCTTTAGCTAATAGTCTCTGGAAGGTTCACTTTGCTCGTTAGTCTCCTGTAGCACACTGAGCTCTAGGCTGAGACAGAGGCAAAGGTCTCCCCTGACTGCTATGTGTATGTGCTGAGCAGACTCTGCAGGACCACTGGAGCCCAGGGAAGCCTGTATTGCCTGGGAAGGTCAATGAACAACACAGGTCGGGGGGATGTCAGCGTTGATATGTGTCAGATCTCCTAATCCTGCCTGAGTTTCTTCATCTGTCAAATGGAATAACAGTTCTTGGGCTGGCAGGATGCAGTGAGGTGGGCGTGTAAAATGTTTATCCCAGTGCCTGACACACAGTAAGCACTCATCACATGTCAGCCACTGTGGTACAGGGAACGGGAGAGTGTACAAGCAGGACTGTGGGGTGTTGCCCGCTGGCCCATGGGTGAAATTGCTGAGTCCCCTGTATCACTCTGGTCCTCTCTCCCCAGGGTCACTTTCCTCCAAAGGCCATTCAGATCATGCAGAAGAAGCCTTCCTGGAGAACAGAGGATGAGATCCAGGCCGTCTGTAACATCTTGCAGGTTCTGGATAGCTATCGGAACTACGCAGAGCCCCTGCAGCTGCTCCTGGCCAAAGTCATGCGCTTTGAACGGTCAGTGAGGGGCACAGCCCTTGGCCACCAGGCTGAGGCTGGACTGAGCAAAAGAGCCTGGCTGAGAAGGTGTGGCAGGTCCTGCCCACCCCTCTGCATAGTGTCAGCCATAAATGAAGTCTTCTGTCCATTCACTTCAGCTCCCACTGCTATGGTCGCAGCACCCTTTATCTCGCTCACTTATTGAGACTCTTAGATAATTAAAGGGCCATTAAATCTGGAGAGGATCTAGTAGGAACCTCAGAGAAGATCTGGTCCAATTCCCTCATTTTTCAGATGAGGAAACTGAGGCTCTGTGGGGGAAAATGGCTCCTCCTAGGTCACCCAGACAAAAAGAAACAGCGCTGAAGCTCTTTTCAGTTACGCCCATCAGAGCTTGGGATGAATTCTTTCTGAAACAGCTTGGCTTTGCTTGAATTACCACTGAGGTCAGTGATGCTCTGATTGAGAGTTGAGAAAGGGTAGTTTCCCAAAGGAGAATCAGGGTGTGATTGGTGGAAAAATATGACCAGATGCTTGACAGCAAAAGCGACAGATGTCTGCTTTTGGAGATTCGGGTTCTAGCTCTGACTTGATTGTGGCTTGCCGTGACTTTCAGCAAGCTGTGGGTTCCTTGGGTCCCCCTTTCCCCTTCCCAAAAATGTTGGTTGAGCTTGATGGTCTCTGAGGGTCTTTCTGGCTCTAGCTCTAGTCATCTTTACTTCAGTGAACAGTGCCTGTGCTCCCTCATCTTCAAAATCTCATTTCCTAGCTGAATATTCCTGCTATCTCCCAGCTAGTCATTATCACCTGGGCCATCTCCTCTTTCTTTTTTCTTTTTATTATTATTATTTTTTGAGATGGGTCTCGTCCTGTCAACCAGGCTGGAGTGCAGTGGTGCGATCACAGCTCACTGAAGCCTCTACCTCCTAGGTTCATATGAGCCTTCCACCTCGGCCTCCTTTGTAGCTGGGACAAGGGGTAGGCATCACCATTCCTGGCTAATTTTACTTTTTATTTTTTGTAGAGACAAAGTCTCACTATGTTGCTCAGGGTGGTCTTGAACTCCTGAGCTCAAGTGATTCTTCCACCTCAGCCTCCCAAAATGCTGGGATTAGAGACGTGTACCACCGTGCCTGGCTTGCCTCTTTCCTACATTGATAAAGATTCCAGGCTGATACTGGTTTGTAGCTCATGAAGCCCACAGCCACAATGGAGGCTGGGCAGTACTGACTCCAGCCTGGTGTGGTCCTCTGTCTGTCCTCTGATCCCTTCCCTCAGGAGTTTGCCACAGAATCACAAGGCCAGTGAGTACTCTCTAAGAGGTCAGAAGAGGAGATGCTGCTGGGGGCTGGGTCAGGGAAGGCTTCCTGGAGGAAGTAGGATCTGAGTTCCTGAAAGGATCTGAATAGTGGAGAAGACAGGGAAGGCCATTGCAGGCAGGGGAGCAACATGGACAAACTGATGGAACAAAGTGGGTATCATCTGCCCTGAGCAGGGTGTTGGTTCCCCTGCTGCTGGTCAAGCCAGCGAGTCAGGAAGGAACAGAAGGTGGCAGTGTGGAGGGGGAGGAGGAAGAGGAGGAACTGCTGAGGGCAGGGCCATGAGCTCAGAGCTGGGGACAATGGCCCTGCTATCGGGGCACTTCCACAATGACTGCTCATCAGTCCTGGCAGAGACTAAAGGGCAGACTTTTTTTTTCCCATTGTCTCCTGGGTAAAATCCAAACTTAGCTGAGCTTTGGAGGCCCTTTATGGTGGGACCAGTCGAATTTCTCTCCCACCACTCCCCTGACCTTGCCTTCTCCCATTTTCCTTTCCCGTGAAGTACACATTACCTGTGAAGTACACGTTATCCCTTGAATGTGCCGTGCTTTGGGCCACCTCTGCACCTTTGGTCATGGTGGTCCCTGTGCTTGGGACCCTCTTCCATCTCTTTGTCCACCTGGATGACTCACTTCAAGCACCATGCTAGAGCCTTGTCTGACCTTCCTAAGCTTGGATAAAGGCCCCTTCTCTGTGCTCCTCAAGTAGCCTGCACTGACATCTCTTAAAGCATTTTTAAACCTTATTTACATCCTGTATGTGACCATAATTTTGAAAACAAAGTCTGTGTTGTTCATTGTGCCCAATTTTTTTTTTTTGAGACAGAGTCACCCAGGCCAGAGTGCAGTGTTATGGTCATGGCTCACCATAGCCCTAAACTCCCAGGCTCAGGTGATCTTCCCACCTCAGCCTTACAGGCAGCTGGGACTACAGGTGTGCACCCCCACACTTGGCTAATGTTTGCATTTTTTGTAGAGATGAGGTTTCACCTTGTTGCCTACCCAGGAGTTCAAGACCAGCCTGGGCAACATAACAAGACTCCGTCTCTCCAAATAATAGAACAATTAGCTGGATGTGGCAACTTCAGGTCTTAGCTCAAATATCCCTTCCTTATTGATAGTAATAGTAAGAATAGCTAACATGGGACTGGGCACAGTGGCTTACTCCTGTAATCCCAGCACTTTGCAAGGCCAAGGTGGGAGGATCCTTGAGCCCAGGAGTTCAAGACCAGCCTAGGCAACATAGTGAGACCCTGTCCCTATCTCAAACTCCTAGGCTCAAATGATCCTCCCACCTTGGCCTCCCAAAGTGCTGGGATTAACAGGCGTGCGCCACCACACCTGGCCTCACGGTACCTAACAGACACCACTGATATTTATTTAACTTATTGAATGAATGAAGGAAAAGAATAAATATCGAAAGAATTGAGATTTGGACTTGCATACGAAATACAGAAACTTCCCTCTGAGTTTAAGAACTCCTTGTTCGCTCTGGGCCTGGGCACCTCTACCCTAAGGGTGCCCAGTTGGGTAGTGGGCTGCTGGTAATTATGATAAGACCATTATCTGTGTCTCATTCTAGGCATACTCATCTGCATTTTACAGACAAGAGAAACCAAGGATCAGAGAGGGGATATCCATTGCTCAGTGTCACACAGCTAAGAGCAGAACCAGGATTTGGATCCTGGGCTAACGCTAAAGCCAGTCCTCCTAATCATTTAGTGACTCTACTAACCCATTCATTGCTTTCAGCATGTGTTCACTCATTTATTCCACTATGTTCAACGAACATTCACTGTGTCCAAGCACACGCAGCAGTGACCCAGACTGGCAAAGACTCTGCTCTCGGGAAGCTTCAGTCCAACCAAGGCAGGCAACGGGATAGGTGTTAGTGAAAGGCTCCAGCTTGACTGGCAGGGCTGGGCTGTCCTGAGGGCCCTTCTGGTCCAAGTCTGTGCTCTTATATCCCAGAGCAAAGAGCACAACCGGTCCAGAGCTCCTCCCAGCTTGGACCTGCCCCCATGTCACTACCCAATCAACTAGCAGTGGTCTTTTCCCAGGTTTGGTCGCAGGCGTGTGATCATCAAGAAGGGGCAGAAGGGCAACAGCTTTTATTTCATCTACCTGGGCACAGTTGCAATAACCAAGGATGAGGATGGCAGCAGTGCCTTCCTAGATCCCCACCCGAAATTGCTGCACAAGGGTAGCTGTTTTGGGGTAAGCCCAGGGGAAGGACCCAGTTTCCTGGGGTGGAGTGGGTGGAGGTGACAGGACTTTTGCTAGAACCTCTCAGCCAGGCCCAGTCCTGCCTAGTACTCTGTACAAGTCACTGTCCCGTGTGGGCCCCTTACCTGTCAAATGCTAATTGAGTTGGACTAAGATCAGCCTCTTCATCTGTGATGTTTAAGAAGTATGTTCCTGATACAGCCCTTTAGAGATGAAGTGACTCCATAGTGAGGCCTCTCCAGCTTCCTCCCCTCTGGCCTGTTCAGGTCTGTTGCCTCTTTTTCCATAAGCAGCAGATTAAGAAGAAGGGGAGTGGGCCCCAGTGGGAGAATGTGCAGGAGAATAGAGGGGGCTGGGGAACACACAGTCTGGTGAGGAGAGAATTCAGGGGGAAGATGGAGGCAGGGAAGATGTGTGTAAGGCTGAGGACAGGAAGTGGAGGTGGCCTCACACTTGCCCTTGCCCTGTCTACCCAACAGGAAACGGACGTTCTGCATGCTTCAATGAGGAGGTCCACCATCGTCTGTATGGAAGAAACGGAGTTCCTGGTTGTTGACCGGGAGGACTTCTTTGCTAATAAGCTGGACCAGGAAGTTCAGAAGGATGCTCAGTATCAGTTTGAATTTTTTAGGTAACTCTGCCTTCATTCAACATTTTTTTCCCCTTGTGTGTTTATTAGCTGCCTGACTTTGTCTGTCCTAGGCCTGGTGGGAAACATACTGGTTGCTGTTCTCTCTGTGTGGGATGCTCTGAAGTCCCACCTCGTACCCACCTTCTCTCTCTGCAAACTCCTACTATCCCTTCGGGTCTCAGCGCAAATATCCCTTCCTTATTGATAGTAATAGTAAGAATAGCTAACACGGGACTGGGCACAGTGGCTCACTCCTGTAATCCCAGCACTTTAGGAGGCCAAGGTGGGAGGATCCCTGAGCCCAGGAGTTCAAGACCAGCCTGGACAACATAGTGAAATCCTGTCCCTATAAAATAAAAAATTTTAAAAAATTAGCTGGGTGTGGTGGCACATACCTATAGTTTCAGCTACTTGGGAGGCTGAGGTGGGAGGATCACTTGGGCCCAGGAGTTCGAGGCTGTGGTGAGTTGTGATCGCATCACTGCACTCCAGCCTGGGCAACAGAGTGTGGTCCTAG
This sequence comes from Pan paniscus, assembly GCF_029289425.2. Taxonomy (NCBI): domain Eukaryota; kingdom Metazoa; phylum Chordata; class Mammalia; order Primates; family Hominidae; genus Pan; species Pan paniscus. The sequence goes on from NC_073270.2 coordinate 41,722,986, forward strand.
TAGCTAGGACTGTAGGTGTGCTGCCACATCCAGCTAATTGTTCTATTATTTGTAGAGATGGAGTCTTGTTATGTTGCCCAGGCTGGTCTTGAACTCCTGGTCTCAAGTGATCCTGCCACTTTGGCCTCCTAAAGTGCTGGGATTACAGACATGAGCCCCCCTGCTCAGCCCAAACTATAAAACTATAATTCTTTTTTTTTTTTTTTTTTGAGAGAGGGTCTTGCTCTGTTGCCCAGGCTGGAGTGCAGTGGCATGATCTCATCTCACTGCAACCTCCGCCTCCTGGGTTTAAGCAATTCTCCTGCCTCAGCCTCCCACGTAGCTGGAATTACAGTCATACACCATCACTCCCAACTAATTTTTTTGTATTTTTAGTAGAGATGGGGTTTCACTATGTTGGCCAGGGTGGTGTTGAACTCCTGGCCTCAAGTGATCTGACTACCTTGGCCTCCCAAAGTGCTGGGATTACAGGTGTAAGCCACTGCGCCTGGCCCAAACTATAATTCTTGATTGCATGGTAATTTCTTTACAGTTTATATACCCCCTCAGACAGTAAGCAGTATGGTGACAGAGACCAGATAGAGCTGTCTTTGTCACTACTATAATCCTTATGTTGTCACACTGCCAGACACATGCAGGTGCTCAACAAATAAATATTGAGTAAGGTGAATAACAGGATATAAATAATTACAATCACATGTGAGTCAGAAAGTAAGCACCGTAACTGGGTATCATATTTAAAAGCAGAACTCATACATAGCAAAAGATTTTTGGTTTTTGAATACTTACGTGCATGAAAGGCCATGTAAGGATATGCAAGTGAAATCTCATTTAATTGCTCTTCAGTTATTTGCCTTATATAAAAGGAGTAAAAATCCAGTGAAGTATCTGCACTGGCCCTGAAAATTTGGGCTGTAGGGCTGCACAGCTACAGAGAAGCGTGATGGCCGAGGGGTCTGGTTCCTGTGGCTGGGGCTGAGAGAGGTAGCTTCATCCCCTGGAAAAGTGGTGATTTAGTCCTAAAGGGAGGAGCTGTTTTTTTTTTTTTTTTCCGTACTGTGGAAAAATAGGTCTGGCTCCAATCTCAGCTCTTAGGTTATCAGCGATGTGACCCTAGATAGGTCACGCCATTTCTCTGTGTTTTAGCCTCCTGCTCTGTAAAATGGGGATAAGGATACCCTTCTCCCAAGGTCATGGTGAGGATGGAATGGAATGATCATGGGAAGTGTATGGCCCAGTGCTTGGTGCATGGTAGGTACTTCTTCTATGGTGGCCCTACTTTTCTTCTGGTGTCTTCAGACCTTCGTCCCTGACATGGCACTGAGCGTGTTCACCTCTGGTGCCCTGACCTTAACTCAGTGTGCGCATTGAGGCCTGAGTCACCTTGAGTTAACCTGATTCAATGAACTCAGTCCACCTGAGTCAGTTAAGTTCTGAGCCCTTAACCTGTTGGAGGTGAGAAAATCTGAGATGATTGTTGGCAGCACTTGGAGCAGCATATGAAGGCAGGCAAGCCTGTGAAAGTGGTGTTCAAGGTCAGGGGAAGGGGCAGTCACAGTGGGGTGGGTTCACCCACAGGGAGCAACAGGCAGAAAGAGTGGAGTCCAGACATGTCCCACTCTCCAGACCCAGAGCTGAGTATTTGAAGCCAACAGGCCAGGGGGACACAAGGGTTGGATGAGCTGCCCAAAGCAAAGGTAGGGCCAGAACCGCTAAGTTGGGGGACAGAGCAGCTGTGAGCTGGAGTGGGGACTAGCTTCATGAGCCACGGTGGGGAGGGATGGCAGGGCTGGAGGAGGAGAAGATTCTTGGAAGGAGGAGCAGAGATGAGAAAAGCACAGAGGCTGGATCACCCAGGGGCATCTAAGCAGCCGCAAAGAGGGGAGCTTTGCTGAAGGGGAGGGCCTTGGGAAAAGGAGGAGGGAGCCAAGGTGATAGCAGGTAGGAGAGTGGCTACAGGCAAGGCCAGGTAATCGGGCAGGTAGCAGCGAAATCTTCCACCCAGGCATCCTCCACAGGAGAAGAGTATGTGCCCTCTGCAGATTGCTAAGGTCTGGGCACCTTGTGTGATGGAGTTGATGAATTCTAACAGGCTCTTCCCACAGGAAGATGGAGCTGTTTGCATCATGGTCTGATGAGAAGCTCTGGCAGCTTGTAGCCATGGCGAAGATAGAGAGGTTCTCGTATGGGCAGCTGATCTCAAAAGATTTTGGAGAGTCACCCTTCATCATGTTTATCAGCAAGGTGAAAAGTCTGGGGGTTGGGATGAGGGTGAACCTCTGAGGAGCATGCCTAAGATCATGTCCTGTGACCTGATGGTCAGAGTTTGAGCTCTTTTCTGCAACCTGTGCAATTCACTTCCTTCTCAGAGTTTCCATGTCCCAGCTGTAAGAGGCCTGCCTCTCATAGAGCATGGCTAGAGACATTAGATATATGGCTATTGTGTTAGAAAGAGGACCAAGGGATTCTCCCGCCTTGAGCTCCTAAGCATGCTTATTTACATATAGATGCATATTTAAATTATGCATTTGGCTGTTGAATCTTAGTGATGCCAGATCACTTTTAAATTTATTTATTTATTTATTTATTTATTTATTTATTTATTTATTTTGAGACAAGAGTCTCGCTGTTGTCAGCCCAGGCTGGAGTGCAATGGCACAATCTTGGCTCACTGCAACCTCTGCCTCCTGGGTTTCAGCAATTCTTCTGCCTCACCTTCCCAAGTAGCTGAGATTACAGGTGCCTGCCACCATGCCTGGCTAATTTTTGTACTTTTAATAGAGACGGGGTTTCACCATGTTGGACAGGCTGGTGTCGATCTCCTGACCTCAGGTGATCTGCCTGCCTCGGCCTCCCAAAGTGCTGGGATTACAGGCATGAGCCACCAGGCCCAGCCTATTTATTTTTGAGACAGAGTCTTGCTCACTCTGTGCCGCAAACTGGAGTGCAGTGACGAGATCTTGGCTCACTGCAACCTCTGCCTCCTGGGTTCAAGTGATTCTCCTGCCTCAGCCTCCAGAGTAGCTAGGACTATAGGTATGTGCCACCATGCCTGGCTAATTTTTTTTTTGTATTTTTAGTAGATATGGGGTTTCGTCATACTGGCCAGGCTGATTTCAAACTCATGGCCTCAAGTGATCTGTCTGCCTCAGCCTCCCAAAGTGCTGGGATTACAGATGTTAGCCACCACACCCAACCTTAAATTATCTTTAAATTGTAAAAGTGATATGACCACATTAGGAAACTTTCTGGAAAAAGGGAAGAAATCATCCATAAACCCATCATCTCAGAGTAGAGTTTCAAAATGGAATTTCTTGGTATCATAATTTTGTTTTGTAAGGCAGACTTTATTCAAAGGGGCCATAGCCATAGGTATAGGGACCACTGCAATGGAGTCTTGCAGCCAGAGACAGAGATTGGACTCAACTCTCAGTATCGTAATTTTTATGGCTCCTGCAACAAATTGCATTCCAAAAGGAGAGCCCCACCTTATCTAGTGTCCAGGATGTACATTTTTGTTGGTGCCACCACAGCTCTGCCAGCCTTGCATGTCATTTTTTCAAAAGTTTTCTAGTTTAATAGGTCGCAATTGCTGCCATACTGAGGATTTGATATTTTTTCTGATTACTAGTGAGATTTATCATGTTTGCTTATGACCTACATTTTATCTTTTGCAAATTGCTTTATGTCCTTTGCCACCTTCTCTGTTGGTTGATAATGAAAAGGAAATCTCCCATTTCTCAAGCGCTTACTGTATGCCAGTTTCTATGTTTCACATGCTTCATCTCATTTTAGTCTCTATAGCCTGGAGGAGGTTAGTATTGTCATTATTCCCATTTTACAGAGGAGGAAACTGAGGCACAGTAGGTGAAGTGGTTATCCAAGGTCACACAGCTGATGAAGTGCAGAGGCAGGGTTCAACCCAAGTCTCTCTGACTGCAAAGATATTTTCAAGAACTTGGATTTAGGATTTGGGCTGACCTTTCTGTCTGGTTCTTACAGATTAAGCCACCACAGGCATTTGTTGAGTTTTTGCCAAGGTCATGACACATTGGTCCAGGCTCTGGAGGGATACAAAGATGAAAAAGACTGGTTTTCTCTCTTTATAGATCTCCTCCACCAGATTCCACACATAGACAAAGAAAAGTGTCAATGCCAAGTACCAAGTGATTGGTGCAAACTCTGCAAGTTACAAGAATTCAGGAGAGGGAACTCTCTAAAGGCTGGAGGCTTTAAGAAGGGCTTCCTGGAGGAGGTGAGGTGGGAGATGAGCCCTGACATATTGAACCATTAGGCAAAAGGAGGAAGCAAGATTGGTGGTGTGCTGGCACTGGCTTGTACCTGCCTGTGAGAGCTGATTGTTAAATTTTCAGGAATTTTGGTAAACATAGTAATTATTAAAAATTAGATGCTATAAACCTACAATTAAATAAGTTATATGGAAAATTAGGAGCTGGGCATGGTGGCTGACGCCCATAGTCTTAACGACTCAGGAGACTCATGCGGGAAGATCATTTGAGCCCAGGAGTTTGAAAGCAGCCTGGGCAACATAGCAAGACCCTATCTCTAAGAAAGAAAGACAGATGAGAGAGGGGGAGAGAGAGAGAGAGAGAGAGAGAAGAGGGGAGGGGAGGGGAGGGGGAAGAAAGGAAGGAAAGAAGGAAGGAAGGAAGGAAGGAAGGAGCAAGCAAGAGAGAGAAGGAAAGAAAGAAAACAAGGGTAATACATACTGAAAACTCATCATTTCCTACTGATGTTACTGCATTTTTACTAGTTTTTCTCTTCAGGTTACGTCTATTATGTCTCTGTGGTAGAAATACTATGCAATTGTGAGCATCTCTTCCCCACTCCACATTCAGTGACCTCATGTTGGTAGCTTACAATTAGCCATGGTTGGATAATTTATACAATGGAATCAGCAAACACCCTAAGTCAGGTCTTGGTTTAGGGCTTTGCTGATTGTCTTAGGAAAGTGATAAAAGAAAATGCTTATAATGCAGATTAAATTTAAAAGTGGCTTGGGTCTATAGCTGCTACACTGCAAAGAGAATGAAATTGTCTAACAATATTTAAAAGCTATTATCTCTCTGGGCGCCATGGCTCACACCTGTAATCCTAGCACTTTGGAAGGCTGAGATGGGTGGATCACTTGAGGTCAGGAGTTCGAGACTAGCCTGGCCAACATGGTGAAACCTCATGTCTACTAAAAATATAAAAATTAGCTGGACATGGTGGCGCACGCCTAATCCCAGCTACTTGGAGGCTGAGGCAGGAGAATTGCTTGAACCTAGGAGGTGGAGGTTGCAGTGAGCCGATATCTCACCACTGCACTCCAGCCTGGGCAACAGAATGAGACTCCATCTCAAAAAAATAAAATAAATAAAAACAAATAAAAGCTATTATCTGGCTGGGTACAGTGGCTCACGCCTGTAATCTCAACACTTCGGGATCACTTGAGTCCAGGGGTTTGAGACCAGCCTGGCCAACATGGTAAAACCCCATCTCTACTAAAAATACAAAAACTAGCCAGGCGTGGTGGTGCGCACCTATAGTCCCAGCTACTCAGGAGGCTGAGGCAGGAGAATCACTTAAACCTGGGAGGTGAAGGTTGCAGTGAGCTGAGATCATGCCACTGTGCTCCAGCCTGGGTGACAGAGTCTCAAAAAAAATTAATTAAAAAAAAAGCTATTATCTCATTCATCATAGAAGTTATACCATTGAACAAATGAAGTTCTGATGTACATAGTGCTAAAGCTAAAAAACGTTTCAGTTTAATATAATTTATGTGAGGGTGAGAAATAGAACAGTATATCACAAGTCAGATTTAATAACATTGAATTTATTGGGAAGAGAATGGATTGGGATGCAACTTCATTTGTCCAATCATGGTTGAGTTGCAACTATAAACTGGCCATGGATACAAGAGTTCAGCCAAAACCCACAAAAGAATTCTGTGAGAGCTGATTGGCTGTATGGAATTTCCTGTATGGTATATTTTATTATTTATAAATTGTGTGTAACACATTCTTTATAACAGGTTTATATGCAGGCATATGTTTTTTAGGAGAGCGGTTGTTAAACTTACCAGCACCACCAGGGGCGTGGTGTGTGTGTTGTTATTCTCGGCTCAGTCCCAGAGAACAGAATCAAGTCTAGTTAATATAAGTAGCAAAAGATTTATTGCCGGATATCAATTGGCAGTTCCTTCTCCTCCTTGATATTTGCTTCGTCTGTGCTAAAATTTTGAGGTGATCACCTCTGCCATATCTCTCCAAATTTAACTCTAAGCTCTTTGATACTATATAGCCAGAAAAGATGGGGGGATATGTGGTGAGGGATAGAAATCCTTTACAATATTTTCTTTAATCAGCATAATGATTACATTCTGACTGGCAGAAAGCGGGGGGTGGGGGGTGGTTCTTCATCTGTTTTGCCTCCATTGCTTCACCTGTGAAATGGTACCACTCACCCCGTAAAGTCTGGTAAGGATGAGAATCAGTTTAGTACATGCTTACTCAGTGAGCATTCCTCCCGCAATCCAGTGCTTCTCAAAGTGCGGTGGCTGGACCAGCAGCACCAGCAGCACTTGGGAACTCATTTCTTCTTCTTTTTTTTTTTTGAGACGGAGTTTCATTCTTGTTGCCCAGGCTGGAGTGCAATGGCACGATCTTGGCTCACTGCAACCTCCACCTCCTGGGTTCAAGTGATTCTCCTGCCTCAGCCTCCTGAGTAGCTGGGATTACAGGTGCCCGCCACCAGGCCTGGCTAATTTTTGTATTTTTAGTAGAGACGGGATTTCACCATGTTGGCCAGGCTGGTCTCAAACTCCTGACCTCAGGTGTTCCACCCTCCTCGGCCTCCCAAAGTGCTGGGATTACAGGCGTGAACCACCGCGGGGAACTCATTTCAAAATGCAAATTCTCAGGCCCACCCAAGAGCTACTCAATCCAAAACTCTAGGAGGAAGGGCTCAGTGATCTGTGTTTTAACAAGGCTTCCAGGCGATTCCAATGTACACTGATGTAGGAGAACCCCTGACCTAAGGGAGGAATTTTCAAATTTTGGTAAGCATTCAGACATGTAGGGTGCTTCCCGAGGGAGGAATTCTCAAACTTTGGTAAGCATACAAACACATAGGGTGCTTTTTAAAAAGGCAGATTTGCTGTCTCACCCCAGAGATTGATTCATTAACTCTGGAATCTGCATTTGAGCAAGTGCTGTAGGGGATTCTAATGCAGCGGTGCTGAGCCTTCATTCTGAGAAAAATAATGCGGAAGTCACTAAAGGACATCAAGGTAGGGAGCTCTTGGCCAGAAGATGAGTCTGGTTTGTTCCTTACAGTGTTTTATTAAAATCTGATTTAATCATCAATGTGAAGATTTTATATAAAAATTCTGATTTCTGGCTTTTGAGAATTCAGAGGATCAGGCAACAACAAGCCATATTTTGGTACAGCACCCCCTCCCCCACCCCCCGACCCTGGTTGGAAATGAAAAGCACCAGCCCCCTCTAAAGGACTGCTCTTTTCTCTCTTTTTTTTTCCTGCCTGGCCAGCGTTTTTTGAGTATTCATCTCTGGGAGGGAGATCAAGCTGTCCCGACTCCTGTAGTTTACTCATATTACCACTAGAGGGCGAAATCAGCTGCGGGTGGCTGGACACCCTTGGGACCTCGGAAAGCTAGAGAAGATTTCCTGATGGCATCGAAAACTTAATGCACATTTTCAACTCATTTCTAACAGTTTATCACTGGGGGACACATAGTGGAACTGTTCTCTCCATAGATGCAATTAAAGACCTACTAAATACTTGAGGAAACCGGGCTCATGTTGTTTCTCTGGCACCTGCAGTTCCCCTATAGCTCAAAAAAAAAAAGAAAAAAAAAAGTATGCAGTAAAGATTTCAAATCTAAACTTTACAGCTTCATAAATTTTTATATATGTATACACCTGAGTGATCATTACCCAAATCAAGATAAAAAACATTTCCACTACTCCGGAAGGCTCTCCTGTGCCCCTTCCTAGACAAAATCCCCCTACAAAGCTTAATACTCTTATGACTTATGTCACCACAGGTTACTTTTGCAAGTTTTTGAACTTCATATAAATGGAATCATACAGTGTGTATTCCTTGTTTCTGACTTCTTTTGCTCAACTGAATATTTGTTATTTTTAATTTTATAAATTGTGGTGTGCATAGAATAATATGTAACCATTAAACATGATACTATAGAACCATATTGTTTGGCATGAAAAGAGGTATTTGATATATTATTGAGTTTCTTAAAAAGTTACAAGAGTCTGTTTTATGTAAATGAATTCGTTGATGAAAAATTGTAGATATACATCTTACATGTTCATAGAGAAAAGTTTGAAATAATATTCACTAATATGTTACTACTAGTTATTTCTGGGTGTCAGGATTAATGTAGTTTTTATCTCTATGTTTTTCTGTCTGGTTTGAATATTTTTAAACTTTCAATTTTGGAATAATTTTAAATTTATAAAAAAATTATAAGAACAGTACAAAGAACTCCTGTAGCTGGAACTACAGGCATGCACCACCATGCCCAGCTAATTCAGCTAATCTTTTTTTTTTTTTTTGAGACAGAATTTCGCTCTTGTTGCCCAGGCTGGAGTGCAATAGCATGATCTTGGCTCATGGCAACCTCCGCCTCCTGGGTTCAAGTGATTCGATTCTCCTGCCTCAGCCTCCTGAGTAGCTGGGATTACAGGCATGCGCCACCATGCCCGGCTAATTTTGTTTTGTTTTGTTTTGTTTTGTTTTGTTTGTTTTGAGCCAGAGTTTCGCTCTTGTTGCCCAGGCTGCCGTGCAATGATGCGATCTCGGCTCACTGCAACCTCTGCCTCCTGGGTTCAAGCGATTCTCCTGCCTCAGCCTCCCGAATAGCTGGGATTACAGGCATGTGCCACCACACCCGGCTAATTTTGTATTTTTAGTAGGGATGGGGTTTATCCATGTTGGTCAGGCTGGTCTCGAACTCCCGACCTCAGGTGATCCGCCTGCCTCAGCCTCCCAAAGTGCTAGGATTACAGGTGTGAGCCACAACGCCGGCTTAATTTTTGTATTTTTAGTAGAGACAAAATAATTTTGTGTTTTTGCCATGTTGGCCAGGCTGGTCTTGAACTCCTGGGCTCAAGTGATCTTCCCACATCAGCCTCCCAAAGTGCTGGGATTACAGTCCGTGAGCCACCATGCCTGGCTTATATTTAGTTCTTATGCTTCTTCAGTTACTTGAACTTCGTATGGTGAGTAAATAACATTTTCATTAAAAAAAAAAAAAAAAGAAAAAAAAAGCACCAGGCTGGGCGTGGTGGCTCACACCTGTAATCCCAGCACTTCGGGAGGTCGAGGCAGGCAGATTGCTTGAGGTCAGGAGTTCAAGACCAGCCTGGCCAACATGGTGAATCCCCGTCTGTACTAAAAATACAAAAGTTAGCCGGGCATGGTGGCACATGTCTATAATCCCAGCTACTCAGTAGGCTGAGGCAGGAGAATCGCTTGAACTCAGGAGGCAGAGGTTGCAGTGAGCCGAGATTGCCCCATTGCTCTCCAGCGTGGGTGACAAAGTGAGACTCCATCTCAAAAAAAAGAAAAAAGAACCTGAAACCACTTGCATTAAGCAAATAAAACAAAATGGGATAAAATGCAATTAAGAGAGATTTTCTTCAAAGCCTGGCCTACCTGGAGCCTTAGGGGTTAACCCTTTTCCTGTGTCCCTTGCTGTGTTCAGGGCAGCTGTGAAGTCCTGCGGCTGTTGGACCTTGGGGCCTCCCCTTCCTACCATAGATGGATCTGGCAGCACCTGGAGCTGATAGATGACAGGCCTCTGAAGACCCGCCTGAGTGGTAAGCTGCCTTGGCCTGTCTGACAGCAGGGGGCGCCTGGGCCTGTCCTGTTTCCAGTTCCCAGCCCATAGAGCCTTAGAAATCTAGTCAGCCAGCCTGACAGCGTATATCATCTGCACCCTTCTACCAGCGGTGGAAACCCAGTCTGCAAGGCCCTGCCCTCCTTTCCAGCCTTTTTTTTTTTTTATTGAGCCTTTTCCCTTTTGCTGTTCAGGTTCTCCCACGTGACCATCAACTCCTTGCCTCACATATCCCCCACCCTTTTATTCACCCAGCTCTCTTCTGCTTTTTAAAATTTATTTATTTATTTATTCATTCTGTCTCTGGATTTGCCTGTGATGGACTTTTCATATAAATAGCATCATACATTATTTGGCTTTTTGCGTCTGACTTCCTTCACTGAGCACCATGTTTTCAAGGTCTATTTATGTTGTAGCAGATATCATTTCTTCTGTTTTATGGCTGAATAATATTCTAATGTATGCATATACCACATTTTTTTTGTCCACTTATCAGTTGGTGAACATCTGGATTGTTTTCACTTTTTGGCTGTTTTGAATAATGTTGCTATGAACATTTGTATACAAGTTTTTGTGTGAACATATTTTTCAGTTCTCTTGAGTATTACCTATATGCCTAGGAGTGGAATTTCTGGGTCATATGGTATCTTAGTCAGTTTTCTATTTCTATAACTGAATATCTGAGACTGGGTAACTTATAAAGAAAAGAAATTTATTTCTTATAGTTCTGGAGGCTAGGGAGTCTGAGGTCGAGGGGCTGCATCTGGTGAAGGACTTCTTGCTGGTGGGGACTCTTCAGAGTCCCGGGGCAGCAAAGGGCATCACATGGAGAGGGAGCACTTCTGTCTTTGAGATCTTAGACTACACATTCTTCCTTGAAGAAGTCTTCCTGGTTTCTCATGCTGGACCAGATCTTCCATCTTCTGCTATATCCCATTCTGGTACCCTTCAAGTACCATTCAAGTACTCTTCTGTGTTATATAACCCCACTGAAATCATACAACTGAGTCTGAAATGCTTATTAAACATCTGTTTCCCTTGCTAGAATATAAGCTCTATGAAGGCTTTGCATTCCCAGGGCTTCGTATTATGCCTGGCATCTAGCAGGTGCTCAGAAGTGAATTACAGAGTTAATGGATAAACATATTTTGGCTGCTGTGTGTGGTTTGGACGCATCCTAGCCTGTGAATGTATGCGCACTCTCCACAGCCTTATCCCAACTCATACGTCTAGTAACAAGTATGAATAACAGTGATCATTTATTGAATTCTAATTGTATGTTTATTATATTGGGCTTGACTGTTTATACATATTGCATAATTCTCATAATAGCTCTCTTTTTGTTTTTTTTTTTTTTTTTGGAGACAGAGTCTCACTCTGTTGCCCAGGCTGGAGTGCAGTGGTGCAGTCTCAGCTCACTGCAACCTCTGCCTCCCAGGTTCAGGCAATTCTCCTGCCTCAGCATCCCGAGCAGCTGGGATTACGGGCACATGCCACCATGCCCGGCCAATTTTTGTTTTTTTAGTACAGATGGGATTTCACTATGTTGGCCAGGCTGGCCTCGAACTCCTGACCTTAAGTGATCCGACTGCCTCGGCCTCCCAAAGTGTTGGGATTACAGGCATGAGCCACCGCACCTGGCCTAATAACTCTTTAAGAAGGTACGATTGTACCATCTGACACATGAGGAAACTGGCTCATAGGGCAAATAAGTAGCAATGTAGGACTGTAGAGTTGGGATTCTAACCCAGGCACAACTGGTTCCAAAGCCCAGACTTTCTTCTCTTTCATAAACATCTCCAGCCTTTTTCATTCTCCATTTCCTCTTGTTGGACATAGACATTGTCAAGTAGCAGCCTCTAGAACTGGCCAGGGTGATAACCAGGCTTGCTGATTCTAGGGTAGTATTGTTTCCACTCACAGCTCTGTAATGGCATTTTTATTTATTTTTTTCCCCTTCCATCCTCTGCAGATCTTTTTGTGTTACCCACTTGGGTCAAGGACCCCAGCCCTCAACAGATATTTGCAGTGGCTCAGATGTCTTATCTCTTACCTCCTGCTCAGTACTGGCATGCTTCCCCCCACATCCCTTGAGATTGTAATCTGTGTATCCTGGGCCCTCCTCCCCAAGGATTGCCTTATAGATATAGCCAGTCCTCCTGAGATTAGAACTGAGGCCAACACAGGGTGGCAGAGGAGAAGGGTGGAAAAAGGAGAGGTTGGAGCTGAATAGAGCTGGGTTTGAGTCCCATTTATTAGCTGGGTAGCTTTGGTGAGTACTCAAAGTCTCTGGGCCTGGTTTCTTCATATCTACCTTGGGTAGTGTCATGGTTAGGAGCATAGGCTTGGAGTCCACTGCTTCTGTTTGAATACAGGGTCCTTCTCTTATTAGTGATGTGATACTGGGCAAGTGGGCCCTATGTCCAAGTGCACCAGTGCCCTCAGAGTCTGTAAAATGTAAATAATGGTCCGTACCTCATAGGATTGTAATGACATTAAGCAAATTAATATATAAAAACTCTTAGAACACTACCTGGCTGCATAGGCAGATGGCAGATGTTTGTTATCATTACCACACAGGCTACTAGGAAGGCAGAGTGAGATGATGTATGCATGAGGCCTTATAAGTACTCAGTAAATGTTTCTTCTCATGTCAATTCTTGTTTGTCACTTTTCCACTGGCAATCCACCAGAGAAAAAGTTGCATCCCACAAATTTTGATATGTTGTATTTTCAATGTTATTCAGTTCAAAATACCTTTAAATTTCTCTTTTGATTTCTTCTTTGACCCATGGAATATTTAGAAGAGTGTTTAGTTTCCAAACATTTGGGGAATTATCCAGCTATCTTTCTGTTACTGATTTCTTTTTTCTTTTTCTTTTTTTCTTTTTTTTTGAGAGGGAGTCTCGCTCTGTCCCCAGGCTAAAGTGCAGTGGTGCGATCTCAGCTCACTTCACCCTCCACCCGCCGGGTTCAAGCAATTCTCCTGCCTCAGCCTCCCGAGTAGCTGGGATTACAGGCACGCACCACCAAACCCAGCTAATTTTTGTATTTTAGTAGAGACGGGGTTTCAGCATGTTGGCCAGGCTGGGCTTGAACTCCTGACCTCTGGTGATCTGCCTGCCTCGGCCTCCCAAAGTGCTGGGATTATAGGCGTGAACCACCACGCCTGGCCTCTGTTATTGAATTCTAAGATAACATACTTTATATGACTTGAATCCTCTGAAATGTATTAAAACTTGTTTTATGGTCCAGAATATAGTCTGTCTTGGTAAATGTTTCATTTGCATTTGAAAAAAACTTGCTGTTTTGGGGTGCAGTGTTCTATGAATGTTAAGTAGGTGAAGTTGGTTGATAGTATTGGTCAAGTCATCTGTACCCTTATAACTTTCTGTCTACTTGCTCTATCAATTGTTAATAGAGGCTGGCGTGGTGGCTCACGCGTGTAATCCCAGCACTTTGGGAGGCCAAGGCGGGTAGATCACCTGAGGTCGGGAGTTTGAGACCAGCCTGGCCAACATATAGTGAAACCCTGTCTCTACCAAAATAATACAAAAATTAGCTGGGCATGGTGGCGCATGCCTGTAGTCCCAGCTACTTGGGAAGCTGAGGCAGGAGAATTGCTTGAACCCGGGAGGCAGAGGTTGCAGTAAGCCAAGATCACGCCACTGCACTCCAGTCCGAGCGACAGAGCAAGACTCTGTCTCTCAAAAAAAGAAAAAAAAAAAATTCTTAATAGAGTTGTTAAAATCTCCAGCCATAATTATAGATACATTTTTCTCCTTGTATTTCTGTCTGTTTTGCCTCATATATTTTGAAGCTCTTTTATTATATGCATAGATGTTTGGGATTGAACTCTTAATTATTATGAAATGAACTTATTTGTCCCTGGTAATATTCTTTGCTCTAAAACCTACTTTTTCTGATGTAAATTCAGCCACTTCTTTTGATTTAGTGTAGCTTCCTCTTGATTAGTATTAGTTTGGTATATCTTTTTCCATCCTTTTGTGTTTAACCTATTTGTGTCTTTATATGTAAAAGTGAATTTCTTAAATGCAGCATATAATTGGATCTTGCTGAAAGACCCAATTTTTATTGAGATGTCTAATCATTGACATTTAATGTTAATATTGATTATGGTTGGATTTGACTCTACCATCTTGCTATTTTTTTTTCTATTTGTCACACCTATTCCCTTTTTCTTCTGTTTTTCCCTGCCTTTTGGATTATGTATTTTGTATAATTCAATCTTATTTTCTTTGTTGCCTTATTAGCTGTTTGTGGTATTATTTTCACAGTTGCTTTACAATCATTGTATATACTTTTAACTTATCACAGTCTACCTTTAAGTGATATTATACCACTTCATGTATAGAATCAGAATCTTACAACAATATATTTCCATTTTCTCCTCCTAGATATTATGCTATTGTGATATATTATACTTTAATGTATATTAAAAACCTTACCATACATGGTTATTACTTTTGCTTTAAACAAGTATCTTCTTTTTTTTGAGATGGAGTTTTGCTCCTGTTGCCCAGGCTGGAGTGCAATGGCGCGATCTCGGCTCACTGCAACCTCCGCCTCCTGGGTTCAAGTGATTCTCCTGCCTCAGCCTCCCTAGTAGCTGGGATTACAGGTGCCTGCCACCATGCCCAGCTAATTTTGTGTATTTTTAGTAGAGACAGGGTTTCACTATGTTGGCCAGGCTGGTCTTGAACTCCTGACCTCAGGAAATCCACCTGCCTCAGCCTCCCAAAGTGCTGGGATTACAGGCATCAGCCACCATACGCAGCTTAAACAAGTATCTTTTTAGTATATTTAAAAAATAATAAGAAAAGACTCTTAAGTTAACCTACATAGTTACTATTTCTGATGTTCTTTGTTCCTTTGTATAGATCCAGATTTCTACCTAATAACCACTTCCTTCTGCCTGAAGTACTTCTTTTAACATTTCTTGTATTTCAGGTCTGTTAGTGATGAATTATTTCAGCTTTTCTATGTCTGAAAACTATTTTATCTTCATTTTTGAAAGAAATTTTTGCTGGATATAAAATTCTAAGTTGACAGGTTTTTTCTTTCACTACTTTAAAGATGTTGCATTAAAGTCTGTTTTTTGACTCGCATTGTTTTCAGCAAATCCGTTCATATTTTTATTTATTGTTTTCAACAAGAAGTCCGTTAACATTTTATTTATTTATTTATTTATATTTTTGAGACAGAGTCTCACTCTGTTACGCAGGCTGGAGTGCAACAGTGTAATCTCGGCTCACTGCAACCTCTACCTCCCTGGTTCAAGCGATTACCCTGCCTCAGCCTCCTGAATAGCCGGGACTACAGGCATGCGCTACCATGCTTGGCTAATTTTTGTATTTGTTGTTGTTGTTGGTTTCTGAGATGGAGTCTTGCTCTTGTCGCCCAGGCTGGAGTGCAATAGCACAACCTCGGCTAGCTGCAACCTCCGCCTCCCAGGTTCAAGTATTCTTGTGCCTCAGCCTCACGAGTAGCTGGGATTATAGGTGTCCACCACCACGCCTGGCTAATTTTTGTATTTTTAGTAGAGATGGGGTTTCGCCATGTTGGCCAGGCTGGTCTCAAACACCTGACCTCAAGTGATCCACATGCCTTGGCTTCCCAAAGTGCTGGGATTACAGGCATAAGCCACTGCACCTGGCCAACATTTTTATTTTTGTATAACCTCTTTATATAACCTTGTATATTTTCTGTACACAGTGTACCTTTTTGCTTTGGCTGATTTTGAATTTTTTTATCAATAGTTTTAAGCAATTTGATTATGTTGTGCCTTGGTATAATTTTTGTCATGTTTCTGTGCTTGAGGTTCATTTAGTTTCTTGGATTCCTGGGTTTGTATTTTTAAAATCAGATTTGGAATATTTTGACCATGATTTTTTCAAAAAAATTATTTGTCTCTCCCTCTCCTCCACTTTGAGAACTCCAATTACATGTATATTGGATTGCAACATGTATATTGGATTGCTGTGTTTCACAGCTCACTGATGTTCTGTTCATTTTTTTTATTCTTTTTTTTTTTCCTCTGTGACATTTTGGATAGTTTCTATTGCTATGTCTTCAAGTTTTCTAATCCTCCTTCTGCATTGTCTAATCTGCTGTTAATCCCACCTAGTGTACTTTTCATTTTAGACATTTTAGTTTTTATATCTCAAAGTTTGATTTGGGTCTTTTTATAATTTCCACAACTCTACTTAATATACACAATATTTTTTCCTTGGAATATAATTATAATAGCTCTTCCAATGCCCTTATGTACTAATTCCATCATATGTGTCGTTTCTGAGTCAGTTTCAATTCATTTTTTTCCTTTTCATATAGTTTATATTTTCCTACTTCTTTGTGTCCTTCATGATTTTTTAATAGGATGCTAGAAAATGTGAATTTTGGGTACTGCATATTTTTTATTCCTGTAAATATTTCTGAACGTTAAGATGTAGTTACTTGGAAGTATTTTGATCTTTTCAAGGCTAGCTTTTAAATTTGTTATGTGGGGTCAGAACAGTGTTTAATCTAGAGCTAGTTTCCCATTCGTGAAGTAAAACCATTTTGTGTATTTCAGAATGCCCCATGACTTGAGAGGTTTTCTATTCTAGTTATTGGGAACAGGACTATTTCTGGTCCTGTTTGAGCTCTGATGATTTATCCCTCTAATCATTTGGGGTGATTCTTTCCCCAGCCTTGGGTAGTATACTGTGTAACAAATTGCCCCAAAACTTAGCAACTTAAAATAACAGACATTTACTTCTCCCAATTTCTGTGAGTCAGAAATTTGGGCATAGCTTAGTTTGGTGCTTCTGACTCAAGACCTCTTATGAACCAGCTACTTGGGAGGCTGAGGCAGGAGGGTCATTTGAGTCCAGGAATTCAAGACCAGCTTGGAAAACATAGCTGGACTCCATCTAAAAAAAAAAAAAAATCTCTTGAGGTTGCCATTGTCAGCCAGGTTGTGGTCTCATCTGAAGGCTCATCTGGGAGGGACCCGCTTCCAGGCTAACTCACATGGCTATTGGCCAAGTGTCTGGCCTCATGGGTGTCTCTACAGGGCAGTTTGATGACATGCTTCCCAAGAATGAGAGAGAGCAACAGAGAACATGCCCAAGATGGAAGCCACAGTTTTTTTATAACCTAATCTCAGAAATAAAATCTCATCACTTCTGCTGTATCCTGTTAGACGTGAGCCCAACCCACACTTAATGGGAGGGTATTACACAAGTGTGTGACTAGTAGGAGGTGGAGTTCACTGGTGGCCATCTCAGAGGCTGCCTACCACTGGTAGTTTCCCAATACACATGTGCTGATTAATACTCAGCTGAGCTTCAGGGGAAACTCTCTGCAGATCTTTGGAGTTCTGTCTCTATGCAGCTCTCTTTTCTCTGGTTCCCTGCTCTGTGGACTCTAGCTGCCTTGCCCTCCCCTGACTATGTCTTCTGTCTCATCAATTCAAGGAGATTGTTGGGCTCCATCTGAGTTCCCCCTCCCTGCACCACGGCCCAGAAAATCTTTAGGCAGCAAGCTGGGGCAGTAGTAGGGCTCACCTCATTTGTTTTCTGTCTTGCATCATGGATGATTGTCCTTTATTGCCTGATATTCAATGTCTTTTTTTTTTTTTGAGACAGGGTCTCACTCTGTCACCTAGGCTGGAGTGCAGTGACCCATTCATAGCTAATTGCAGCCCGGACCTCCTGGGCTCAAGCAGTCCTCCCGCCTCTCCTGAGTAGCTGGGACTATAGGCATGAGCCACCACACCCACCTAATTTTTTATCTTTTTGTAGAGATAGAGTCTCACTATGTTGCTCAGGCTGGTCTTGAACTCCTGGCCTCAAGGGATCTTCCCACCTCAGCCTCCCAAAGTGCTGAGATTACAGGCATGAGCCACCGCATCCATCCTTCAATGTCTTTAAAACAATTTTTTCCATAAATGTTGCCCAATATTTTCAAGTAGAAGAGAAAACTTAGTCCCTGTTATTCCATCTTGGCTGGAAGCAAAAGCAGAAGTCTAGATCTATGTTTTTAATGGTTGAGTTTTATTCTATTATATGCATATATCGTAATTAATTTAATTACCTTTTACAGATATTTTGAATTCTTTTTCAAATGTTTACCCTACTGTGGCAGATTTCCTGGTGTGTTTATCTTTGCATCTGTGTGCAAGGAAATCTGTTAGACAAATTCTGAGAATTACTGGATCAAATAGTTCAGCGGTCCCCAACCTTTTTGGCACCAGAGGCTGGTTTCGTGGAAGACAATTTTTTCACAGATGGGGGCAGGTGGTAACGGTTTTGGAATGAAACTGTTCCACCTCTGATCATCAGGCATTAGATGGAGCACACAACCTAGGTGCCTCTCATGCACAGTTCTCAATAGGGTTTGTGCTCCTATGAGACTCTAATGCCGCCACTGATCTGACAGGAGGTGGAGCTCAGGTGATAATGCTCATGCACCTGCCACTCATCTCCTGCTGTACAGCCTCATTCCTAACAGGCCACGGACCTGTACCAGTCCATGGCCAGGGGATTGGGGACCCCTGAAATAGTTAATCCAGTGCATACTGGCTACATACATTTAAAACGTTGGTAGATATTGTTGAAGTGCCTTTCCGAAAGATCAAACTCAGGGCTTTTTATATGTGTTTTGTTAAGCCAGACCTACTGCTGGTGGAATTTGGATTTATTCCCATTAACATTAATTTGAGGGGCCAGGCATGGTGGCTCACACCTGTAATCCCAGCACTTTGGGAGGCCGAGGTAGACGGATCACGAGGTCAGGAGATCAACATCATCCTGGCTAACACGGTGAAACGCTGTCTCTAATAAAAATACAAAAAAATTAGCCGGGCATGGTGGCGGGCGCCTGTAGTCCCAGCTACTTGGGAGGCTGAGGCAGGAGAATGGCGTGAACTTGGGAGGTAGAGCTTGCAGTGAGCCGAGATCAAGCCACTACACTCCAGCCTAGGTGACAGAGCAATACTCCATCTCAAAAACAAAAAAACAAAAACGAAACAAAACAAACAAAAGACATTAATTTGAAGAGTTGATTCTCATACTAGAGATTTTTTTTTCTTTTTTTTTTTTTTGAGATAGAGTCTTGCCCTGTCACCCAGGCTGGAGTGCAATGGCACGATCTTGGCTCCCTGAAACCTCTGCCTCCCAGGTTCAAGCAATTCTCTTGCCTCAGCCTCTGGAGTAGCTGGGATTACAGGCATGCACCACCATGCCCAGCTAATTTTTTGTATCTTTAGTAGAGATGGGGTTTCACCATGTTGGCCAGGCTGGTCTCGAACTCCTGACCTCATGATCTGCCCGCCTCGGCCTCCCAAAGTGCTGGGATTATAGGCATGAGCCACCACACCCGGCTGGAGATCTCTTTTTTAATCAATGTTCTTGACGTATAATTTTTATATAATAGAGTGCACATATTTTATGTGTATAGTTAAATCACAAATTAGAAAAAAAATTCTTTTTGAGACAAGGTTTCACTTTGTCACCCAGTCTGGAGTGCAGTGGCATGAACATGGCTCAATGCAACCTTGACCTCCCAGACTCAAGTAATCCTACCACTTCAGCCTCCTGAGTAGCTGGGACTACAGTCACATGCCACCACACCCTGCTAATTTTTGTATGTTTTGTAGAGGCGGGGGTTTGCCATGTTGCCCAGACTGGTCTCGAACTCCTGAGCTCAAGCAATCCTCCTGCCTTGGCCTTCCAAAGCGTGGGATTACAGTGGCGTGAGCCACTGTGCCTGGCCATAGTTCCATGACAAATTTATACCTCTACAATCAAGTTATAGAACATTTCCATCACCCCACAAAGTTCCCTTGTGCCGCCTCCCAGTCAATCTCTACCCCTCACCCTTGCCCTAGGCAACCATCGATTTGTTTTCTATCATTATAGGTTAGATTTGTCTTCCTATGGTTTCATATAAATGAGATCATACAGGCCAGGCGTGGTGGCTCATGCCTGTAATCCTAGCACTCTGGGAGGCCGAGGCAGGTGGCTCACGAGGTCAGGAGATTGAGACAATCCTGACTAACACGGTGAAACCCTGTCTCTACTAAAAATACAGAAAATTACCTGGGCGTGGTGGCGGGCGCCTGTAGTCCCAGCTACTCGGGAGGCTGAGACAGGAGAATGGCGTGAACCTGGGAGGTGGAGCTTGCAGTGAGCAGAGATCGCACCACTGCACTCCAGCCTGGGCGACAGAGCGAGAATCCTCTCAAAAATAAATAAATAAATAAATAAATAAATAAATAAATAAAGATCATACAGTATGGACTCTTGTATCTGGCTTCTTTTACTTAGCATGCTGAGTAGTTTGCTCCTTTGTATTTCTGAATTATATTTCCTTCGAGTTTTTTTTTATTTCATTTTAAGAGATGAGGTCTTTCTATGTTGCCCAGGCTGAACTTGAGCTCCTAGGCTCAAGCAATCCTCCTACCTCAGCCTCCTGAGTAGCTAGGACTCAGGTGTGCACCACTGCAACTGGCTCTTGGTGATCTTTTTAAATAACTCTCATGGAGGGCCTATTATATGCCGGCGCTGTGCTAGGCATATCACATACTTTATCTGCAATTCTTTTTTTTGAGGCAAAGTCTTACTGTTGCCCAGACTGCACACAGTGTTGTAAACACAGCTCACTACAGCCTCAACTTCCTGGGCTCATGCAATCCTTCCATCTCAGTGTCCCCAGTTGCTAGAGCTACAGGTGTGCACCAGCATGCCTGGCTAATTGTTTAATTTATTGTAGAGATGAGGTCTTGCCATGTTGCCTAGGCTGGTCTTGAACTCCTGGGCTCAAGTGATCCTCTACTTTGATCTCCCAAAGTGCTGGGATTACAAACGTGAACTACCATGCACAGCCTGTAATTCTTACAATAGTTCTATGAGGGCTCTGATGCTTATATGACTTGTCCAAAGTTCCATGACCAGTCATCCATTTATCTCTTATTGCTGACTCTGCCCCAATTTGAAAGCCCAGTTTGAAGGCCAGGATAAATATGGTCTGTTAATGGAATGAATCCAAGAGACCTGAGTTCAAATCCAAGCTTTAACCTTTTTCTGGGTGACTTGAGCTCTCTGCTGTTCATCTTATCTCTTAAAGTGTGTTAATCACCTTTCTCCAGATGTAATAGATGTAAAGGCTCTAGCGCAGGGCCTGCCACCCAGGGACATTACATGGAGGCCACAGTGTTTTATCTTTCTTTTTTTTAAAAAAAATTTCCCCATGTGCTAGACCATCCAGGCAGGTTCCTGTGATAAGCTTCAACTACTACCACCATAACCATCATATATGCAAAGATCCATAAGTATCTTTTCCTGTGCTTTCTCTAACAGAATACTCTCCTATGGAAAGATTTAAGGAATTCCAGATCAAATCATATCCTCTGCAAGACTTTAGCTCCTTGAAACTTCTGCATCTCAAAAAAGCCTGTGGGCTACAGGGGACAAGCTTCAGCAGGAAGATCAGAACCTCAGGAGACACTCTCCCCAAGATGCTGGGCCCGAAGATCCAGTAAGCTCAGCCCTTGGCAGATAGATGGGTCCAGATTGTGGTTGCAAAGGGAGATAATACTTATATGGCAGAATGTCAGGGATGCGGATAAGGGGCAAAGGTGGAGGACACAGGTCAATCCCAAAGGGTTGTGCATGAGGCAACCTAGAGATGTCCTGGGTCTGAGAGCCAGGACCTGCATTCTCCACCTGTAACTCACAAGGCTACGTCAGGCATTCAGCCACTTCTTTTCTCAGGGCCTCAGTAACCCATTTAAGGAAGAAGGGGCTGGACATATCTTCTGGCTCTGACATTCTGTCAGTCTGTGTGTTTCTGGGCCCTTTTGATTCTGAGCTGCTTCAGAAAATTCTGTCCATCTAAGGAAGGCAGTTACAGCATAGTAGATAAGAGCCTGTGTTTGGAATTAATCCTGGCTTGGCCACTTATTTTAGCTCTGTGTCCCCAGGCAAGGGACTTGACCTCTCTAAGCTGTATTTCTTGGTAGATAATAGCATCTAAGTCTTGGGGTTGTTGCAAGCCAGCAATTAAATGAGATAATGATAATTATAGTTAACACTTACAGAATATTTTTTGTAGCTGGGCATAGTGGCACATACCTGTAATCCTAGCTACTCAGGAGGCTGACACAGGAGGATCGCTTGAGCCTAGGAAGTTGAGGCTGCATGCAGTGAGCTGTGATCATGTCACTGTACCCCAGCCTGGGCAACAGAACAAGACCCTGTCTCTTTTTTTTGTTTTTTGTTTTTTGAGATGGAGTCTTGCACCGTTGCCCAGGCTGGAGTGCAGTGGCGCGATCTCTGCTCACTGTAAGCTCCGCCTCCCGGGTTCACGCCATTTTCCTGCCTCAGCCTCCCGAGTAGCTGGGACTACAGGCACCTGCCACTGTGTCTGGCTAATTTTTTTGTATTTTTAGTAGAGACGGGGTTTCACCGTGTTAGCCAGGATGGTCTCGGTCTCCTGACCTCGTGATCCGCCCACCTCGGCCTCCCAAAGTGCTGGGATTACAGGCATGAGCCACCGCGCCCGACCGACCCTGTCTCTTAAAAAAAGAAGAAAAAGAAAAAGAAAAAGAAAACAGGCTGGGCGTGGTGGCTTATGCCTGTAATCCCAACACTTTGGGCGGCTGAAGCGGGCGGATTGCCTGAGGTCAGGAGTTCGTGACCAGCCTGGCCAACATGGTGAAACCCCGTCTCTACTAAAAATACAAAAATTAGCTGGGTGTGGTGGCGGACGCCTGTAGTTCCAGCTACTTGGGAGGCTGAGGCACAAGAATCGCTTGAACCCAAGAGGCGGAGGTTGCAGTGAGCTGAGATCACGCCACTGTACTTCAGCCTGCGCAACAGAGCCAGACTGCATCTCAAAAACAAAACAAAACCCGTTTTCTGTGCCCAGTACTGAATTATCTAATTTAACCTCTGTAACAACTCTACGAGTACTATTATAATCATTCCCATTTTTCAGGTGAGAAAACCAAGGTACGGGGAGAGATTAAGTTGTTTGTTCCGGGTTGCGCAGGTAGAAAGTGGCAGAGCCAGGATTCAAACCTGAGCAGCTCAGTGTTGTTATCGGTATGATTGTCACGACTGGTATGAGGCAGATGCACATTGGGGTGCTGTGCTTTTGTTTTTTCTGGAGAGACCGAAGAGCAGAAGAGGAGACTCAGTGGGGACCAGCCTAGAATCAGCTCATTGCTGGGCCCAGAGCAGCACAGCCCCCTCCCCCTGCTACTTTTGAAATTGAAGTGTCATAATGAGACTAACAATGGCACCAGTGTCACAATCCCTGCATTCCTACAAGGGCCACTTCACGTGAGTCCTTTGCCTGTTAACATTTCCAAGCTCCTGGCCTCCATAACGAGCACCCTGTGACTTTTGAGCTGTTATGGATAATCCTTCTGAAGAATCTAGGTTGCAGTGAGCCAAGATTGTGCCACTGCACTCCAGCCTGGGCGACAAGAGCAAAACTCTGTCTCAAAAAAAAAAAAAAAAAAAAAGAAAAGAAATTCCTTGCTCTTGGCTGGGCGCAGTGGCGCACGCCTATAATCCCAGCACTCTGGGAGGCCAAAGCAGGTGGATCACTTGAGGCCAGGAGTTTGAGACCAGCCTGGGCAACATTGTGAAACCCTGTCTCTGCTAAAAATTAGCCGGGCATGGTGGTGGGTGCCTGTAGTCCCTGCTACTTGGGAGGCTGAGGCATGAGTATCACTTGAACTCCAGAAGTGGAGGTTGCAGTGAGCAGAGATCCCATCAGTGCACTCGAGCCTGGCGACAGAATGAGACTCCGTCTCAAAGAAAAAAAAGAAAAAAAAAGAAAGAAATTCCTTCCTCATGCTGAGCATGAGAGGGCCAGCCTGGACTTCCCACCCATTAGGCCTGGCTTGGCTGCACGGGATCATCAGCCCCTGCCTCCAGGAGAACAGCCCTCAGGTGTTTAAGGGGAGGGCCTGTATCACCTTCCTCTCCCAAGTCTCCTCTTTCGCACCCTCCAATTCCTGACAATGGGAGTCAGGGCTTGATTTTGAGTTTTCTTGCCTTCTGGGGAGTTGTGAATTCCCCAGGGAGGGGAGCCCTCCATGTGCAGAAGAGTGAGGGCTGATTAGCCAGGGCCTCAGGAGCAGACTGTGTTACAGATGAGCTCTCTAACAAGCTGTCACATTGCAGATCCAGGCCTGCTCAGTCGATCAAATGTGCCATGATCAATACCAAGCTTGGTGAGCTCCCCAAGGAGGCTGCAGTGGGGGCCTACGTGAAGGTGCACACTGTGGAGCAGGGAGAAATTTTGGTGAGTGTGCCAAGAGCTTTGTTCACCATGGAGTACGTAACATGAATGGGCTGGAATGTTAAGTAATGACAGTAAAGGTTTAAAAACACTTCCCTCCATATTTGATGATATTAAGGAATTATGTTGATTTGTAAAGATGTGATAAGAATAGGCCGGGCGCGGTGGCTCACACCTGTAATCCCAGCACTATGAGAGGCCGAGGTGGGCAGATCACAAGGTCAGGAGTTCGAGACCAGCCTGACCAACATGGTGAAACCCCGTCTCTACTAAAAATACAAAAATTAGCTGGGCATGGTGGTGTACGCCTGTAATCCCAGCTGAATCCAGGAACAAGGCAAAGATGTTCCCTCTTACCACTCCTATTCAGCATTGTATTGAAAGTCCTAGCTAGTCCATTCAAGAAAAGGAAATAAAAGGTATACAGATTGGGAAGTAAGAAATAAAGCTATCTTTGTTTGCAGATAACATTATTGTCTATGTAGATAATTCCAAACAATTTTTTTAAAAAGAAAAACCTCCTGAAACTAATGAGATTATAGCAAGGTCACAGGATACAAAATTAATATAGAGAGTCCATTGCTTTCCTTATACCAGCAATGAACAATTGGAATTTGACATTTAAAAACACAATACCAGCTGGGCACAGTAGCCCCAGCACTTTGGGAGGCTGAAGCGGGCGAATCACTTGAGGTCAGGAGTTCGAGACCAGTCTGGCCAACATGGTGAAATTCCGTCTCTGCTAAAAATACAAAAATTAGCTGGGGCCAGGCATGGTGGCTCACGCCTGTAATCCCAGCACTTTGGGAGGCTGAGGCAGGTTGGATCACTTGAGATCAGGAGTTCAAGACCAGACTGGCCAACATGGTGAAACCCCATCTCTACTAATAATACAAAAATTAGCCAGGCATGGTGGCACACACCTGTAATCCCAGCTACTCGGGAGGCTGAGGCAAGAGAATCACTTGAACCTGGGAGGCGGAGGTTGCAGTGAGCTGAGATCGTGACGTTGCACTAAAGCCTGGGGGACAAGAGTGAAACTCCGTCTCCAAAAAAAAAAAACCAAAACCCAAACCAAAAAGCCAGGTATGGTGGCAGGCACCTGAAATCCCAGCTATTTGGGAGGCTGAGGCACAAGAATTGCTTGAATTCAGGAGGCAGAGGTTGAAGTGAGCTGAGATTGTGCCACTGCACTCCTCTTGGGTGACAAGAGCGAAACTCCATCTCAAAAAAAAAAATTAATAACAAATAAATAAATTACCTAATATTTGTACAGAATCTAATTTCTAAAGAATTCAATTTCTAGGCCAGGCATCGTGGCTCACGCCTGTAATCCCATCACTTTGGGAGGCCACCTGAGGTTGGGAGTTTGAGACCAGCCTGACCAACATGGAGAAACCCTGTCTCTACTAAAAATGCAAAATTAGCCAGGCATGGTGGACACCTGTAATCCCAGCTACTCGGGAGGCTGTGTCAGGAGAATTGCTTGAACCTAGGAGGCGGAGGTTGCAGTGAGCTGAGATCGCACCATTGCACTCCAGCCTGGGCAACAAGAGTGAAAATCCATCTCAAAAAAAAAAAAAAAAAAAGAATTCAATTTCTAAGGAATCCATTATGAAAAGGCTAAATATTGCATGATTCCAATTCTATGACATTCTGGAAAAGAAAAACACTATAGAGATAGTAAAATTATCAGTGGTTGCAAGAGGTTTGGAGTTCAGGAGATGGGATGAATAGGTGAAGCACAGGGGACTTTTAGGGCAGTAAAATTATTCTCTATGGTACTGTAATGGTGGATACAAAAGCATTTGTCAAAACCCATTTAATTTTACAGCACAAAGAGTGAATCTTAATGTATGCAATTTGTTAAAAAAGAAAAAAATCAGCCAGGAATAGTGGCTCACGCCTGTAATCCCAGCACTTTGGGAGTACGAGGCAGGCGGATCACAAGATCAGGAGATTGAGACCATCCTGGCTAACATGATGAAACCCCGTCTCTACTAAAAATACAAAAAATTAGCCAGGCGTGGTGGTGGGTGCCTTTAGTTCCAGCTACTTGGGAGGCTGAGGCAGGAGAGTTGCTTGAACCCGGGAGTTGGAGCTTGCAGTGAGCAGAGATCGCGCCACTGTACTCCAGCCTGGGCAACAGAGCGAGACTCCATCTCAAAAAAAAAACAAAAGAAAAAAAAAGAAAAAAATCATCCAGGAGGTCAGTGGATCTGAGGAAGGAATACAAACTATGACAAGATAATCTAACCATTACAAATGTATGAAACAATCTCTTTGAAGGAGTTGGGGGGAAAAGATGCTGACTTAAGTAACTTTGGAAATGAGTGGAGCTGGTAAGACTAAAGCAAAAGGAACTGTGTCTGAGCACTGTGCCCTAGTGATAAAGCTGTTTCTCATGAAGGTAGGGATTAACAATACTTCTACTACTATACATGTACACAGTGTTAACACTGAAATAAATCAGTTCAGTAAATGGATGGCAGAGGGTGGGAGCCAGGTTTTTCACAATTTAAGCAGGAATATATAGAAAGCAGGGGGAGCCTAGAATGCTCCATGTAGTAATGGATTAGAGTTGAAAACATCAGTAGACACTCAAATTTAGCTCAATATATACTTACAGATAATTATGTATAGAAATATGTATAGGTAGGCCAGGCGTGGTGGCTCACGCCTGTAATCCCAGCACTTTGGGAGGCTGAGGAGGGCGGATCACGAGGTCAGGAGATCGAGACCATCCTGGCTAACGCAGTGAAACCCTGTCTCTACTAAAAATACAAAAAAAATTAGCCGGGCATGGTGGCAGGCACCTGTAATCCCAGCTACTCAGGAGGCTGAGGCAGGAGAATGGCGGGAACCCGGGAGGCAGAGCTTGCAGTGAGCCGAGATTGTGCCACTGCACTCCAGCCTAGGTGACAGAGCAAGACTCCATCTCAAAAAAAAAAAAAAAGAAATATGTATAGGTATGAGTGGAAACATACAACTGTTTTGCTCTGTCAGATAATAGGGCCTAAAAGAAATGATACCCTTCCAGCAATGAGTACACTTAACACTTGGATCTTGGTTGGTTTCTTTTCTTTCTTTCTTTCTTTCTTTCTTTCTTTCTTTCTTTTTTTTTTTTTTGACAGAGTCTTGCTCTGTCACCCAGGCTGGAGTGCAGTGGCGCCATCTCGGCTCACTGTGACCTCTGCCTCCTGGGTTCAAGTGATTCTCCTGCCTCTGCCGCCTGAGTAGCTGGGATTACAGGCACGCGCCGCCATGCCTGACTAACTTTTTGTATTTTTAGTAGAGACGGGGTTTCACCATGTTGGCCAGGCTGGTCTGGAACTCCTGACCTCGTGGTCCGCCCACCTCGGCCTACCAAAGTGCTGGGATTACAGGCATGAGCCACTGGACCTGGCCTCTTTTATTCTTTTTAAGAGACAGGGTCTTGCTCTGTCACTCAGGCTGGAGTGCAGTGGCAAGTGATCATGGGTCACTGCAGCCTTGAACTCCTGGGCCCAACCAACCCTCTCACCTCAGTATTCTGAATAGCTGAGACTACAGGTGTGCGCTGCCATGCCCAACTAATTTTTTTTATTTTTTGTTAGAGACAGGGTCTCACTGTGTTGCCCAGGCTGGTCTGGAACTCCTGGCCTCAAGCAATACTCCCACCTTGGCCTCCCAAAGGGCTGGGATTACAGGCGTGAACCATAGTGCCTGGCCTCCATACTGTTTTTCATGATGGCTGTACTAATTTGTATTCCCACCAATAGTGTGTGAGGGTTCCCTTTTTTGTAAATATTTGCCAACATTTGTCATATTTTGTCTTTTTGATAGTAACCATTTTAACAGGTATGACTCAACATCTCATTGGATTTTCAATTTGTATTTCCATGATGATCAATGATGTTGAGCATTTTTTTCATATACCTGTTGGTCTTTGTATGTCTTCCTTTGAGAAATGTCTATTCAGAGTTTTTGCCCACTTCTTAACCAGGCTATTTGATTTCTTGAGACTGTGTTGTTTAAGTTCATTATACATTTTAGATATTATCCCCTTATCAGATGTACGGCTTACAAATATTTTCTACCATTCTTTAGGTTGCCTTTTTACTTTGTTGCTTGTTTTCTTTGCTATGCAGGAGCTTTTTAGTTTGATGCAATCTCATTTGTCTATTTTTGCTTTTGTTGCCTGTGTTTTTGGGGTCATACCCCCCAAAAAAACCATTGCCCAGGCCAATGTCAAGAAACCAGATCATGATTTCTAATACAATTTCTCAATGAAAGGAACAAGGGCTCTTTGGAAGAATGGTTCAATCTAGGACTAGGGCAGGAAATACACAGGATGAGTCTAGAACATATTGTAAATGCCAGAAAGTAAGGAAGAGCTAGGGGAGGGGGCAGGAACTACTTTAATATGGGAGCATGTCCAAGGGACATGGGGGCCACCTAAAAGATCTCCCAATGGTCAAAGCTGAAACAATTTGAACAACAAAATAAAGCAGTGTTGGATTATAACCAAAAGTACAAAATAAACATTCATGAGTGCATATTGATATAAATGAATTAATAATGAATTAATAAATGGAGGAGAAGAGACAAATCTCCCTGCAGAATAAATTTCAAGCAATTTGTGTAGATGCGCTGTCTTAAAGGAGAGAGTGCCTAACTCTCCACTTCAATGTGGGTCATGCATAGGACTTCCTTCCAAAGAGTACAGTATGGCAAGCGGGGAATGAAGTAACTTTACAATGGAAAAAATCTGAAAAACACAGCCAGATCATCAAGGCCAACATCAACAGTAAAACATCATGTTAATAGTATTGTCCCTTGACAGGATGTGATGAAAATGTCATTTAACCTCTGTGGCCATCCTCTCAATATCTTATAACTCCTATCTAATCATGAGACATGATTAGAGGAAAAACATGAGACAAATTTTAACTGTGGCATCCCACAAAATACTCAATGAGTACCCTCAAAACTGCCAAGGTCATCAAAAATGGCCTGAGAAAATGCCACAGCCAAGAGGAGCCTAAAGAGCCCTATTATTAAATGTAATGTTGTATCCTGGATAAGATAGTGGAATAGAAAAAGGGCATTAGGTGAAACAGGAAATCTAAGCAACTCATTGACTTTAGCTAACAATAATGTAGCAGTAGAGGTTCACTAATTTTAACAAAGACATACCAATGTAAGATGTGGGAAACTGGATGTGGGGTATATGGGGACTCTCTGTACTATCTTCTCAATTTTCCTGTAAATCTAAAACTGTTTTAAAAAATAAGACCACCAGGCCGGGCACAGTGGTTCATGCCTGTAATCCCAGCACTTTGGGAGGCTGAGGCAGGTGGATCACCTGAGGTTGGGAGTTTGAGACCAGCCTGGCCAACATGGTGAAACCCTGTCTCTACTAAAAATACAGAATTAGCCAGGTGTGGTGGCACACACCTGTAACCCTAGCTACTTGGGAAGCTGAGGCAGGAGAATCGCTTGAACCCAGGAGGCGGAGGTTGCAGTGAGCCAGGATTGTACCACTGCACTCCAGCCTGTGTGACAGAGTAAGACTCTGTCTCAAAAAAAAAAAAAAAAAAAGGAATCCAAGGCTGGGCATGGTGGCTCATACCTGCTGAAGCCCAGGAGTTCAAGACCAGCTTGGGCAACAAAGGGAAATCCTGTCTCTACAAAAAATTAAAAAGTTAGCTGGGCATGGTGACATTTGCCTATGATCCCAGCTACTTGGGAGGGTGGGGTGGAAGGATTGCTTGAGCCTGTGAAGTCAAGGCTGCAGTGAGCCATGATTGTGTTACTGTACTTCAATCTGAACAATAGAATGAGAGCCTGTCTCAAAAAAAAAAAAAAAAAAATGCAGTTGTGGGAGCGAGGGCAGTATGGATGACCACGCTTGGCTATGAGCTGATCACTATGGAAGCTGGGTGGCAGGTGCCAGAGCTGAATGAGAGGAGGAGGAGCAGTGTGCGGGTGCAGAGGTAGGGCGGGAGAAGGGATTTCAGGAGGAGCAATGGGCCTCGGCCTCCCTGTGCCTGCAGAGGGCTGTCTCCTGAAGCCTCATGTGTAACCACATGAGCATCATGTGGTTACACATCAGCATCATGCTTCACATCAGCATCTGGGAAACTGTTCCCTCACCAAGCCCTCTCCTCTGTTCCTCTGTCACTATCTCCAAGGTTGTCCTTATGCCATTCTCTGCCTGTGTTATGGTGGACTGTGCATGCTCCTTCCCCCCACTCACACCAGCCTGTATGTCCTCAGGGCTGGGAAGGTCAGTCCAGTACTGTCTGGGAGGTCCAGTCCCTAGCACAGCCCTCTGTCAATGCTGATTATTTTTTAGCTCTTAGAAATTTCTTCCTTTTGTTTAGTAAAACATTGCCTCCTACAACTTTAAACTAGCTCCTCTCCTCTCCCTGCCCTGTTCCCCAAAACAGAAGAAATCCACTTCCTTAGCATGTGATGCCCTTAGGTATTTAAAGAATGCTGTTTTGTTTTTCATTCAGCATTTATGTAGCCAGGCACAGTGCCAGTGTTCTGTTAATTATTTTCATATTCACGCAGAGTGGCCTCCATTCCTTTGGTCATTCTTCAAGGGGCGTAATTTCCAGCCTTCCAGCCTATTGCTCCTCCTGGAAAGCCCTTCTGCCTGCCCCACCTCTGCGCCCACACACCGCTCCTCCTGCCACTCAGCTCTGTCACCTGCCTCCCAGCCTCCATAGTGATCAGCTCACAGCCAAGCGTGGTCACCCACACTCCCCCTGCCCCCACTACTGGATTCATTGTTTTAGTGGTCTTATTTTTTAGAGCAGTTTTTAGATTTACAGAAAAATTGAGAAGATAGTACAGAGAGTCCCCATATGCCCCACACCCAGTTTCCCCTGTTATTAACGTCTTACATTAATACGTCTTTGTTAGAGTTAGTGAAGGTGGTGTCTGCTTCACTTCAATTTGTTAATGTTTCAGAGTAAGGTGCTCAGAGCTGAACACAGGGCACTAAGGGACATGGAGGCCTGGGCAGGATGGAGGCATGAGGACGGAAAAGGCCTTGCTCAGTTTGGTAGGCAGTGACAAGAGGGGAGGCTGTGTCAGGAACAGGAACAACAGGGTCTGTTTTGTCCAGGCCCTGCAATGCTGGAACAGGGAATAAGGCCTTGATTTCCTAGAAGTCCTGGAAGGCTTTGGGTGGGGACTTAGCTCAAGGACCTGGCTGCTGCTTCCCACATAGGGCCAGCACATAGAAAGCCTTCAACAAATATTTGTTAACATGACCCCTTTGAAGAAAATGTCTGCGGATGCCTTCGTGAGGTGCCTGTGGTAGGACTCTGAGCTCCCTGTGTTGAGGCCCTGGCTTCAGCTGTAGGAGAATGAGAGTGGTAACTGCTTGACTGAACCCGCCCCCTGGAAGGTGGGTCACATCGTCCTCACCCTTGGGAGTAGCAGTGTGGAACTGGGTCAGCCCTGGGAACAGAAGAGGGTGGGGCCTAGGGTGGAGGGACCCAGGTTTTGAGCCAGGAGATATAGGAAGTCCAACTTCTCCAAGGAACAGGCAGGCTGAGGCCTCTGAGGTGGTCAAGACTGGGCAGGCCAGAGCCATGGGCAGCACAGAAGAGAGGTGGCAAGCAGCATTTCTTATTTTCATTTTGCTTCTAATAGTTAGCTGTGTGACCACGGGCAAATCACTTTCCCTTTTTGAATCTATGCCATGGGAAAATGAGGAGATTCATCTGGGGGAGCTGCCACCTTTAAAGTTGTATGGCTCCATTTGGGTCACTCATTCAGCAGATATTCCTTGAGCACCTACCATGCTCCAAGCGTGGCACAAAGTGCCATTGTGGCTGAGTAGACTGACGTAATTCCTGCCATTATGGGGCTTATGATCTAGTCAGGACAGACGACAAACAGATAACTAGTAAATACATAGAAAGTTACAAATCGCTATTGTTAGGAATGGAATGAAAAGCAGGGTGGGTGGGGAGGTTCTTAAATGGGGTAGCTAAGGAAAGTCTGCTCCAAGGAGGTGATGTTTAAGCTGAGACCTGAATGATGAAAATAATAAGCTATGGGACTGGGCACAGTGGCTCACACTTGTAATCCCAGCACTTTGGGAGGCCAAGGAAGGAGGATGGCTGAGGCCAGGATTTCGAGACCAGCCTGGGCAACATGATGAAACCCCATCTCTACCAAAAACAAAAATTAGCCGGGTGTGGTGGTGCACACCTGTAGTCCCAGCTACTCGGGAGGCTGAGGCAGGAGGATCCCTTGAGCCCAGGAGGTTGAGATTGTAGTGAGCTGAAATCATGCAACGGCACTCCAGCCTGGGGACAGAGTGAGACCTTGTCTCAAAAAAAGAAAAAAAAAAAAAAAAAAAGAATAAGCTATGGAACGACCTGGCAGAAAAGTGTTCAAGACAGACAAGCGGCAAGTTCAAGGTTCAAGGCAGGAGGGAGGAGGCGTGTTGGGGGGATTGGAAGGGAGGGCAGAGTGGCTGGAACAGACTAAGCAAGGCAGCAGTGACATGAGGCTGAGATGGAGGGCCTGGAAGGGTGAGACAGCCCAGGCCTTAGGCGGCATGAGATTTATTTGATCCCAGGTGCCTTGGGACCCTGTTTGAAGCATCTAGCCAGAGAAGCAACTGACTCCAGCTGTGTGCATGCAGCAAGTGGGTTGGAGGTGGCTGAGAGAGCAAGCAGGACAGCAGTGCTCCTGAGTGGATCCCTGGTTCAAGGTTGGGCTCTGCCACTTTATGTCTCATTACCTTTGGCAAGCTACTTAACCTCTTTGTGCCTCAGTTTCCTCATTGTAGTTGCTGAAAGCACAGACTCTGAAGACAGACCACCTGATTCAAAGCCTAGGTTTATTGCTTTCCTGATGTGTGATGTTAGACAATTTTCTTTTTCTTTTCTTTTTCTTTCTTTTTTTTTCTTGAGACGGGGTCTCGCTGTGTCGCCCAGGCTGGAGTGCAGTGGCACGATCTCCGCACACTGCAAGCTCCGCCTCCCGAGTTTATGCCATTCTCCTGCCTCAGCCTCCCAAGTAGCTGGGACTACAAGCACCCGCACCACGCCCGGCTAATTTTCTGTATTTTTAGTAGAGACGGGGTTTCACCGTGTTAGCCAGGATGGTCTCGATCTCCTGACCTCGTGATCCGCCCTCCTCGGCCTCCCAAAGTGCTGGGATTACAGGCGTGAGCCACTGCGCCCGGCTGATGTTGGACAATTTTCTTAACCTCAGCATCCTCACCTGTAACATGAGAATAAGAATAGGAGTCAGCTCACTGGATTGTGGTGAGGGTTAAATGGGTTATAGACGCAAAAACTACAAAAGGGCCTGGAATTTAGTGAGTGCTCAATAAATGTTCGTTGGTGCTATTATTACCATTTTATCATCATTGCTATTGTAATTATAAGATGATTGACTGTGGATAGGTAAATTTCCTTTCCTGAACCTCATTTTCCACATCTGAGGATAACCCCCACATCCTAGGATGGTTGTAAGGTGTAAATTCATATATATATATATGTTTCCTCCCCAGAGTAGGAGCTGGCTAAAGAGCAGCCATTCTGGTTTCTGTGCAAGTCCTGGCATTGATTAGGAGGGCCTTTGTTCCCACTGTACTCAACATGAGAGACACACGAGGTGCTTCATGTCCCCCAGAGCACTCTCACACGTGCCATCTCGTGTAGACCCTCAGCAGCTTCAGAGGAAAGGTGGCATAGCTCCATCCCAGTCTTGCCAAAGAGAGACAAAGCCAGGGCTCAGAGCACCCAAAAATTTGTACGTGGTCATATTTCAAGGTCTAGAACCCAAATGGTGGAGGTGGGGAGGGTGTTCCAGATCCCACTTCACATCTCCTTTCAAATTCAGAATCCTTTGGAGACATGTCGATAGATATTCTCACCTGCATTTCACAGGCGAGCAATGGCCCAGGAGGTACCGTGTGCCCCAAATCACATAAGTAAAATTTTAAAATATGGAATCAATCTAAGTGTCCATTAACAGATGAATGGATAAGGAAAATGTGGGACATATACACAATGGAATATCATTCAGCCATAAAAAGGAATGAGATCCTGTCCTTTGCAGCAGCGTGGATGGTACTGGAGGCTGTTATGTTAAGTGGAATAAGCCAAGCACAGAAAGACAAATATTGCATGTTCTCACTCATATGTGGGACCTAAAAACTGGATCTCATGAAGATAGGGAGTAGATTGGTGGTTACCAGAGGCTGGGATGGGGAGGAAGAGAGGGAATGAAAAGAAAGAATATACATGTATTTATTTCCAGTGAACTGTATGCTTAAAAATGGTAAAGATGGTAAATTAGATGTGTATATTGTACTTCAACAACAGCAACTTGGATCCAGGATTAGCCCCAACCCCATGTGTCCTCCACAGAGTGGGCCTCTTGGTTTGTGGCCCTTTTTCTTCTTGAGCCCTATACAGCTGGCATTGGTGGCTCTGGGGCCACTAACCGTTCCTGCCCCTGCCCCTCCTTGCCTCAGCCTTGATTAACAGCTGAGAGGCTGAAGACTGAGCACTGGATTGGGAGTTCAGCAACAAGGATTCTAGTCCTGGCTCTGCCTGTCCCAGGGTGTCTCCTTAAAAAGCGGATTGCACCCTTCATCACGGAAGCAAGTATGCCTGTGGACTTCCATCTCCCTTCCAGATAGAACAAAGTAGGAATTCAAGCCAAGGAACAGGAGGGCAGCTGGAGAGAGGAGGACCTGTGGCCTCCAAAGTCTGTGAGGGATGGAGGAGAAACAGAGGCCTGCAGGAAAGGGTGGGGTGGGTGGCTGCAAAGATAAGGTCTAGAAGAGGACTGGCTGTTTGATTTTTTATTTTACTTTTTTTTTTTTTTGAGTCACAGTTTCACTCTGTCACCCAGGCTGGTGTGCAGTGGCACAATCTTGGCTCACCACAACCTCTACCTCTCTGATTGAAACGATTCCCCTGCCTCAGCCTCCCAAGTAGCTGGGATTACAGGCACCGGCCACCATCACCATGCCCGGCTAATTCTTTTTTTTTTTTCTTTTTCTTTTTCTTTTTTCTTTTCTTTTTTTTTTTTTTTTGAGATGGAGTCTCGCTCTGTCGTCAGGCTGGTGTGCAGTGGCGCAATTTTGGCTCATTGCAACCTCTGCCTCCCAGGTTCAAGCAATTCTCCTGCCTTAGCCTCCCAAGTAGCCGGGACTACAGGCACGTGCCACCATGCCTGGCTAATTTTTTGTATTTTTAGTAGAGATGGGTTTTCACCGTGTTCGTCAGGATGGTCTTGATTTCCTGATCTCGTGATCCACCCGCCTCAGCCTCCCAAAGTTCTGGGATTACAGGCGTGAGCCACTGCGCCCAGCCCTAATTTTTGTATTATTAGTAGAGGTGGGGTTTCACCATGTTGGCCAGGCTGGTCTCAAACTCCTGACCTCAGGTGATCAGCCTGCCTCAGCCTCCCAAAGTGCTGGGATTACCGGTGTCAGCCACCACACCTGGCCTATTTTACTTTTTTGGGATAGTCTCTCGCTCTGTCGCCCAGGCTGGAGTGCAGTGGCGCGATCTTGGCTCACTGCAACCTCCACCTCCTGGGCTCAAGAAATCCTCCCACCTCAGCCTGGGACTACAGGCATGCACTATCACATCTGGCTAACTTTTATAATTTGTGTAGATATGTGGTTTCACCATGTTGCCCAGGCTGGTCTCAAACTCCTGGGCTCAAGTGATCCACCCGCCTGGGCCTCCCAAAGTGCTGGGATTACAGGTGTGAGCCACTGCACCTGGTGCCTAGCTGTTTGATTTTTGTTGTAAGTCCTAAGGAAGAGAAAAGAGATTTGCTCGACAAAAACAAAAACAAAAACAAAACAAAACAAAAAGCTATAATTGGACATTGGGGAAAACTTGAGAGCAATAGTGGCAGTGAGATTGCTGGAATGGGACAGTGGGTAATCTGATTTAGGTGCTCTTCTAATTCCACGGTTAGAGGAATTCCATATGATGTAGCAAAAGGGGCCCAGGATTTCTCCTGCCTGTCATTTGCTCAGTGATCCCAGATAAATTCACCTCCTGTTTGAGGCCTTCTTTTTCCCATCTAGAAAATCTGTGGGTAGGCTGGGCACGGTGGCTCACGCCTGTAATCCCAGCACTTTGGGAGACCGAGGCGGGTAGATCACCTGAGGTCAGGAGTTCGAGACCAGCCTGACCAACATGGAGAAACCCCATCTCTACTCAAAATACAAAAGGTAGCGCATGCCTGTAATCCCAGCTACTCAGGTGGCTGAGGCAGGAGAATCGTTTGAACCTGGGAGGCAGAGGTTGCAATGAGCTGAGATTTGGGCCATTGCACTCCAGCCTGGGCAACAACAGTGAAACTCCGTCTCAAAAAAAAAATAAAAGAAAAAAAAGAATGAAAATCTGCGGGCAGACCTGGCCAGTCTCTGAGGTCTAACTTTCTGTGACTTCTCCCGAGGGTCTTCACCAGGACTTCCTTCCAGAGGGTGAATGCGACACACGACCCTTGATCCTGATGAGCCTGGGAAATGAGTTGATACGGATAAGGAAGGAAATATTTTATGAACTGATTGACAATGATGACGAGATGATAAAAAAGTTGTTAAAGCTCGATATTGCATTCCCCAGGTCAGTACTGGAAATGTGCGTAAGTCCCATCAGGTGAAATGAACAATTATTCACCTGTTATTTTAGTAAAAGAAGGAAAAATATAATACCTGTTGCTGACAAGGGTGAAATGAAACTGGGAGTTGTTGGTACACTCTAGATAGGCTCAATCCTTTTGATAATAATTTTAGCATTACATTTCAAGTGCTATAAAACTGTCCCAACACTTTGAGACAGAGATTCATCTGTGAATTTATAGAGCCGAAATATGGAGAAAGCCCCTGCATTAAGATGTTCATTGCAGGGTCGGGTGCGATGGCTCACGCCTATAATCCCAGCACTTTGGGAAGCTGAGGCAGGCAGATCACTTGAGGTCAGGAGTTTGAGACCAACCTGGCCAACATAGTAAAACCCCATCTCTACTAAAAACCCAAAATTAGCCAGGCGTGGTGGCACATGCCTGTAATCCCAACTACTCAGGAGGCTGAGGTAGGAGAATCACTTGAACCCGGGAGACAGAGGTTGCAGTGAGCTGAGATGGCATCACTGCACTCCAGCCTGGGTAACAGAGTGAAA
This sequence comes from Pan paniscus, assembly GCF_029289425.2. NCBI lineage: Eukaryota > Metazoa > Chordata > Mammalia > Primates > Hominidae > Pan > Pan paniscus. Next base: position 41,760,372 of record NC_073270.2, read on the forward strand.
CTGTGTGTTAAAAAATAATAAGGCTGAGCGTGGTGGCTCACTCCTGTAATCCCAGCACTTTGGGAGGCCAAGGCAAGTGGATCACCTGAGGTCAGGAGTTTGAGACCAGGCTGGCCAACATGGTGAAACCCTGCCTCTACTAAAAATACAAAAATTAGCCAGGCATGGTAGTGGGCCTCTGTAATCCCAGCTACTCAGGAGGCTGATACAGGAGAATCACTTGAACCTGGGAGGCAGAGGTTGAAGTGAGCCAAGATTACACCATTGCACTCCAGCCTGGGTGACAGAGCAAGATTCCATCTCAAAATAATAATAATAATAGGCTGGGCGTGGTGGCTCATGCCTGTAATCCCAGCACTTTGGGAGGCCGAGGCAGGTGGATTACCTGAGGTCAGGAGTTTAAGACCAGCTGGCCAACATGGTGAAACCCTGTCTCTAGTAAACATAGTCTACTAAACACACCACCGGGTGTGGTGGCGGGCACCTTTACTCCCAGCTACTCAGGAGGCTGAGGCAGGAGAGTCACTTGAACCCGGGAGGTGAAGGTTGCAGTAAGCCGAGGTTGCACCTTTGCACTCCAGCCTGGGCAACAAGGGCGAAATCTGTCTCAAACAAAAATAATAATAATAAAAAATAAATAAGATGTTCATAGCAGCCATATTCATAATAGAAAAACAATGACAACAACATTCATGTGTGCCACACTAAGGGGATAGTTTATAAAATTGTGGTGTATTCTCTTGATAGAACATAATTGTTTTATTTAAAAAATGGTAAGCTTAATGGCTCTGTAACAGCAGGGTAAAATGGGTGATATAATGATACTGGAAAAGGGTGGTACAGAATTGTACATGTGCTATGACTATGCCTTTGTAAAACACTTACCCGAGAGAAACCTAGAAGGAAATAAGCAAAAATGACAATGCCTATGGTAAGAGTCGTTTTCTCTGGGAGGTGAGACTAAAGGGGACTTTCTGGTTATATATTCCTCTCACGTTTTATTTTATTTTTATTTACTTATTTTTTTGAGGCAGGTTCTCACTCTGTTCCCCAGGCTGGAGTGCAGTGGCACAATCATGGCTCACTGTAGCCTTGACCTTCTGGGCTCAAGGGATCCTCCCACCTCAGTCTCCTGAGTAGCTGGAACTATAGATGTACACTACAATGCTCAGCTAATTGAAAATTTTTTTGTAGAGATGGGGGTCTCATTACGTTGCCCAAGCTGGTCTTGAACCAGTCCTCCTGCCTTGGTCTTCCAAAATGCTGAGATTTACTTTTATAATTATTAAAAATAAATATGTATCTTGAAAGATTAGATAATTTTTTTTTTTTACTTTTTCATAGTGTCCAAATTTTCTAGAGTGAATGTTAATGCTTTTATAATGGGAACAAATAACTTTTTTAAATGTAAAAATTAATTTATTGCCCAGACCAGTGGTCTCAAAACTGTTTCCATCTCACACTGCTATTACTAAAAAGTGTTCAAGCATGTACTCCCTGGTATGTATATGTAATATAAATAACATCTGTTAATTTGTTTTTATTATATCCACATATAATATTACTGTACCAATATATATTATAAACATATAAAAATTGATCTTTTAAGAGAAAAAGAGAAAGATAAATATAAATGAAATCCTACTATTCACATACTCTAGTGGATCTTGTACATCTCCTGGGTGACATGTCTCTCCACCCCGGCTTTGTTTTGTGTGTGTGTGAGAGAGATGGGGTCTCACTCTGTCATCCAGGCTGGCATGCTGTGGCTGAATCTCAACTCACTGCAACCTCTGCCTCCCGGGCTCAAGTGATCCTCCCACCTCAGCCTCCCCGGTAGCTGGGACAACAGGCAGGCGCCACCATGCCTGGCTAATTTTTTTGTATTTTTTGGTAGAGACGGGGTTTTGCCATGTTGCCCAGGCTGGTCTCAAACTCCTGAGCTCAAAGGATCCACCCACCTTGGCCTCCCAAAGTGCTGGGATTGCATGAGCCACTGCGCCTGGCCTCCACCCCCACTTCGGGACCACCAAGCTAGACTCCCGCAAGAGTCTTATCACGGGTTCCTCCCCTTCAGTCTCCTGCCTGCTGGATTCTTTCTGCACACTGTGTTCTTGTTAAAACCCTAATCTAGTTGTGTTAAACTCCTGCTTGAAACCTTTCAATGGTATCTCACTGCCTATAGGATAAAGTCCAAACTCAGTGCTACCTCAATGACCCACCACAGTCTGACACCCCACTCAAGCCCCCTCCAGCATCTCCTGCCACCTCCAACTCACTCCAGCAGCCCAGGCGGGTTGCCTGCTAGATGCTGCACATACCTTGCCTTTGCCAATGCTGGCCCTTTTGCCTGAAATGCTAACCCCAGTCCTGCCTCCACCCTTTGTGATAAATTCCTGCTCATTCTGTAAGATTCATCTTCTGCAGCAAACCTCCTCAGACTAACCCCAGTTTGGGATAAGTACCCCCTTTCTGCACACTCATAATGTTCTCTACACAGCTCTGTCATTGACCGTATCGTGTTGTCATACAGTTACCTGTTCGCACAGCTCTTTCCCTTCCACCTGATTAAGTGCTTCAGGAAGGCAAGGCTGTGCTTTATCCGCCTTTGGTCTCTAGCACCTGTACAGTGCCCAGCATGCAGAAGGTGCTTAATAAATGTTGACTAAATGTGATGGGCCATACTCATTGCCGAAGATTGAAAAACACTGAACAGCAAAAAAAGACAAAACCCAAATCATTTGCAGTCTTCCAGCAATCCCAGTTAGCATCTTCTGTATTTCCTTTTAGTGTTTTATTCACTTCGTGAATATGTGCCAAATATGCCTTTATTGTCATACTCTGTTTTCATAATGGAGCTCATACTTCTTACACATTTTCTTTACTTGCGGTGATATTGTGGTCAGACACGGTTTTGGCAGCAGGTGTGGGAAGCGAGTGATTCCAATGGTAGAGAAAGGGGGTATGAAGGCAGACAGAGCTGCAGGTGATTCCAGCCCTGGCCAATAAGCACCCAAAAGGCTCTGACGTGAGATCTTCATGACCTTGAGCAGTGTGAGGTCTTCATGACCTTCTCTAGGCTTTTGACTCCAATCAGCAGAACAAGAAAATTAGAGTAGATCAGTATTTTTTAAAGTATGAACATATTCCACAGGAGGGTTACAGGATGATTTTAGGTGGCTCACAGATTGACGTTTTTAGTTTTAACATTTATGTATTTATTTATGTGAATTAGAAAAAGCAGCATGACTAACTTACTAACTGTGTGATCTGACAGATCTTGTTGCTTAAGACAAAGTTAAAGTAAATATTTAAGTAAAAGGAACTGAACAGGTTGAAGGAAAATCATTTGTAATTTTTTTTTTTTTTTTTTTTTTAGACAGAGTCTTGCTTTGTCACCCAGGCTGGAGTGCAGTGGTGTGATCTTGGCTCACCGCAAACTCTGCCTCCTGGGTTCAAGTGATTCTTCTGCCTCAGCCTCCCAAGTAGATGGGATTACAGGCGCCGCCACCACACCTGACTACTTTTAGTAGAGACGGGGTTTCACCATGTTGGCCAGGCTGGTCTCGAACTCCCAACCTGAGGTGATCCGCCCACCTCGGCCTCCCAAAGTGCTGGGATTACAGGTGTGAGCCACCGTGCCCAGCCCGGAAAATCATTAATAAATTTAAAGAGCAGATGATATGTAGATAAGGCCAACACTGGGGCAGTCTTGTGAGAAAAACAAGCTGAAAAATACTGGTGGTTCCTTCTGGTTCAAGGATGCCACACTTCTCTGATTCCTGGGTATTACCAATATAGGAAATGGCCATTTAGACCTGCCACTCAAAAAAGGGTTTAAGGAGCCTTAGCTCCTTGCATATTGCCTGGCACATGATGGGGATCAGTTAATATCTGTTGAATGGAAATTCATAAAAGGTTTACATAGAGTTGAGCGGGGGCAGATGGAACATTCGGCATCCGCCCTTCTCAGTCAGCATTTGCGGCCCTCATCTAGAATGCTGACCCACAGAATTCTGTCTTATTCATTAATCGTTGAACTCATGCCTTTCTAGACTGCTAAAACAGGCAGAAAACATATCCATTATCTAGCTCAAATCCCTCACGTTTTAACCGAAGACTCTGAGATCCTGAAGATCACAGAGCCGGTGGCAGAGGTACCTGTCCTGTGAATAGCGCAGGCTGGTTATCCTGAAAATCACCCCTACAGAGCACAGGGCGGCCCATGTGGGGTAGAATGCATGGCTGCATCCACAAGAAAGTCAGGAAATCCCCAAGGCCAAAGTGAAGAGGATCACCCAAAACAGACAGACAGTATGAACTAATGCTGGGGATTGCCCAGGAGGGCTTAAGGGCGTCACGGGCTGATTTTTTTTTTTTTTTTTGGGACGGAGTCTCACTCTGTCGCCCGGGCTAGAGTGCAGTGGCGTGATCTCAGGTCACTGCAATGTCCCCCCACTGGGTTCAAGTGATTCTTGTGGCTCAGCCTCCTGAGTAGTTGGGATTACAGGCGTGTGCCACCACACCTGGCTAATTTTTGTATTTTTAGTAGAGACAGGGTTTCACCATCTTGGCCAGGCTAGTCTCAAACTCCTGATCTGAAGTCATCCACCCGCCTGGTCTCCTAAAGTGCTGGGATTACAGGCATGAGCCACCGCACCCAGCCATGGGTTGATTTTTTAAAGCCTGAAAGGACAGATGCAGCTTTCAGTTCAAGTGAGACAGGGGATTGGAACTGAGACCCATGTGTGAAGCTAAGGCTACTCTGTTAAGTGAAAAAGTAGACTAGAAATCAATGTGACCATCAGCATCAGGAAGTGACATGGAGTCTTGTCTGTCCTAGCTTAGAATCTAGGTTAAAAAAAAATTATCCCCTAAGAATTAGTCATCACATGCTTGCCCCCTCCTAGGTTTTGGTGAATCCCTTAGCCTCACCCCAATTTCTATGTTTCTGAAATGGAGTGGTTGTGAAAATTAAATGAGTTCACAAATGTAAAGTGCTTGACACATGGTAAGTTCTAAGTCTGAGTGAGATGTTGTTGTTATTTATTATGTAAGAAATTGAGAGTTAATGGAACTTTTTAAGTGAGGACTACCCAGTAGTGTGCTCATGGATGTTTAACAACCAGCTCTCCAAGATGCCGGAGGAGGACCCTGGCTTGCAGTGTTTGCTGATTTCCATAGTGTAAATACTCCCACCATGGCCAGTTTCAAAGTACCAACCTGCTGCCACAAGCATGGAGTTGAGAAGAGGTGCACATGGTCAGCTTTCATGAGCGGGTGGAAGCTGGCTTTGTCATATTGCTGATGCTACAGGACTAGCTTGTAGCCATGCTGACCTCTGGGTTTTTTCTTAAGCCAATCTCTATGGATCAAAGTTGACTTTATCTTTGTCGATATAATCTGGCTGGAAGAATGAATGTTCTGACTTGTTAATGATGTATTCAGCTTGTCTGCTTAGGTAAGAGAGTACAGGTGAGTTAGTTGAAGCTTAATACCCCCTTGCCTTGCTGTGGTCTCAGGAGGCCCCAGTCCTTCTTCCACCTTCCTCAGCCGCACTTACTATGAGGTGAGGGGGAGGGCAGAGCCAGACCACCATGGCCAGTCCAAGGCAGCCACCAGTCTACCTCCTGTCTCTACAGACCTGCCTGTGCTGGACATCTCACGTAAACGGAATCATGTAATATATATATACCACACTTTATCCATTTATCAATATAAAATGATTAAGGAGCTATTTTACTTTCTAAGTTCTGTGTTCTAAGTCTGTGAAATCTGGTGTGTATTTTACACTCACAGCACATCTCTATTTCAGACTGGCTGCATTTCAGGTACTCAGTAGCTACAGGTGGCCCATTGCTACTACATGAGACAGCACAGGCCTAAGGGAAGAAAACTGTGGAAAGGGAAAGGGTGCAGAAGGAGAGTCTGGGAGGGTCAGAGAAGCAGAATGAAGTGCCACATGCTTAGGGAGGGGAGAGTGGCAGGAGGCAAGGCTGGAGGGGCGGGATTGGCATGAGAACCTCGGCTTCTGTGCCTGCCCTTTAGTGATGAAGATATGTGCCAGAAGTTCCTCCAGCAGAACAGCTGGAATGTCTTTCGGAAGGACCTGTTGCAGCTGCTCGTGGAGCCTTGCCAAAGTCAACTGTTCACTCCAAACCGGCCCAAGAAGAGAGAGATCTACAACCCTAAGTCTGTGGTCCTGGATTTGTGCAGCATCAACAAGACGACTAAACCTCGTTATCCTATTTTTATGGCACCCCAGAAATACCTCCCCCCATTGAGGATTGTCCAAGCCATCAAAGCACCTCGGTACAAAATCCGAGAACTCTTGGCTTAGTGTAAGAGCGCAGGGGTCCTTATTTAGGACAAATAAAGGATGGTGGATTGGCCGCTGTGCTTTCTGAATGACCACCATGGGAGCTGTGGGACTTGGAGGAAGGGAGCCTGGAGGGCTGAGCTGTGGGTCCAGAGAGGTGTTTGGGGGACAGCAATGGGGGCACAGTCTCCCTTGACGCTTGAGGGCTGGGCTGAGTGAATGGATGGTCAGAGGCTGTGTGTGGACGGGTTAATCATTGGGCATAGTTTCAGGGTAGGAGGGTCTTGTCTGATAAGCTGGATGTGGGGAAGGCTCAAATCAAAGTGGTCAAGACTAGGGTTGCAAATGCCTTCCAAGGCCACACAGGTCATCTAAAGGAGTGCAGCAGAAAGGCTGGAAAGGCAACGGGGAATGGTGGAGATGCTGGGGCCCGCTGTGTAAGTTCCCCATCCAGATGGGGCAGCTGCCCCTTAGCCCAGTCAGTTGCTGCCCTGTCAGAAAATAATTCAGGCCTCATATCGTCAGTCTGTAGATTCTTCAAGAGAATCAAGAAATTCAATATTTTAGATGATTCCTACCAGTTTTTAAACACGAGCAACTAATTCAGATTGTTTTCAAATAGTGTCAAACAAAACACACATGGGCCTGCAGGTGGTGGGCTGGGTCCCTGTCAGAGAGTGAAGTGAGGCTGCGACTGATTGGGAGGAGGGTACAGGAGCCAGAGAGACGCTGATGGGACAGCATGACAGGAGCAGGCATCAGGTCCAGGATGAGGAGTGAGTAGCTGTGATAGAGGAGGTGGAGACAAGGAGGCTGCAGAGTCTGAATGAAAGAGGGCTCCTCACTCTCTCTGCTGGGTCTTTAATCTGGAGCTGCCCAACACTGATCTGGGCCTACAACTCAGGGTTCCTGTCTCCAGCAGCCTCAGCACCACAGACCAAGCTCCAGACACCTCTTTCCCTTCGAGAACCCCATAGGTTAGCTTGAGAGCACTGAGGAGCCTGGCGGAGGCCATGGCGGCACAGGAGCCTGCCCGCTTCCAAGTCCCCCACCCTGTCCCTGGCAAGGCATAGACTCTGAGGAATGCCTGGGCGTCGAGCTGGGCACCAGGAGCTCTGGCAGTCCCAGGTGTGCTTGTGTCTCACTGGACCCTCTTGAGCACTTTGATTCCCTTATCTGTACCTCAGTTTCCCCAGTGGTGAAATGAGCAAGTTGGACAAGATCAATGGCTTTCATGAATGGGGGTGATCTAGTTTGAAAAGCATATTCAACATTATAGTTTTGTTTGTTGAATTTATTTTTTATTTTTATTTTGAGACAGGGTCTTGCTCTGTTGCCCAGGCTGCAGTGCAGTGGCACGATCATAGCTCACTGCAGCCTCGAACTCCTGGGCTCAAGCAATCCTCCTGCCTTAGCCTCCAAAGTAGCTGGGAGTACAGGTATGCACCATCACATAGGGCTAATTAAAAATTTTTTTTTGTAGGGACAGGGTCTTACTGAATTGCTCAGGCTGGTCTCAAACTCCTGGCCTAAAGTGATCCTCTCACCTTGGCCTCCCAAAGTGCTGAGATTTCAGGTATGAGCCTGATACGATTTGGCTGTGTCCCCACCCAAAATCTTATCTTGAATTGTAATAATCCCCATGTGTGAAGGGCAGGACCGGGTGGAGATAATTGAATCATGGGGGCAGTTTCCCCATACTGTTCTCATGATAGTGAGTGAGTTCTCACGAGATCTGATGGTTTTATAAGGGGCTTTCCCCTTCGCTTAGCTCTCATTCTCTCTCCTGCTGCCATGTGAAGAAGGATTTATTTGTTTCCCCTTCTGCCACGATTCTAAGTTTCCTGAGGCCTTCCCAGCCATGTGAAACTGTGAGTCAATTAAACCTCTTTTCTTTATAAACTACCCAGTCTCGGGTATGTCTTTGTTAGCAATGTGAGGACAAACTCATACAGAGCCACTACACTGGAACTCTGTTGAATTTAAAAGAAAGCCGTTTTCATATTGCATACCAGAAAAGAAGTATGAAATTTTTCTCTCTGAAGGGGGTGTGGACGTAAAGGGTAAAGAAGCAGTGGACTTACAGATCTTCACTTCCCTGATAGCTCCAGAATCAAGGAGTCAGGGATATCTGCAGCAGTCCTGGAAAGGTCGACTGTGACCTACAAGGACAAAGGGTCACTGTTTTGGGACCAAGTAAGTTGGGGTGTCTGACCATATTTAGGTATCCTTTTGCATTTAGGGCTGTGGCTCCAAGATGATGGTGTGGGCTTCTTATTCATCCATTTGAAATTTATTTATTTATTTATTTTTGGAGAGAGTCTTGCTTTGTCGCCCAGGCTGGAGCGCAGTGGTGCAATCTCAGCTCACTGCAACCTTCCGGATTCAAGCGATTCTCGTGTCTCAGGCTCTCAAGTAGCTGGGACTACAGGTGTGTGACATCAGGCCTGGCTACAGACCTGGCTAATTTTTTGTATTTTTAGTAGAGATGGGGTTTTGCTGTGTTGCCCAGGCTAGTCTCAAACTCCTGAGCTCAGGCAATCCACCTGTCTTGGTACTTCCAAAGTGCTAGGATTATAGGCGTGAGCCACCGTGCCCAGTCTTGAAATTTATTTATTGAGCACTGCAGAGAGAGTCAAAGGTTGGATAAGATGCATTTTCTGTTGCCTTTTATTTTCTTGGCTAGGGGTCACCAAACTCCTTTTAAATTTTATGTTTTTAAATTTATTTTTGAGACAGGGTCTGTCTCTGTCACCCAGGCTAGAATGCAATGGCATGATCATAGCTCACTACAGCCTCAAACTCCTGGGCTCAAGCAATCATCCTGCTTCAGCCTCTTAAGTAGCTGGGATTACAGGTGTGCACTACCATGCCTGACTAATTTTTTTTTTTTTTTTTGTAGAGGTAGGGCCTTGCTGTTCTGTTCAGATTAGTATCAAACTCCTGGCCTCAAGTGATCCTCCTGCCTCAGCCTCCCAAAATGCCAGGATTACAGGTGTGAACCACTATGCCCAGCCCAAACTCTTTATGTAAGGGGTCACATGTTGAGCACTTATTACGTGACAGTCACCTTGCTGAGCATCTGACTGTGGAGTTCAGTGACCTGTTGAGTCCTGCAGGCTCTGCCACTTAATGGCTGTTGAGGATTAAAAGAGGTGGTATGTGTATAACAAGGTGGAAGATTTTTTTCACCAAGATCTCTGGGTCCTGCTTCCTGGGAAATAAGAAAATGCGGCCAGGCACGGTGGCTCACGCCTGTAATCCCAGCACTTTGGGAGGCCGAGGTGGGCGGATCACGAGGTCAGGAGATCAAGACCGTCCTGGCTAACATGGTGAAACCCCGCCTCTACTAAAAATACAAAAAATTAGCTGTGCGTGGTGGCGGGCGCCTGTAGTTCCAGCTACTTGGGAGGCTGAGGCAGGAGAATGGCGTGAACCTGGGAGGTGGAGCTTGCAGTGATCCGAGATTGCACCACTGCACTCCAGCCTGGGCGACGAGCGAGACTCCGTATCAAAAAAAAAAAAAAAAGAAAGAAAATGCTTCCAGAATAACAGGCAGAACATGTTTTTTAGGGCAGTAATGGGTGAGAAAATAGCCTGGAAGAGCAACTGAGGATGAGGGTACTGAGAAGGGAGAGAGACTCTGGGCTGGGCTTCAGGAGGTCTTGAGGGGAGCTGAGGAAGAGCAAAGTTCCTGAAGCCACTATGTGACAAAAGAACTTGAGAAGGAGAAATGTCTGAAGAGGACTTCAAGGAGTCCTCTGTGCTTTTCTGTGCATTGAGAATGTGTCCCTCTTTGGCATTTGTTTGAGAAACCAAGTGAACATTTGAATAGAATTATAGAATTAGGCAGTACTGCTGTCTCTTTGAATCCAGTAACCAAGCAGGGAGTGGGCAGCAAGAGATGCTTATTATATTCAGCATATGGTGTAAAGTCCCTGGCATGGTAAGTGCTCAGCACTCGCTAAGTGTTATTCACGTCTTTTAGACCAAGGTCAATTTGATCATCTAGAAACTCTCTTCCCCCTTCGGTGGAATAGGAAACTGAGACTTTGGAAGTCTGAGCCCTCATAATCAGTGATAAAGGCCATCACTGAGTGGATTGGGGTAGGAGGAGCCTGAATGACTTCTCGCCTAACCCCCACACTCTTCTCTAGGTGAAGGAGCTCATGGGAACATGAACGGGCAGCCTCTCAGGGGAGAGTGGAGACAGGGCAGCAAACCATACCAAGCACTGTGTGGGGAGGGTACTGTTTGGAAAAAGAATGAGTGGGACAGTGAGGGGAATGTAGGGCGGGGGGAGGTGGGACTTGTGTGTGAGCCTAGCTTCCAGGCTGTGAGCTGCAGAATGAGCGCCGGTTCTCAAGGCTCCCTTTCCCCA